>NW_005369964.1:3161925-3195113 GCF_000412655.1 Myotis brandtii
CAAGACAATGCGCCATGCCACGGTGCTTGTATTGTGCAGGAGTGGTTTCAAGAACATGAGGGAGACTTTACCTTGCTTAGGTGGCCCCCACAATCACCAGATCTCAATCCAATTGAGCATTTGTGGGACGAAGTTAAAGGAGCCATCAGGCAGCTGGCGCCACAACCATCAAATCTCACAGAACTGGACAGTGCTATTCATCAGGCATGGTGTCAGATTCCTCGCATCACTTTTCAACATCTCATGGAGTCAGTGCCAAGAGGAATCACCGCAGTATTAAAGGCAAAAGGTAGCCCAAAGAAGTACTGATGGGGTGGTCATAATAATCTGGCCACTCACGTTCAAATATATCCCACGTTCAAAGGCTGTTAAATCGCATTGTTTATCCATATCTTCAGAAAAAAATCACTTCTACTGTTGTGGTAAACAACCTGCTTCCCTATTTATAATGGTCTGGCTCTCTAGCAACTTCAGCGTGAAATTATAGCTAATTTGCCTACAAACGTCAGGTGGTCATAATAATCTGGCCACTCAGAGTGTGTGTGTGTGTGTGTGTGTATTTAAAAAAATACATGTCGCTATTTTGGGATACCACAAGTCCCCCTTTCTCTGTATTCGTGTTATGCACTGGAAAGAGTGCAGATTTGGAATCAAGACACGGTTTCGAGTTACAGCTCTGCCTTTAACCTAAACTATGGCAGGTCACTTCGCCTCACTTTTCCCACCTGTAATGGAGGTGCCAGGTACTGCCGTATGTTGGTACTGGGCAAAGTAAATGAGAAGTGTAAGAGCACTTTGTGAAGCACGGATCTTCACATACATGTAAGGTGCCAGCTTTGTGGGCACACCCAACTAAAAAACATTCCACTGTGATAGGTGTTATACAGAGACAGCACTTGGGGTGGTTAGGTGAATGGCCTGTGAAACGCCTCCACTGCTAGCTGGGCCTGGAGCAGTTTCTTCTGGGCCATTGTGCTTTATCTGGAAAATAAAGCTACTGGGAGAGACTCTTTTGATCTTCTTTTTTTTTTTTTGAGTGAAATTATTTTTTAAGTTATAATTCATACAATACAAAATATTAGAAAATACACAGTAATTTAAGGAGGAAAATGAAAGTTTTATTTATTTGATTTGGCTGGGTGATGGTAGCACCCATCTGATAGGGTTCCTGTGAGGTTGGAATTCATTGATATCTACCGAGGGCATTTTATGTGCCTTGCACTAGGCACTCAAATGTTAATTATTATTTTTATTGCTACGGTTAGAGTTGATTTGGATAATAGTAAATTCAGGTACTGCTCGCTGAGTCAGATCCTCTTCTGCGCAAACTGACCAGCGCTCTGAAAACAGGTGTGATGAGTTCCTGAAGTAGGTGTTTGGGTCATCAGCATTATGACTTGAGTGGGGCTGATGGGTCACAGAGGATCTGCTGTGGGAAAGAAAGATGCACAGCATTTACCTGCCCCTTCCCTGCTCAGCAGATCTGGAAGTAACTGTTCATTAATGAGTCACCTGCTTCATTTCACTCATTCCTTTAACGGCCATCTTGAGCTCCTGCAGGGCTGAGAGCAGACTTCCTCCACTTTGGTTTCCCCAGCTCCTCCCTGATGTCCTTGGCATGGAATAATGTTTGCTGAGTAAATTGTCCTTATTGGCAGGGCAGGTCCAAAACTGGAGGAGAGAGATCCTGACAAACAGGACTGTAGAGTCTTGGCCCTCCTGGGAGAGACTCTCTTGACCTTTTTTTTAATTGAGTGAAATTATTTTTTAAGTTATAATCCATATAATACAAAATATTAGAAAATACACAGTAATTTAAGGAGGAAAATGAAAGTTTTATTTATTTGATTTGGCTGGGTGATGGTAGCACCCATCTGATAGGGTTCCTGTGAGGTTGGAATTCATTGATATCTACCGAGGGCATTTTATGTGCCTTGCACTAGGCACTCAAATGTTAATTATTATTTTTATTGCTACGGTTAGAGTTGATTTGGATAATAGTAAATTCAGGTACTGCTCGCTGAGTCAGATCCTCTTCTGCGCAAACTGACCAGCGCTCTGAAAACAGGTGTGATGAGTTCCTGAAGTAGGTGTTTGGGTCATCAGCATTATGACTTGAGTGGGGCTGATGGGTCACAGAGGATCTGCTGTGGGAAAGAAAGATGCACAGCATTTACCTGCCCCTTCCCTGCTCAGCAGATCTGGAAGTAACTGTTCATTAATGAGTCACCTGCTTCATTTCACTCATTCCTTTAACGGCCATCTTGAGCTCCTGCAGGGCTGAGAGCAGACTTCCTCCACTTTGGTTTCCCCAGCTCCTCCCTGATGTCCTTGGCATGGAATAATGTTTGCTGAGTAAATTGTCCTTATTGGCAGGGCAGGTCCAAAACTGGAGGAGAGAGATCCTGACAAACAGGACTGTAGAGTCTTGGCCCTCCTGGGAGAGACTCTCTTGACCTTTTTTTTAATTGAGTGAAATTATTTTTTAAGTTATAATCCATATAATACAAAATATTAGAAAATACACAGTAATTTAAGGAGGAAAATGAAAGTTTTATTTATTTGATTTGGCTGGGTTTAGGTGACTTAGAAACTCAATGGGAAGCTCTGGACGAAGGTGGGGCCAGAAACCCTAGTGTGAAATTTAGTTTCTCCCAGATTGCATTTTGCCATCGTTAAGTGTGTGTGCAGGGAGGGCTTTAATCAGCAGAGATCTTCACTGTTCTCCTGCTTGGTGGCAGCTAGCAGTAAACCCAGTTCCTGGACTCAACTCGAGCATAAGTCACCTGGGAAATGTGTTAAAAATGGTGTTCCTGGGCTCCACTCTCAGGCCCGGAGGTCTGGACTGAAGGCCTGGATGCAGGACCCAGGGAATAGGTAGCCTCTTGGACTGTAGGGTATTGGAAGAGCAACGTGCATGACATCACAGTCTGTCTGGATAGCTTACAGTTTCCTTATGCTTCACAATTTTCATCTGTTTCAAAGAACAGAAATAGGTGTATGGCCTTGAAAAGACCAAAATAAATCCAGAAGCATGTAAGGGAGGCTGTGTGGAGGCCTTCAGATTGCCTGCTTTTCATAAGTAACTGAAAATGAAGCAACTCAGATGAGTTTCTGTGTTGGATTTGATGCTGCTTAAGATGACCAGTGTAGAAGCAACTGTTCCCAGCTTCTTTATTCAGAGAGCTCGGATCTCAGAAAGCTGTCAGTTTGAGACTGAAATAGAATATTAGTTCTCCAGTGGCTGAGTGAACACTGAATATAATTCAATCGGGGGCCAAAGGGCCAAGAAATTATCTCACCTCAAATAATGACAATCATAAAACAGTGCCCCTCACTCTAAGCAAAGTCTTCTGCCTCTAACTTGAAGAGAATCGAGGTGTTTTGTCTACTTCAGTTTCCTTGGCTTCTCTCCATCCTCCCTGGCATTTGCCCTTACCTTCACCTGTCCCCTTTTCCTTCACTTTTCTGTCCTTGTCCAGACCAGCCCTTTTCCCTTGGTAGGGCAATGCCCACGTACCTTGGTTCTTTCACCTGCTCCCCCTCCTGTGGATCTTTTTTCCTGCCAATATGTTGCTTTCCTCTTAGAGGCAGAAAGGCTCTAACGTTTGCTGGGCTCCTGGGTCCTGGAGTGACGATAACCATGAAACCGAGTCACAGCCAACCCACTGTCAAACCTCAGCAGCCCTCCCCATTCTCCACTCCCTCGTCTTATTTTGATTCATCCTGTGCTTGAGTACTTTCCCTAAAGAAGACCCTCTTCATCATCTTTGTTAACTGACCAGTCTACTAAATTGAAATCCTTTTCCCTAGAAGGACACTAACTTATCAATGGCCCTCAAGGCAGCAAACCTGTCTTCATTTTACAACTGAAGAGACGGACCAGGTGGGTGGAGGCTGCTCCAGAGCCCTGTCCTGTGCAAGGCATCATCTGCTGCACAGCCCCGGGCCGTACCCTCCTGCTTCGAGCCTCTCCACCCACTGCCTCCCCCCTTCACTGCTCAGCTTCCTAGAAGCAGCCCGCCTTCTTCTGCACTGCCATTTCTGGAGCTCTGTGCGGGGCACTTTCTACCTCTCATCCCAGCGGTGCCTCCATCAGACAGGAAGCCATGAGAGGGTAGACCCACTGCTGACTTGTTTTCCATTTCCTGGCCCAGCATTTCACTGAGGAATGGGCACTCCATCAATGTTTGTTGAATGAGTGAGTGAGTGAATGACTGAATGCCACAGAGCAACTCAGGAGCAATTGAGCATGGTTTAAAATGAAGTGCATGGAGGTATTTTGCAGACTGTGTGTGTTAGAAATTCACAGCTCACTGGAGGGCATATGAAAGTTTGCAAGAAGAGGGGTCTTAAAACTGTCTTAGGGTTTGGTGAAGTGAATCAGTTGTGGGGCATAAATTATTTTAATTTGGAAAGGGATATCAAATGTTCGTTGTGAATATTGGGGGAAACTATTTTCCACATCAGGATTTTTCAGGGATAAATAAGATTACTTCTAGATTTTGCTACTTTTTTCTAGGAATTAATAGATGAATAGAAAAAAAAAAAAACAATGGTCATTTTGCCGAGCATAAAGTCTTAATTGACAGAGCTAATGATCTCGACAAACCTGTGTTGAAAATGTCACTTTCTATTATGTGCCTGGAAGTGCAGATGGGGAAACAGATTTTTTTCTTTTTGCGTAACTTCATTAAGTGCTTAGGAAGAGTTCTCTTCTATGCCACCTTCCTCAGCCTGAGGAGTTGGAGACTAAATCTAAACTCGGAATGCCTCATGTTTCCTATGAAAGAGTTGACAGTTGTCATTTACTAACAGGCCCATGTCCTTCTCACAGTCCCCTTCCTCAGAGTGTCCGGGTGACTGTTAACTCCAAGGTGAGCCAGACGTCAACCTGGCCAGAGAGGTGCATCGCTGTGTCTCCCTGACCTGTCTCCTTCCCCTGGGTGTTGTTTCAGTCTCTCTAGCTCTGGCCGCTCCCAGGCTCCTGTGTTCCTTCTTCCCTGAGAAAACTAAGAGCGTGTGACATGAACTCCTGTTTCTTGTTTTCTCCCTGGGAAAGAACTCTCCCCGGTAGCTCAGGTGAGCCCTGGCTGTGTCAGGTGCCTGTGACATTGCTCTGTGCTGTCTCTTCATTTCCCTTCATTCTCAGACTTTCCTTCTGTCCCGTTTTATCCCCTTGGTTTACAGAACATCCCTGTGCCTTTGAAACAATGTCTTGTCTACCTTCTGTCTTTAACCATGGCTTTTATCAAGGATATTTCACACTCAGCCTGGCCTCTCCCCACTACCTTGCCAATGGCAAGCTCTCTGGTGGGTCTGGGGGCCACCATTCACCGATTCCAGGGGCCCTTCCTAGCATTCAGCCTTACCCAGCTCATTCTCAGTGTTCCCCAAGTTTCAGGACCTCAGGCTAGGGGTTAGACCTGGGTTTCAAAACCCAGTTCTGAAGTCTTTTCTCATCTGTGACTTAAGTAAAAAAGTTGGATTTTTTGCTTCCTGTTCCTAGTGAACAGTTTAATAAGGGTCTCTTTTATAGGTGGTGCTGAAAAGGTCTGCACTGATTAAACGATTCTCTCATTGACAGTGTGTTTCCACACATTGACTATGCCAACAAAATGAGAGATAGACTGTGAGATAGTGTTCCCTCTGATGAAAACGAGAGTGAAATCCATTTCATAACTATTGATCAGTTAGGCATTTAATTAAGAAGCTATAAGGCAAAATGTAATCGTTGTGGGAAAGGAGTAGTGAGATTCACATTTTCTGACGTACTGCTTGGCCATCACTCGCTGTTCTCTTGAGCTGGAAGCCGATGACGCTCAATGCCAGCCCTCGCATTCTGGCCTCCCCTGTCCTCCTTCTCGGTTTCACACCCTATTGACTTTCAAGGTAGACTAACTAACAATGCTTTATAGAGGACTTTTCTTCATTTTTTATGTTTTCCTTAGTAATTTTAATACTATTGGGAAACTAGACAATAAGTATTGATGACATCTTTGTGCCTGCTTTTATTTATTTCTTATTTTTTTACTTTTCTAGGGGGTACAGTAGTGCTTGAAAGAGTTCCGATACCTATTTTAGATTTTTAGTGAAATGAAAGAGAATTTTTTATCAACTGAAGATGAATATAAAATCATTTTTTTTTTTTTTAATGAAAAAGAAAGCTCTCAGCTACTCTACCCAAAGGCACGGACATTTTAAATTGCATTTGCTTGGTCAAGTGGCTGTCTTGACTTGCTGTAACAACATTTGTTTGACTCTAATAAATATAACCCTATAATTCAGTACATTGCAGTTTTAATGGGATTAGTTTTACCAGTAAGGTTAAAATATTTGTTTTATTTATTAAATCTCAGGATAATATGTTTGAAAGTTCCCTTTGGGAGAAACAGAGAGGTTATCTAGACTTTTCTGAGCAGTAGCTCTTTATTGGCAACTTGATCTTATAACCGAGAAGTGGAGCTACCTCGTGCTCTGGGGCCTCTATACCTCACTTCCCCTTCAGATGGAACATAATTCCGCTCCAGTCATGGTGACCAGAGAAATAGTGTTGGGGATTTTCTCTTTGATTGGTACCTTTTGAGCACAGTGTAAGCATGGGCAGTAGAGAACAGGAAGGATGAGAAAAGTCCTGAGATGGAGAAGGGACCAGCACGCTCAGGACTGGCTGTCCCCAGACTCTGCCCACAGACGCACTGAACCCAGAGCTGTGTCCCCAGATTCTGCCAACAGATATGCCTGCATGGACCTGGAAACACACTGAACTCAGAGCTGTGTTCTCAGACATGGGTCTCACCCCACCTCCCTGTGACCCGCAGCCGGAAGTGGTGCAGCAGGGACCTTTACCCTAGTTTTGTTATCATTGGGATTTACTCAGAGCAGCTGGTAACAGAGTAGCACATTGTGATGTATGGATATTCCTGCGAAGTGCCTAAGACTGGGCACTGGGAGATTTATGCAGCTGTGGGAGTCCTCCTGAATTAGGGTTGACTCACTCCATCAGCACTTGGCCTTGCTTATCCAAACCTGTGTTTGACGTATATGGGTTCTCAGGTTCTGTGTCGCACAGAGCATTTAAGGGTCCAAGGTTCATTTCCCGAACAACGTTGACAACTGGGAGAGTTGAAAGTAGCAGAAAGATGTCAGAACTTGGAGATAATGCTGCTTTTATGATTGATAAAGCTGTGGGGTGTCTCAGAGGCTGTTCAGAAATATCACGAAAGTGATAGGAATTCCAGATAATAGAATATAGGAGCTTGTTGGGACACCAGTGTGACACAATTCTAGTGAAGAAAAGACCAGAGAGTAAATTCCAGATGGGAGTCCTTTCGTTAAACCTTGTGAAGGAAAGGAACACAGCCCTGCATGCATTTGGTGTAGACGTGTTTTCTGGGACAGGGTCCTTCCCATCCAGGACGAAGGGAGCTGGGCTAGATGGGCTCCGGTTACATCCCGGTCTGCGATCGTATGACTGTAGGCAGGAACTTTTATATGGTGTCCTTTCTGGTGGTTTGGCAAATAATAGATTTAGCCTTAGTTTTGCTAATATTGTCTGCCTCTAAGCTTTATAATGTCCTTTCAAATAAATTTACACTGAATTTTAAATGAGAGCAATATTTACCAACCATTTTTCTAGAATTTCACACACACAAAAAATGTATTTACCATATCAGAACTTATGCTTTATTTATAAAAGTAGGATAACTAATAATCCTTTGCTTTAAACTTCAAAAATGCGTTGCCTCGGTCCTTATCCCAGCCCCATCATTTATTAGCTGGGTAACCTTGGACATGCCATTAACTTCTGTGTCCTTCAGTTTCCTCATCAATACAAGGGGCCCAGTAACAGTGCCCATTTCATAGGGATCAGGGTGATTTTTTATACAGTCCACATAAAGTTCTCAAATTTGAGTTCCTTACAGAGTGCTTAACAGATGGCACTACCCCTCTTCCCCTCTCAGTCTCTTTCTCTCTCTTCTTACTCTCTCCTGGAGATCCAGAGAGCTTTCCCATGCATCGAGCCCTGGCAGTTCCTCTCCTGGGACAAGGGTTTATATGCATGATCTCCCCTCAATGACCGGTAACTCTGATCACACTAGCTTGAATAATTTAACCACAGTCCAAACAAAGTCTTCATCCTGAGTCATTGAAAGCTAAAATTGTTAGAGTGAAAAAGAAATACCATGAAGCCAATAATAATAAATTCTTGCTTGCTTTTTTGATACAAATATGTTCTTCTAAAACAGTAACTGCCTTAGCCATTCTGTTTATTTCTAGTTTCTTTAGTAAGTTGGAGGGGTTGCAAGAATGTGTACCTTGTGAATAAGCATTGATCACGTGGTGGGAACTGTCCACCATCTTCATGGAGCAAAGGAGAGGTTTGATTAGGATTTAGAATCCTTAAGTTTCTCAGCAGATGGAGATATTTTGAGGGGGAGCATGTCAAATGCAAAAATAAAACAGAGGATTTAAGACTTAGAAGATAGAAGTTGCTTGTCTGGCCCCCTTTTCAGATGAGGAAACCGAGGCACAGGGTTGGGTGATCTGAAAGTGACGGGCTAGCCTTTTCACAGGTGTGCACTCTGCTGGGTGAGCTGGAGTGTGGTGAGGAAAATGGTGACTGCTTGGTACCAAGGACTGGTGGACTTGGTCATGTTGCTTCTCATTGGATTCTTAAAATAGAGTAGTGATTTCTTTTTTCTTTTTTTTGTTAATCCTCACTTGATATTTTTCCATTTTAAAAAAAATTTTTTTAGATTTAGAGAGAGTGGAGGAGGAGAAACAGAGAGAGAGAAACATCAAAGTGAGAGAGACACATCAATTGGTTGCCTCCCACATGGGGATCGAGGCTGCAACCGAGGTACATGCCCTTGACCAGAATTGAACCCGTAACCCTTCAGTCCGCAGGCTGATGATCTATTCACTGTGCCAAACCGGCTAGGGCGAGTAGAGCTTACTTTAAATAAATGTACTGAAAGATATATTGGGGTAAAGGGGAAGAGAGAGAGAGAGAAAGAAAAGATTCTCTGACCCCTAGGCAAGTGGGAAAATATTCTGTTCATTAGAGATGGAAGCACGAAGAAAAGGACCAAAAGCTATTTCTGGGGAAGCCTGTGGGCAGTCTCTCTGCCAGGGGTGCCCAAGTGGGCAGAGCTCTTGATGGGGATATGGGAACCAGATTACCTGGGTTGTGATTGGATTACCTGGTCCTCCCTCTCATTGCCTTTGGAGTCCTGGTGTGGAAAGTTGTCACTTCTTTATTCTTTCTTGTCATTCTGGCCATATCCAGAGAGAGGAAATCCGTCCACCAGGTGGCAGCTCTCCTCCACCACAGGGAGCAGGTCAGGGGAAGTGTACTTCTTACTTGGATGCCTCTGCAAACGAGGCATTAGGAATTTCCTGGTGGTCAAAAAAGATGTGGGCCTTGCCTCACTGAGCATACCTACTGTGGGGAAGAAACATTAATGGAATGTGCGACGCACACACAAGCTGAGGTCAGCCTGGGAAAGAAGGGCCCAGGGCGGGGAGGATATGGAGCAGAGTAACCTGGGTGGCTGGAGAAGGTGGCCCTGAAGAGAGGGATCTGAGTAAAGTCACTTACCTGGCTGCCCCATGTCACCGCCCTAGAGGATGTTCACCTGTCTGTCCACCTGTCACATGGCACCTAGCAGAGTGCTTTCCACTTCAGAGAGAGTCAGTAAATAATAAAACAGTTGTTGGATGAATGAATTTCTAGTCCTAACCTATCTTCAACTTCTTTCTGAGACAGTAAATATTGTTGAATGAGTAAAGAATTGGCAATCAAAATGTTGATGGATTATGCCTCAGTTTGGCTAATGGTCCATCTTCAGGGTGTACAAACAGTAACCAGTCGAGTTTTGAAAGTACATAAATTTCCATTTAATTCAGACTGGATGCAGGCTATAGATTTCATTGTCTTCCCATGAAAACAATTCTTTCGTCTTAAAGTAATTTTATACATTTATTGAACCATGCTGATATTTCTCCACTAATCTCATTTTCTTAGTTAAAAACTTTTTATTATTAAGTAATACACACTTGTTATAGGTAAAATTATATATAAGTGAAAAGCAAACAATTTAAATGTGATGTGTATCGATGTATTTATTTGATTATATTGAATGAATTCAAAGAACTTTATGATGGAAAATTCCCTGAAGAGTTGGATGTAATCTGTGTTTAAATATAAAAGTCTTAAAAATTGATTTTTCCTCTCAAGAGCCAAATTCATGAACCATGCTTTGATTCTGATTTATGGTCATCAAAACTAAATTCTAGATTCAATAGATATTTTCAATTTGTCATTATGTTAAACTGTGTTCCATCCACTTGGAGAGTGAAATATGAGCAGAAGGGCTGGTTGACCTAGAAACGTGTTGCCTGCCTTACACACTGCGTGTCAGCTGCCTTGGGGGCCCAGCGTTTCAGGGCACATTTTCCTTCTGCCCCCCGTTATTTCTGCCTTTGCTCTGTTTTTCCTGCCTGCCATCTTTGCGTCTCCTGTCGGCTGTCAGCTTTCTTCCTTTCATTTTCCATCTCCCACTTCTCCTCAGTCAGCTTCTTGTAGGGAAATACCTCCTGCTCATCCCTGAGCCCTTCCTCTGTGGGTGGTGCGATCCAGGCCTTCACGGTGGCTCCGTGGAGCTGCCTGGGGCCCCTCGCCCTCTCCCCACTTTGCAGAGAACCTAACATTTGCTGAGACACCAGATCCACACTGTGCTTTGGGGAGGGTGCCACTGGGCTGTCCTATGGAGGAATTTCTCCTGGCATTGAAAGCACCAAAGATGTCTTGGTTATGTGAGATGGGGTCACATTTCCAAAACTTATAACTGCACCCTCACAGAAAAAGTCTGAGGTCTGTTACTGATTGTATCCTTACAGAAAAAAGAAGTGGAACCATCACTAGAGTTAGGTGTACCTGTCCACAGCTAGTTAACCCGGCTGTTCCTTTTAACGTATGCTTAAGAAGTGAGGCCAAATACAGTCTTAGACATGGTTTAGTTAGAACATTTTAATTGCATACTGTTATGTTTTTTGTCAGACAAACTAGGTACAGTTTTGTCATTTCTGATACTACAGAGCCATTACTGAGTCACTGAACTACTGTAGATAGTGTTGGAATTAACAATTGATTATATATTATAGCAGGCTATAAATTCTTTTAAATACAGTGTTTAGGAGTCATTTTTATGAACTGAGCCACTTTCCTTTTAGTATATTTAAATGCCTCATTGAGGGTGATTATTAAATGTATTCAACTTGGTTTCCCTATAAGACTCAGTCTAGGTAGAAATGAGTGAGTATTCGATGAGAAGTGTGTGTATCTTAGAGGCTGTTTATGTATTCTAATCCTTTTTACCCCTCCCCCCTTAGAGAATTTTGAAGCTTTTTTTAGGTTAAATGTGTTTCTTTTGAGAATTATTTTGGGAAATACCTTTATATATTTGTGTGTGTTAATTTTTATTATTCAAAAAATGCTTTTTGTTAGATGCCAAAAAACAACTTTAACTCAAATGTGTTTTGTTCCTGGTCAGAACAGTTAATGTTTCAAAGCTCTACCCCCGCCCCCTTAGAGAATTTTGAAGCTTTTTTTAGGTTAAATGTGTTTCTTTTGAGAATTATTTTGGGAAATACCTTTATATATTTGTGTGTGTTAATTTTTATTATTCAAAAAATGCTTTTTGTTAGATGCCAAAAAACAACTTTAACTCAAATGTGTTTTGTTCCTGGTCAGAACAGTTAATGTTTCAAAGCTCTTTCACATTAGATGTTTCTGAATTAGGATTCAGATAATAATGAATTCTGCTTATTTTGGGTTTCCACAAAGGTTTGTTGTCTGAGCTTAAAATAAGACTGCAGCTGATCTGCGTAACACATATTAACTGTTTATTTAGTTTAAGTACATGTCTGTATCTCTCATTTCTGATCAACCTGGAAAATTTGCATGCTGCAGAGCAGCCATCTTCTTCTATACTTTATTAAATATCTGTCAATTATAAATATCAAGGTTTTACATTAATGTCAAGATAGTACATCAAAAATTCATGGAATATGTGACTTTTTCCAAGGGTATTTAATACTTAATGCATTTGTGTCATTTTTCTTTCCAGAGATATTGACAGGTTTTATTAAGTGTTTGTTAGGGAGATTTCATTTTTATCAAGGGACTATGAAGAGAAGCTGCATGCTAAATCAATTTTTTAAAGCCAGAATATTGTTCATTTTTTCATCTTCAAACTCTTGTAATCCATAGGTTTTATGTAAATTTCTTCTTGGTTTATTTTTGTTTTATGTGAGTGATAGTTCAAGACAGAACTTTAATAAGGATCAAATATGCTGACTGTAGTGCTTTTTAATTTCCTTAAGCATAGCTACCAGACCCATGCAATATGGTAAATTCTTCAAAATGTAATACTTACATATTTAGCAATATTACTTCTTTTTATTGAAGCCAAACAAATGATTTTAGATATTAATCCTTCCCAAACATAGTGATTATTTTGTACTAGGTACAATATTACTGTGCCTCGTCTGCATCCCTCCTAGAGAAGGGCGTGGGGAGGGCTTTGCAATGGCGCCTGGCTGGGCATAGAAAATGAGGGTCCTCTTTTCAAAGCGAACTCTATAGGGCTTCAAGTCTGATTATGAGCTATGGCAATTGTTAATTTCTCCAAGTGCAAATATTTATAATGCTCAAGAAAGTGAAAATGCCAATCACTTAAAAAGCTGCAGACAATCCATGGCTAGTTTCTCATCCTGTACGTGAGGAGTGGAGGGGATTTGCTGTGGCAGACCCCATGATCTCTCCTTCACTGGCGCCTCTGCCGGCCAGACACCCCCCTCTGCACCCCTCCTCTATATATCCCAGCTGTCCAGCTAACTGGCCATGAAGAGGAAGTTTTCTGTTTTAATTTATATGTTTATTTTTGAAGTACAGGTTAATAATACCTTCTACTGGAGAGGGTATGTCATAATAAACAAAATCCTTACAGGATTTTGTTCTAGAAAGTCAGGAATATTCAGTTATCCTTCCTTTAAAGTACGAGCTTAAATACTAGCATCTATGAACATTTTAGGAACTTTCAGGTAACTTCAGGTTAAGATGACAGTTTTTACAAGACGTATTTTTAAACTTTAACTTGGTCTTCCACAGGCTTGGTTTCTAAGCAACAACAACAACAGTATCATTCTGTCCAGTGTTTTAAAAAATATCACTGTCCAGAGCTTCAACAAAGAGTGTTTGGAATAGACATTTTTCTTGTTCATTTTTTTCAGGATATGTGAAAATATTTCTTTTCGGAGCTAAATGTTTTTTTTTCTTTGTTTTTTTTTTTTTTAGCTAAATGTTTTTCATATGCAAATCATTTCTAATCTTTGAATGTTTAAAGATCCTTGTAAAACTATTACATAATAATTTTAAGAGGTAGAGCAGGTGTTTTTGGAAACAGATTTGCTGGAGTAAAGCTGAAGCCTCGCCATGCTAGATAAACCTTGCCCTGGCGTGACTGTCACCTGTCCACCCTGACACCAGTAGGTGGCGATCGTGCCACAGTAGTGAGAGCCCTGGTGAAGTGGGAGTGATTTGCCTTTCTCTTCTTGCCTTTCTCGGTCCTGTCACATTTTGCTTCAGTGTAACTGTTAGGTGCATGCGTCTGTGGCGGGTAGCTTTTTCGACCAGAATTATGTGCAGTAGGCACACTGTATTTTTTTAAGCAGATAAGAACAGCTATTTCTGACAGATTCTGAAGATATTACATAACCCCACAGCCAAAATATTCTTAATCTGAAGAAAGCATTTGTGCATTTTTCTTGAGTTTTCTTTACAACTTCATCAGGACTGTGAGCATGAACTTATATTTTTGGTAAGAAATGGATACAAAGGAAGGGGAACATTTTGGAGAGTGAATGCTTTGTCTTTTTCATCCTTAAGGAGGTTGCTGTCATTTGAATTGTTTCTGTATTGTCCGAAGCTATTTAAGATGTCCCAGTGTCGAGTGTCGGAAGATTCTTTTTCAAGTCGTTTTGACAGCCAAGCATTCCAGTTTTGAGAATTTTCATTTTTTCTCCTATTTAATAAGTCGAACTTTTGGGGAGGGGCGATCAAATTTTTGAATACTTAAGGGATTTAGCATTGGAATTTACCAACTTTCAAAATACCATAGTGCATTCCACAGTTTAAGTGAATTAAAATATTTTAAAGTAAGAAAAGCAACAGTGCTTTCCCACCTCCTGGAGTTTGAAAAGAGATGGGATGTGCCGGGGATGAGAGGCTTTATTTCATTGTACGCACAGGGAAATGTTAGCCACGGGATTTCTGAGGTTTTCTACGGTACGTTTAATCATCAAGTCAGTTTTGGAAAGAGGGACAGTTCTCTTGCTGAATTTGTACTTGTATGAGGAAAAACCTGAGCGCTCTTCTGATTAGGTTTTGTAATTCAGTGGAAAGCATCTTCCAGACTCAGGACATAGCCATGCTTGTCGTTTGTTGCAAGAAGAGGAAGTAAGAAGCTCCGATCCGTCTCTTAGGTTCTCCCACCTTAGTTGGTTGACCATGGCATCGATCTTTTTAATCCCAAAGATAGGCTTTCCTGGTATTCCTAGAGGAGCTAGAAAATGCCCAGGGCAGCACATTATTTTATGTATTGACTTAAAACTTCTTCTTTAATTTCATTTTTATTACAACACTTAAAAACTATGTGACTATTTTTATATGTTGACTTTCCTTCCAAAGGGTTAAAACTGGGCTAGGGATTAGAGGGGAGCAGCGGGCACCTGGGAGCTAACACCCATTGGCAGCCTTTTGTAATATATAATTTGCCTAAAATTGCGCACTGAGCACAAGCTTTTGTTTTCTAATTGATTTACGGTTTGAGCCACTTTTACCTCATCCCCTACTGTCCTGCATACGGTGCCAGCGAGTACATTACAGTGAGCGATGATAAATTACTGTGCACTTGTGATGCTAATGCGTCAAGAGTAAAAACTGCGTGCTACATGGAGCTTCATGCATTAACAGTGGTGCAGACACAGAACAGCAGAATTTCATTTGTATCTCAGAAATCACCATTTGTTCATTTGATCACTTACTGCAATCTGTCTATCAGACTGTAATTGAAACTGAAGATTAAAATGATACTGTTACAGCTTTTAATTCCTTAATTGAGAGAAAGTTTTTAAGTGCTTGCGAGGTCTAAGGTGCGGGGGAGGGGAGTGTTGTGAAGAGAGAATATGAAATGTATAAAATTTTCTCGTAAGTGTGAAGTTTTGGATATTTTTACCAAATGTTCTTTTGTCCAGAAAAATAAGTAGTAAAATTTAAATATGCCGATCTCTATTTTTCAAAAAAAATCTGTTTGTAAAATTTATTTTGTAATTTCACAAAACTGTATTTTTCCTGATTTTTTGTCCGGGAGCCACATTTACCATGTAGATGATTCATTTGCACATAACACGTTGATTCCCATCCAAATGATTTAAGTCAGAGATAAATGAAAGAACTTTCCATTTATTAGAGTGCCTTTAATTGTCCCTTTTATTGATGTAAGGGGAGATTTGAAATCTAGACATAAGGGCCGCGCAGCACATTATGGCACAAGACACAAAGGAAGTCTGCACGGATGGACACTGGACTTTGTGGGCTCCAGGTTTCTCTCGAGTGGGCGTGCCTACCTTTTGTGAAGTCAGTCCACCTTAAATTTTATTTTTGTGCCATGTCCATGGGTTCTGGTATGGAAAGAGGAAAAAGCAGATTTATGGCGGCTGCTGGGCACAACAAATTAAGTTGACAGTGATGTATGAGAGCATAATAGCATGATGATCCCTCAGCAGCGGCTGGACGCCTCCTGCTTCATTTGGCTCTTGTTAGGATCTGTTAGGCAGCTAAATAATGAAATTCTGCTGACTGATTTCTGTTTTCCCTCTTTCTCTTCTCACCTCTGCTTTCTAAAACTTCTAATTCCCAGACCCATCCTCATGCCAACAAACTGCCCTTGAAGGATTCTTTCACTTATGAGGACTACAGGTTGGTATGGTGTGTGTGTGTGTGTGTGTGTGTGTGTTGGGGGGTGGTTTCTAAGTGAATTTGGGCTCTTGGAAGTGAGAAATGCTTCAGCAAGAAGTGACCTGTGTGGCCATTTAAAACCTCAAGACAGAGACAGTCTTTCAGAAGTTATAATGACAGCTGGGACCGGTGTCAGCATTTTAATAGCTGAGGAGAAATTGCCATTCACCTGTAATGGTGGGGAATTAGTTGAGGCAGCCAAGTGATACTTGGGGTGGTCGTGAGAATTTTTTTCTTTTTAAAAAGACTGTTTTAGTGTAAAGTTTTGGTCTTCATTTAGAACAAAAGATTTAATTCACTGCACAATATAATAAAAACTAGCCCTCCACATTTTGTAGCATTTTTAAAGGATTTCTGATCAGAAAGGAGTTATATTGTTTGCTTTTCACTGAGGCTTAAAATAGGTACAGACTCAGCATTGGGTAAAAGAGGGTGAGGTTCGTCTTGACGGGGCAGAGAAGACCCAGGGCCGGGAGAACTCTGTTCTGGGCCCTCCTCCAGAGTCTTCTTCCAGGCCTCGGACTTGGCGGGAACCTTCTCCCTTAGTCGCTCACTCTTGGATTCCCTGTGGCTCCTTTTCCTTCCCCTCTCCCTTCCTGCTCTCAACCCCAGGTCTAATTTTAAATGCTGTTGAGGAAGCCCACCCATCACCTTTGGTACTTAGGAAAAGCTTTAAAGATATGTGAGCAGTCAGACAAATCTCAGCTTCTGGTCAAGTTACTACTGGGATGGGCTTTCAAGTGTCCTGACTCTAATGCACCTTTTCTCTGCTTGGTACAGGTGGGCAGTCTCTTCTGTGATGACACGACAAAACCAGATTCCCACGGAGGACGGTTCCCGGGTGACCCTGGCTCTCATTCCTCTGTGGGACATGTGCAATCACACCAATGGCCTGGTAATGACCTCCGCGGTGTTGTGCTTAATCAGGGAAGCCATTGTGGTTAAACTTGAAAGTGGGCATTCCACCTACAAACCATTTTCTCCCCTGATTGTCTCCTCCAAAGGGAGCAAACACCCCTCCCGCCGCCCACAAACAGAGGCCGGTATTTTTCTCTCCTTGTGTTTACTTAATCCCGAAAACCAACCGGGAACTTGAATCTTACATCACTTTTGAAAGCCGCAGTGAACTGCATTTATTTGTGAAGCCATAATTCCAGCCTAAACATTAATTTTCTTATGTTATTGAACCACAGACTAAACCAAGTTTCTGTCTTCTTATTCTTTTTAAAATACCGATTTATTGAAAAACCTTTCTTCCTTGTTTTCCTTTTATGTTCCTTGTTTTCTTCCTTTGCTGACTGTACTCCAGTTAGGTACGGTTCTGTGGTTCCTTCCTGCCCCCTCCCTTCACCTGACACACTGACACATCCTTGGCCCCAATTATTAACCTGCTTTTGTTTGGGAGCTGGTACTGGATTCCTGGTGCTGGGGTGGGAGGGGGTGTACTTGGCCATTGGCCTTGACTGCAGGACTCATTTGGCATCATCAGACTGGGGAGTGCTGGGTAGGAGACATGAAGAAAACAGAGAAATTTTATGATTGTTAATTATGATGCACAAAAGGAGGAAGCTGCTCTGTGCTTCTCAGCATTCTCTGGATTCCAAGTAACAGGGAAGTTGACGGCTCTCTGTGCTGAGATGGGTGTCTGAGAAAGAGATCCTGATATTAGTGCATCGAAATATGCTCAACTTCAGAATAGTTTGCATTTTTAAACCTTATACTGGTATACTGGTTTGGTTAATTTTTTTCAATGTCAACTTTCTTTGTTATTAGCAGTATTATAAATAGAATGGAAAAATGCTATAAATGAGTATTTCACATTTAATTCCACAAAACAGTGAGCACATATGTAAAATTGCATACCCTCCTGCTGACCTGGGAAATGTCTAGCAACAAGTACATGCTGAAATTGTAGCGAAGTAGTCCCACCTTTATACTTATATTTTTGCCTTAATTTATATATACTTAACATAATTAGCCATTTTAAGGAATAGTAGCATGTTTTACCATTTATTTTCATTAATGAATAATATTTTACATCTTTGTTCTGTATTTACTTTCCCTTCAGAGCTGTTTTAAACTGATCATGAGACTGAAGTTTTAATATTTTCAAATAGCTTTTAATATTTGACTATAGTATTTTTCTTTCTTTCTTTTTCTTTTTTTTTTTTTATTAGATCATTGGTTTCTGATCTTGATTGATCATTACGGTTTATTTTTTTTTGTATCTAAAATTTTAAAAGTACACTTTATTGTAAACACACAAAACCAGTTAAACAGTCCAGAAGCTTGTGCTGTGAATGTGGCCCTACCCAGCTGCAGGGCCCCTGCCTGGGGCCTCCCAGGTCACTGGTGAGGGCTTCCTGTGCATCTCCCAACCTTCACTGCCATGTGAACTCTTACACACTCCCATACACACTGGTGTTTATGTTGCTTTCATGTAAATGGGATTAACTATTCACTTTTTCCTCTAAAAGTAAAGAAAAAAGTTAGATTATCTCAAAACAAAAATAACGAATTGATGACAACTATTCATGCTGTATTTTTTTCTAAATACCGTCTTTAACTCGCCACAACCCTGGCAAAAACACTGTTCACCTTCAGAAGGTTTACCCACCACGTTAGCACTTTCCTACGGTTAACCTTGTGGAGCTGTTCCCATTGTAATTGTACACCCTGGTGGGAAATTTCGTCTGGTAGAATTTAAGAATCTATTTTAACACTGCAGAATTGTGTATGCTATGTATTAGCAGTTAATCTCTTTTTAAAAGGTACTTGAAGTTAAGGCTGGCTTTTCAGACAGTAGATATTCTTTTGTGTGTGTCGATCCTGACAGTTGGTGTCTGTCTGTTCTGACTATCATTGAGGGAATAGACAGAAATATGTAACCCAGCAACGCTGTGTGCTTCCAACAATGTCTCCAAACCTGCTCACGGGAGCAGTGGAAGATCAAGTCTGTGCCAGTAAGGAGCATGGGAAGCAGAAGGAGGCGAAGGCTGGTCAGATCTCTCAGCCACAGGCTCTGGTGAACGTGAACTGACTCTGGCCACTCGCAGAAACAAATTCAACAAGTGTATGAGACGTTGTATTAAGCTGTAAGAAATAATATGTCTTTAAGTTCAGAATGACTTGTTCAGAATTCATGAAGCAGCAGGTTTCCTGTCTGGAGATTGTTGAATTTGCAGAGAAGCACACCTGTGTGGTGCGTAGACCACTGTGTGAGCTCCATTGGGTACTGCGTTCGAGTAATTGGCCCTGACATTTGAATTGTGTGACTGCAGTGAGGGTGCAGGAGCCTTGAAACTCACGCAGAATTGAGGGAGGCTCTTTTTCAGGGTCTTTCTGTTTGACTATTAAAAAATCTAAAACATTTAGATTCACATGAGTCTTCCAATAAAAGCCCAGCTTTTCCCAGTAGCAGAGAAGGCACCCCACTCAACCTGTCCCCACTACACCCCCCAACACACAGGCCCAGTCCCCTGTGGTTTCTCAGACACCAGCACGTGCCCACCTCAGGGCCTTTGCACCTGCTGTTCCCTCTGCGTGTACCACTGTCCTGGGATGTCTCCAGAACTTCTCACAGCACTCCTCAAGCGAGGCCGTCCCAAGCACCCCGCACAAGATCATCTCACCGCCCCTTCCATAAGCCTCCCTTCCTGTCCTGTTGTCTTCTGTATTTCTGCCTGTTCATTTTTATGTATTGTTGGCCTTCCCTACTTCCATGTTCCCCTTCCCCTGTCCCTCCTGCTTCCCCTGACTGCCTTCCTGTCTCTTCATACCCCGTGGCATCCATGTGTGCCCATACCGTCGAGTTCCAGACCTTCAGGGCTGGAGTTGATGGGCAGTTCCTATCCCATACCTTATTATCAAAGTC
Organism: Myotis brandtii; assembly: GCF_000412655.1. NCBI lineage: Eukaryota > Metazoa > Chordata > Mammalia > Chiroptera > Vespertilionidae > Myotis > Myotis brandtii. The sequence goes on from NW_005369964.1 coordinate 3,181,884, forward strand.
ATGTTTGGGGTCAGAAAAGTGATTTCAATGTTGGGTAGGAACTCCATGGAGCTCTTCTACCAGAATACCTGGCTTCGTTTATTTCTCATGGCTTTCCTGTTTCCTGTTGGTCTTGCAGCATTGTGAAGGATTTCTAGATACTGGTTAAATACCCATTGCTTCGGGGATGTTGAGTTTAACAGTGAGTGTCACATGGCCTTTGATCCCAGAATACTGTTCCCTAGACTCAAGGTGTTTATATTTTGGACTCAAACTGTTGGTACCTTTATTAGCAAGTAGCACTTGTTTGCCTTGAATTTTGGTTCTCTAAGGGCAAAATGAAGAGTTCAAAAGTAATTAATGAGCCTTTACAGACAGTCTAGGAGACTGGGGGTGGGGGAGGGACAGACTCCTAAGAAGGCCCTGTTCTTCCGCCTGGGGTTTGTGCGTCAAGGAAGGATTTTCAAAGGCAGTGTCAGGTATTAGGTACAGCATGCTGAGCCCCCAGACACAGGTGAAGGGGAGCTCCCGCTCTCCCTGGCTGGGCCAGCATGCAGGTAAATGCCTGCTGTGGGTGACGGGGCTTCAGCACCGGGGCTCTGGGCGTGCAGAAGGAGGCTGGGTGGGTCTCGGGAGGAACTGGAGCAGAGGGTCATTCCCAGCACAAGGTTGGCCGGTGTGGCAGGTCAGTGGCATGTAGGAGGCTGAAGGGAGGCCTGGGGCTCCTCGCAAGCTGGCCTTGCTCGAGTGTTTGAATGTTCTCCACAGGCGGAGTGGAGTACTGAAAGCTTTAGACTGGAGGGCATCACTGTGCTGTTGCTCGGGCTGCGGAGGACAGGCCTGGAATTGGGGGCCACTTGGAAGGTTTTGCAAACAAAACCAGGCCAGGCCCTCAGTCATGCAGGGGCCTGACCCACGAGGAAATACTCCAAGGAAAATTAGAAAATAAAATGCCCCCCCCTGAGGTGGGCAGAGTTCTTTATGACTTGAGTGCCTAGAGCAAACATGTCAAACGCACAGCCTTGTTGGCATGCGGCCTGCCGGCCGCAGTTTGACATGCTTGGCCTAGGCCTTGGCGTTGCCTGACCCCCCCTCCCAGGGGTTAAGGGGAGATGCGGATTTGGTATTTATTTGTAATGGGCTTAGAAACTCTTACAAGGTAGCTCTCAGCAGAAAGTGAATAGGGTACAACTAAGTTGTTTCTCCTGTGCTTATCTGAACATTTTAATTTCTCTAATTTCAGAGTAAATTATGCCCATAAGTTAGAAATGGAGCTTTTTTTTTTCCCTTATTCTTTCTCTATGGAAAACCCACTTCAGTTTCATAAAAGCCAGACATTAGATAGAGACAGTATTTGCAAGTCAATGGAGTTCTCATGAGCTCCTAAATCCACAGCATTGCCCCTGGGGGTGGGGCTCCAAGGCAGGAACTTTGTAATAAATGGTTTACGTGTTTGTTTATTTGTTGAGACCAAGTGATAATCTATAGAATATATTTTCCTAAGAGTACGTCTTTCAGGTACAGAATCTTTCATAAGAATTTCTGGTATAAATAGTATTAATTTAAAATAACCATGGAGTTGTTTGCTCAGTTTTATAAAGCATGTACAGTGCACCCTTTTGATTACCTGTGGGGAGCTTTTATTCTCTACTTGCCCAAAAAAGACCCTCCTGAGTGAGAGACCCTTGTTGTCCCCCCAGATCACCACTGGGTACAACCTGGAGGACGACCGCTGTGAATGTGTGGCTCTGCAGGACTTCCGGGCTGGAGAGCAGGTAGGCCCGGCTGCGGAGTGGGGGCGGGCCAGTGGGCACTGAGCTCATGCTGTGTGGGCAGGAAAACGGGGAACTTCTCCTGAGGATTGTTTGGGAGCTGTTGTAAACACATTGTGCTTTGCATCAGACCTTTACATCCACAACAACAACAACAACAACAAGATTTAAATGAAATTATTTGCACAGTTGACCTAATATTTGTAAAGTTGTCAACTGAAAACAAACTTTGTGTTATGACAGTAGAACAAATTTTTCAGTTTATAAACTTCATTGTTTTTATTTCTTTTTCTGTTGACTAGAACCTTTAAAAGGAGGCTATTTAAGTGGTAAAAACATAGAGGAACCAGGAAGTACAAAATCTATCTTCTTGTACTTGAATCTGTGAATTTTTATCTAATAATGTGGGCAGGATTACACCTTTCAGTACGTTTGAGAATAGGCACCTGCAAATAACTTCATTCTGTCTACTGGTCTTATGACCAAGCAGATAGTACAAAAAAACCCAGGACTGGTGTAGACCATTGACGTTCCATTTGAGACAAAATGAGACTATTTGTCCAACAAAGTACTGATCTGCTCTTTGCAGAAACCTGAATAGACCCTCCTGCTAGGTCAGAATTGCTATAGGAATTACTGGCAGACATCACTTTAAGCTCACTCCATTAGAGTGAGTCTTGTACTGAAAGCAGGGGAGGAGCGTGGTGAATTGTAGAGGGCATTGGTGAAGTGACAGTCCTACTTTCCCCGGGGGAACAGGATTGTGAGGAAGGCCCTGGCCTCCCTGACAGTTTGGGAAGTTGGGGAAATTGCACCTCTTGCTGCAACCTCCCCCTAGCACAGGTGGTGTACATGTAGGAGCCGAGTCAGTGCAGAGCTGCCTCGTTGCCTTAGTGTACAGTCATGTTAAGTGTACGAGAACTGATCCTTTGCCCTGCTCTGTGTTAAGAATGGATGTTAAGTTTCTTTTATGTCCCTTTATTTTTTTCTTTACTGCATCTCAGATTTACATTTTTTATGGCACTCGGTCAAATGCAGAATTTGTGATCCACAGTGGTTTTTTCTTTGACAATAATTCACACGACAGAGTGAAAATAAAGCTTGGAGTGAGTAAAAGTGACAGGCTCTACGCGATGAAGGCTGAGGTGTTGGCCCGCGCTGGCATCCCCACGTACGTAGAAAACTGGTCAGCTCTTTCCTCTGCTGCTTGAAATGTTTACTGCTGCATAATGTGTGTTAACAGAACTTCTCTACAGTTTGCCTTAATCCCTGTATCCCTATTACACAGCAAGTTTTCACCATGGAGATGCCTGGTGGCTTCCCAGTGTCTCCGATAAACATAATGGTGTCACTGGGAGCGCTCACAGGCAGTTCCAGGGCCTGTGGCCTGAAATCCTCATTAAGTTAAATAACTGCTTTGGTATCATTAATGTCTTTCACCTTGAAAAGGTTAATGACCTGGATCATTTTGTTTCATTTAATTCTTTGCCACCATTAGTTTCTGTAATGAAGTCATGATCCTCAGTGATTTCAAGAATTTCTACTTAAATTCTTTAAGATTTTAGTGCATTTGAGGTCCAAAATGATAAAGAAGACAAGAATTATGATTCATTAGTTCTCTGGGGAACGGAGGAACCATTCTTAATGAAAATGGATTATCCAGGCTTTTTTTCATTGAACTTGTCAATATTTGATTCATGATTAAAATGTGAACTCAACATAAATTATTGTTAACATTTTTTAGGAACCACAGGTATGCTTAATTCTCTTGGTGTGTTGTATGCAACCTGTGGTTAGGCTGTTAGATTGTAAGAATTGCCAGCAGAGACGGCTACGCCGTCTTCGTCGGTCAGCGGCCTCCCCTGTGCAAGGGGCTTTCATAGTTGAGGCGAGGAGCTGGACTGACTCATGCCAGCTCCACGCTCCTGAGGACAGCACGGGGATTGCAGCTTAAGGGGCTTCTCTGGGAGCAAGCAGGTGACTGATCTTCCTGTTTCGTCAGGTCCAGCGTGTTCGCCTTGCACTTTACGGAGCCGCCCATCTCTGCCCAGCTGCTGGCTTTTCTCCGAGTATTCTGCATGACCGAAGGTAAATCCTTTCAGGAAGAAAATGTTCACTTGTCCAAAAATTCATGAAAGTGTAAAGCATTGGGGTTCAGATTAAAGATAAAATTGCTGAAAACTAAAGTACCTTTTGGCAGGAGGTAGGATAGCAACAATGGAGAAAGAAGTTCTACTTTACTCTGTAAATGTTTTATTAAATCCTTGATGTGTTGTCACAAAGAATTTCTACCTTGTTGGAAGAAAACTTAAAGCATCTTGGATTGTTAGCCGTGTGAAAGTTACATTTGGAAATGGGAGTCGTTGACGTGCTTCTTGCCCAAGATGGCAGTGCTGTTTCCCTCGCCGTGCACTGCTCTCTGTTCCCCAGAGCGGTTAGCGCTTAGTCCACTCTGACGTCACTGGGCAGCAGTGGCCTACGTGGGCCACAGGGCTTTCTTTGCTAACCAGCTCTGGGTTCTGATCTGAAGTCACCAGCAGGCCTTTTAATTCTGGGCGCCGGGTTAGAGTAAATACCGCCGCAAACAATCTACTTCAGTCACAAAATGTGCTTACTTCCACCCCCATCCTCAGTCACAGAAAGAGTTAAATATATGTATTGAGAATCTGTTTAGTGTTTGCTTAAAACAGTCTTTTGGGGTTTCTTACTGAGACTTGACTTACTGTGGTGGTTGTTTTTTTCCTCCATTTTTTATCTGAAACTGCTGCACATACTCGGGTGTTGAGGCTTCATTTTTAATTGTGTGTATTTGCTGTTCTTGTCAACTCCCTTAAACCCCATGTGTGCCAAACAGAGGGAGGGAGTGAGAGGGAGCAAGTGAGCTAGTGGCCGTCTAATTGAACAGACAAGTGAGTGTCCTGCCCACAGCTGCCTGAGCACTGGGGAAGGGCATTGGGCCGTGGAGGGGACACCACTGGGCTCGCCCATCCCCAGCTCCCTGACTTCATGTCTGGGTCCCGGAGAAGTGCTGCCTGGCCCAGGCCTTCCCCAGGATGGAGGGAGAGGACACTTAGTCCCAACACAGAGAGGCCATTTAGACACCAACTGCAGGACCCGCCAAGGCGCTGGATGGCACTTGTCCCTCTCGCGCAGCCACGGTGCTGTAGCCTCACCCTCACTCAGGTGAGAGCTTGGGGTAACCTCGTGCTTAGGTAGGGGTTCATCAGTTCTGTTTAATGAACGGAGTAAGGGTTAACTGTGGGCTTTTCTTGCATGTAATATAGGGGTGCAGAGTTCAGTGTCACAGTTTATATACTGAAGGCATTTATAATGAAGAGGCGATGGCCATGATGACCCACTGCGTGCCCTGAGCGACACTAAGTGTGCCACATACTTTATGTTAATCGCTGTCACCTGGTGAGAGATAGGGGTTCCCACAGGCCTAATATAGAGATGCCAGTTCACAGAGGACGGGGGACTTGGCCACTCTGCCAGCAGGTGATGACCCTGACTCAGCTAATTCCAGAGCCCGCACCCAGGCATCCCACATGGCTGCTGTTGGTTTGCAAATGACATAATCCACAGAAGAGGTCCTAGTCCCCCAGGGCCTGGAGGAGCCAGGCTAAGGAGCAAGGGCGCCAGCCGCCTCGGGTGACCAGATGCTCTCTCCCGTAGTGGCAGGTGAAGCTGAGGAACCCCCTGAGGACAGGGCTGGCTCCAGCATCTGTTAACAGAGTAAAGCCTGGGAAGGCAGCCCACTGCACGAGCCTTGGGTTCATTTCCTGAGTGTTCGCGACCCCTCTCCTGGTGACTGCCTCTTTTCCCCTCGGGTGGGTTTCATCCCTCCAGGAATGCGGAATGAGTGCAGTCTCACTGTTCAAATGGAAGGGGCGGAGAGAGAAGGCCGAGCTCCTCAGCTCGCCCGCACAGAGGTGTAGCACGGGCCGGTCACGGACAAACACGAAAACAGTAACCTCAGTATTGGCGGCTTCCAAAAACAACCACTAAGGGAACATTTTAAAACTTTTCATTACTTTATAAAAGAATATAAACTGAAGGATCAAAAATCTAACAACCCAAGTGTTCTCAATCTTTTACTGATAAAGGTGACTTAAAGAATTTCTTTTTTGAACATTAGATTAACATCTATCTTGTTTAAAAAGAGGAACTACTTGAATCATTTTAGATTGGATATGATTTTTTTTTTTCATTTCTCTTTAGTCATAGACAGTTTGTCATGTCAAGACAATTGATGTATCCTTGGAATTACTCTAATACTGATAAAAGTTTGGTTTGCTGGCAACAGAAGTCCTTGCATTTGAATTGTAAACAGTGACAGCTGTGGGGCATTTTGCTCTGAAAGAGATCCTGTCTTATAATTGCATAAGGAGCTGGTGGGTTTCTTGAGCATGAATAGGACAGCGTGTTTTGGTCTTTTGAAGATAATGTGCCAAGAGAGAAGCTGCTCAGAGCAGTTGCTGAGTCCTTTCCTCTTAAATATAGTTGAAGGAAATTGAGATGTTCACTTGCGTTTATTTGTAATTGTTAAATTCCTGACAAGTGGACATCCACACGTTTTTCATTAACAAGCTTTTTCTAGCCCATTTTCTTGTTTTTCTCAGTTGTGGCTTACTTATTACAAGTTGGGCTAAATAGCGTGGCCAAGTCAACTATTGGAATAGCCCTGATCAGATACAATTTAGAAGGCTCGCCAAGTGTTCTGCTGTTGTTTGTTTTCACTCTTTACATTGTTCATTTAAATGTCTTTTTGACCCGGTTGGTGTGACGGAGCTCATGGCTTGTAGGAAGGGTGTTGTCCTAATGCCGCTGTAGGTTGTCTTTTAAAAGTATCTCATAAGACTGCCTAAAACTCTCAGTGTCCCTCAGAAACACCATGAAGATGGAGGCTTCCTGTGGACCCAGCTGGAAGCCCTCCCCTTGTTTTCCTGCCCGACACTCAGCTCCCACTCACTCTGGTGAGTCTAGAAAGGCCTGGCTGACGAGTGGCAGGAAAGCGACATGTTTGGAGAAGCTGTTTGTAAGGTGGATTGCTTGTTTAAATGAGGAGTGCTGCTTCTGCTAACAGATGGCTGTTTGTACTTCTTGTAGAAGAACTGAAGGACCATTTGCTAGGAGATAATGCTATCGACAAAATCTTCACCTTGGGTAACTCTGAGTATCCTGTGAGCTGGGACAACGAGGTCAAACTATGGACATTTCTTGAAGATCGAGCCTCGCTTCTTTTAAAAACATACAAGACAACCAGTGAGGTAACTTGACTGAGTGAGGATTTGAGCTTTGTCATGTTTTAAAAGATGCTTAATAAGAGACTCCTTCCTACATGTAAATGGCTATAATTCTTTTTTCCTATTTGACACGTTTACACTTACTAAAAGGATCATATTGAGGCATTGTCGATTAGAAGACCATGTTTACATGGTTTGATACTTCTCTGTGATTTCTACTTAACATGATACAACAGCTAAAAGCTCTCATCTATGCTTTTGAGTTGGCCATTGAGGCACTAACTCGAAGTGCTTCTCATTCACTCATTCACCTATTCATCCATTCAGCCAAGGGCCAAGCCCTGGGTCCATTCCTGCACAAGACCAGACAGAGAACCTTTTAAATGGAAGTGAGGTTTTCTGTCTCATGTGTTAAAGCACCATTTGAGTTAGGCCCCTCTTTTTTGTTTTATGACTGCTTTACTGAGGCACTAGTGACCCGGTGCATGGATTTGTGCATGTTGAAAGGAAATTAATTAGAAGGTGGCTGGCTGGGCGGGACTGGGCAAGACGGGCCGGACATGCCCTGGAGCCAACCTCCAGCGGTCTCTCCCTGGCCAGCTGAACCTGGGGTATCACCGTGGCTCCAAGGGCATCTGTGGAATGAGCGGGGTCCCTCCGGCAGGTGGGGTCCCTCAGCCCGGCCTGTGGGGATCGGGCTGAAACTGGCTCTCCAACCTCCCCCACAGGGTCCTGGAGTGTGAGAGGGCACTCTGCAAAGTTGCTGTCCTACAGGGTATGGAACGCAAACGCAAGTGTGCAGTAAACCAGATTCGGGCTGACAATGCCCCAGCACAACATAACCCACGGCCAAAGGTGGAATCACTAGATCCCACAAAGAATCGGGCTCCCTCTTCTGGTTTTGGGGTGCGTCACCCGAGAACTGCCACTGCCAAGTCACTGCAGCTCAGCAGCTCCTGAATTGAGCGTCTGCCCCCTGGTGGTCAGTACGCATCATAGCAACCAGTCAGATGGCTGTACACTTAGCATATTAGCCTCTTATATATACAGATAGTTCACACACAGCACAGTCACACTGCTGAAGTGTACATTATGATGTGAGTATACCGTCATGCAGCCACCTCCATAGTCAAGTTCTGAAATCTGTGTCGCCCTCAAAATGTCCCTCATGCCCCCCACCCCCCAGCAGCAGCTGATCTGCATTCTTTCTCTGTAGTTTTGCTGCTTTAAACTTCTTGGGATTAATTGTGCTCTTTTTCATTTCCTAGGAAGACAAGTCCTTCTTGAAAAACCACGACCTTTCTGTTCGTGCGAGAATGGCCATCAAGTTGCGCTTGGGTGAAAAAGAGATTTTGGAAAAGGCAGTGAAGAGTGCAGCTGCCAACCGGGAGTGTTACCGCAAGCAGATGGAGGAGGGGGCGCCGCTGCCCAAGTACGAGGAGAGTAACCCAGGGCTGCTGGAGGGCGGCGGGGCGGACTCGAGGCTGCCCCTGGTCCTGCGCAGCCTGGAGGAGGAGGCTGGCGTGCAGGAGGCCCTCACCCTCTCTGAGGTTGTCAGCCGAGCAAAGGCTGCGGAAAACGGGCTCATCAGTGGCCAAAACTCTATTCCCAACGGGACCAGGTTAGAAAAGGAAAGTTTAGACCCAGAGGAAAGGAAAAGAGCGACTGAAGATGCCAAAGAACCTTCAGAGAGCACCGAGGGAGTCGGCGAGCAGCTCTGAGGGCGCTCTGCCTGGAGCTCGTTCCGATTTATGGACAGCCCCCTGACATCGCTGTGGTCCCTGGTTTCACGTTTTTGTTGTGTTTTTTTCTTTTCTGCAGAGAGGAAAGTGTTTTTGCTGCTTTATATAAAAATAATTTTTTTAAGTTATTTAAAAAATCTAGCTTCCCTTTTTGATTAAGATTGCCATCTTGCTTTTAGGCAAAACAAGTTATCAAACCATGACAGCGAAGGGGGAAGAGAGGTGCCGTGGAAGATTGTGCAGAGCCATTGTGGGCAAAGTATTTTCTTCCTGGGGAAGAATTAGCTCCTCTCTCAGCTGTGCTTTTGTGGGCCTGTCATCATGACAGCCAGAATGAGGCCTGCTCTGCCTCCTGCCAAACGGGACGTGGTGGGGGCTGGGGGCTCCGTGTGGGAAGGGAGTGCAGTTGTACAGCCGAGAACGGGCTTGAGGTTTGGAAACTTGTCTGCAGAATCTTTTTTTTCCCCTAAAAATTTAACACTCCATTACCAAAAGGAGAGGTAAGGTGGCGACCTTATTTTTAATAGTTTTAAATGTTGACGATAACCCTAATTATATAATTATACACATACCTAGTGATTTCTAAAGATTTGTTTACTTTTTGTGTTTTGTTTACTGTATTAAGAATGTGTCCTTTCTCCTTGAATCAACGTAGGACATGCATCATTCCTAGTTTCAAATGTTGGCCCTGCGCTTAAAGTGATGCATTTGATTTCCAGTGTTGGGAGCGGAGTTTGCAAACCCAGCGGCTGTTTTCTGCGACCAGGTTCAGAGTGAGGTGGCTTCCTGGCGCTTCTGGTTTTCACAACAAGCTAGAGATTTTCAAAGCTACACTTTTGAGTAAAAAGCCTTATTAAAAGGAAAATGTGATTAATATATTTGTCTATTCCTTTTCTTTGGAGTGGGACAGGCTCTTTGAATCGAGCTTTTATGCAAACCACCCTGCAACCCACCAGGCAGGGATTTAGGCCGAGCAGTGCCATGCAGTGCTTGCTGGGGGGTTCAGAGATGATGGAGGCCTGTGCTCAGCCTCATCAGCTGCCAGGTGCTCCAGACAGAGGGCCTGAGAGGCAGGAACACAAAGAGGACGCTAAGTTGTAAGGGAAGTAAAGGCTGGGGATGGCGTCCGGGTGGGGAGTGGGCGCATCCATCCCTAGAAAATCGCCAGTTTTCAGATGGCAGACTTAACTATAAATTTCACATCAACTCTGATGTTCCTTTAAGCCATCACGTGATTTGAGGATGCTGCCTTGGTGAACATTGCTGCTTACAGGTCGTCTCAGGGTGGTCTCAGCCCTTCTCCCCCAAGAAGATGCTGTGGAGACACTGCTTCGTTCTGCTGTGCACCCGCTTCCGGAGCTGCGCGGGTCAGCTCCCTGCTGCGGCGCCTGGTTGGCAGCTTTCCTCTCTGAGTGAGGTTGGCAACTCTGTGATGCCTCTACCTTCCCTTCCTTGTTGGTCTGTACACAGTTTGAACTTACCCGTGGGAGGATGCCTGTGGTGCCAACTCCCCTCTCAACCTTGTGCGGGGGCCCTCTTTTAAAAATATTTATTGAATTGATTGGGGTGACATTGGTCAACCATATAGGTGTCAGTGTGCACCCGCTTCCGGAGCTGCGCGGGTCAGCTCCCTGCTGCGGCGCCTGGTTGGCAGCTTTCCTCTCTGAGTGAGGTTGGCAACTCTGTGATGCCTCTACCTTCCCTTCCTTGTTGGTCTGTACACAGTTTGAACTTACCCGTGGGAGGATGCCTGTGGTGCCAACTCCCCTCTCAACCTTGTGCGGGGGCCCTCTTTTAAAAATATTTATTGAATTGATTGGGGTGACATTGGTCAACCATATAGGTGTCAGGTGTGGGTTTCTATGTTATAAGATCTGTATATTGTGCCGTGTGCCCACCACCCAGTCACATCTCCTGTCACCTTATATTAGGACTCCCTTCTTCCCCACCCCCTCCCCCCTGGCAACCACCACACTGCTGTTTGTGTTCATGAGTTCTCGTTTTATCTCCCACATATGAGTGAAATCGTATGGTTCTTACCTTTTTCTGACTTATTGCACTTAGCATAATGTTCTCGGTCCATCCATGTTGTGGCAAAAATGCTATTTCATCCTTTTTTGTGGCTGAGTAGTATTCCATTATGTACATGTACCCAGGTCCTTTCCCGAAGTGAGAAATAGTCTGAGACTAAATACTGACTTCCAAGGGTTGCTGTGGCCTCCAGGAGCCTGCTCTGGCAGCCACGTCCAGTGGCTGGAACTCCATGATTAATTTGTAGATCATTTGCTCATTGGAGTGAAAGTTTTCAAGTCTAATGTCACGCGTGTCCTTTGAAAAAACATACACAGTTCAGACTTAAAACAGCACCACGAGATGGGATAGTTTTGAAAATATCCCCTAGAAAAGATGCGAGTTTGGATGGAGCTGAAAGACCCCCGGGCGGAGTCGGGTTACGTCAAGTCCTCAGCACCACCAGGGTGTTGCCGTGTCCACCCGGGCCTCTGTCTTCATTTACTTGTGAGATGGAAGCATGTACTAAATGATCAAAAGTCCCCACTTACAAAATTTGGAGACTGTACTGCTCATGCATTCCCTGTCCACAGGATCTGTTTACTAAGGTTATGGGGCCAAAGAGTGATTCTATGTTAGGCTCCCAGCGGAGGACAGTCCCCGAGTTCGTGATGTAAGAAGGGCGCTCATGAGAACACCCGCTGGCAGATGAGGGGCGCTTTCCCCATGGCTTCTAGGACAGGCTCACTACAGGACCGATCTATCATTTATTTATTTTTGAGAGATGGGTTGAGACACTGACAATATTCTCAGGTTCCCAGTACCTGTGGTTCTGCTAAATTAAACCGTCACTTAAAAATGAGGGAATTGCTTTTCTCTAAATCACCACTACATGCTTTTTTTGGTGGTTCATATGCACTGGTACATATTAGAGTGAGAGATTTAAAAAAAGAAAAACCAATCCAAAGAAAGCACCTGGGACTTGAGGTCAGAACCAGAACAGCACTGTATTGACGGTAAAGAAAGTCAGGGATTACGTGGTGGTGGTTTGGGGGTGCTGGCTACGGTGAGATGCTTTTTATGGCATATATTGTTCTATGTTCATATTATTGATCTGGAAAATGAATGTGTTTAGTAGGGTATAGCCAGTAACCTGACCCAAGGATTTGGCTCCCTTTTAGTTAAATGTCAGTTTCAGGTGGGTGTGGAATAGAATCCGATAACCTCATTAAAGGTCACCCTATTTTAATCAGCAGCACCTCATCTAATATATTCCTAAAATTCTGTGTGTAAATTGAATTTGAGGTACTCGAATTGTATTTAAATGCACTCGTGGATTTGTTATTTAGATGAAGCTGTAGTGCAGGTCCTGGTGTGCCTGGGCCAGAGGGAGGAAGCCCAGGACCCCAGTCCTGTCGCCCTGTATTTGAAGAACTGTCGCATGAAGGAGGGATGGAGCCTCCTCAGGATGTGAGAGGGCAGATCTCAGCCAGTGAGTACGAGCAGATTGTGGGGGGGCCGTACTGGCCGCTTGGACATGGACATGGACAGGGCGCTGGCCGTCAAGAGGGGGCAGCTGAGTATTCTAAAATGAGGATATTCTAAATGGCCACACACTTTGTTTTATTCATCATTTTACAGGGGACGGAGGCAGTCCACTGGCTGAGTGCACGTTCAGACTGCCCTGCTCTCTCCTGGCCGTGGGACCTGGGACAGTCCTTGAGGGTCTGCGCTTCCTCCCTCTGGTCCCCAGGGACCAGGAGGACCAGATGAGGTAATGCGTGTAAGAGCTTCCGGCTCCGTGCCTGCCCGCTGAGCATCCAGTAAATGTTAGCTGCGACGGGCTCTCCGGCTGAGCAGCTCCCGGGAGGCAGAAAATCTTAGTGAGGCCGGGGGTGGGGAACAAAATCCCCTCCCCCGCAACTCTGCAGGCAGGCAGCCCGCACCTGCCCATCCACGTAGTAGGCACTTGCCCGGACTCCAACATTGTGTTCTTGGTGCGCTGCCAGGACCTGTGGGCATTTCACAGATTCCTAAGAAGCCCTTGCTGGTGGTGCAGCCGTTCGGACACATAACCATACCCGAGTGGAGCATGCCACACCAGGCGCTGTGGCACTCGGGGAGAGGGGCACCAGAGGAGGTAGCAGCTGGGTGTTTGGGGTCATTTGTGAGCAGTGGAGTGGGGGCAGGGAATGGCCCTGAGTGTACGGGAGGGTCAGGAAGGGCAGGCCTCTGGGAGAAATCCTGCAGGACACTGGATCTGAACACCACGGTGCCGGCAGGTGCGGGAGGACAGCACCGGAAGTCCACCCACTAAGTCAGTGGTTCTCAACCTTCTGGCCCTTTAAATACAGTTCCTCATGTTGTGACCCAACCATAAAATTATTTTCATTGCTACTTCATAACTGTAATGTTGCTACTGTTATGAATCGTAATGTAAATATCTGATATGCAGGATGGTCTTAGGCGACCCCTGTGAAA
>NW_005369964.1:3195972-3222086 GCF_000412655.1 Myotis brandtii
ATATGCAGATGGTCTTAGGCGACCCCTGTGAAAAGGTCGTTCGACCGCCAAAGGGGTCGCGACCCACAGGTTGAGAACTGCTGCACTAAGTAGAAGCTTTAGCTGGAAAAGTGCTATGGTTGCAGCTCCTTTAAGCACAGACATCACCATTGCTGCTTCCCTTAGGAACAGATAAAAGGCAAAGAAGGCTGTGCTCACAGAGCTTGTAGCAGGATCTGTGGGCTTGAGGTTGCTAACTCCACGTTGCACATCAGCTCAGACTGATTCACAGCCTCCAGTACCCTCTTACTCACGTGAGCCACTTTCCTTGGCCTGGGTCCTGGCATACTCGTGGGTGTATCATGCATCTGTTTTGTACATATAAACATGTACACACAGAGGTACATATGTATACATGGACGTGTGTGTGTGTGTGTGTGTAATGCTTTCTCAACTCAGGCTCTTCCGTGTGAGATACCAGGGAGGTTACTGGGCGGGGTTTAGGCCAAGCTCGACAGCGCAGGTGCCTGGACACCCCTGCAGTTGTGCTGTGTGCCTCTGCTGGCTCGTCGGGTACCTGGTGCAGGCGTGTGCTCTGAGAGGGTACCTGGCGCTGGCGTGTGCTCTGAGAAGGTACCTGGCGCAGGTGTGTGCTCTGAGAAGGTACCTGGCACTGGCGTGTGCTCTGAGAGGGTACCTGGCACAAGTGTGTGCTCTGAGAGGGTACCTGGCGCAGGCGTGTGCTCTGAGAGGGTACCTGGCACAAGCGTGTGCTCTGAGAGGGTACCTGGCGCAGGCGTGTGCTCTGAGAAGTTTCTTCACTGATGGGACAGGCACAGAGGGAGACGCCCACCTCTGACCATGAGTCGCGCCTCCAGCTTGATTAAAACCTCCCTCTCGCCAAAACCTGTTTGGCTCAGTGGATAGAGCGTCGGCCTGCGGACTGAAAGGTCCCAGGTTCAATTCCGGTCAAGGGCATGTACCTTGGTTGTGGGCACATCCCCAGTATAGGGTGTGCAGGAGGCAGCTGGATGTTTCTAACTCTCTATCTCTCTCTCCCTTCTTCTCTGTAAAAAATCAATAAAATATATTTAAAAAAAAAACAAAAAACCTCCCTCTCCTCTGCCTGTTCTTGCTTCCCGTTGCCGTGTGTCCTGCCTCCTCAGGAACGTTCCAGTAGCAAAGGGTCAGATAGCGGCTGAGCCTCAGAGCCCCCTTTCCCACCTAACAGTGCCTGGATCTTGAGGAGCTGCTTTTAGGGTCCCAGGACCTGCATAAATCCCCAAGGGCAGTGGGTGCACCCCAGGCTGGCTGCCATTGGGGTGGCCTGCCCGATGCCCCTTTCCTTCCTTCCCATAGAGCCCCACACCCCCCAACTCCCATGCTCATCTCCAGCTGGCCTTCCCGCAGACTCCCTGTAAGTGACTCACGGGCGCCCAGGCCCTTCAGGAGAGTTAGCTGTGAACCCACAGTCAGGATTTAGCCCAGAGAAGAAACCTGAGCTTGAAATCGGGCGGAGCTGGCGGGGTCCCGACCCACATGGCGCTCTCACCACGCTCCGACCCACAGCACGTGTCTAAATGCACGGCCTTGGCTTCTGCGAAATGGAATCACCATTGAGGCTGCTGGAGGAGTAGCGGCAGCAGTGTGAGTGTAGGACCCGGAACGTAGCAGGTCACAGGAAGTGGTTCCCAGGGTTACTACCAACTAAACTAAACTAATGGAGAACGAAAGTCTTTTTAACCCGGGGCGGGGCGGGGCTGGGGAGTGGGTCTTGCATGGACAGTTCCCTTCACCCTGGGACCGCTGTGTGGACCTGGTTCCATCTGCCACGGTCCTATTCATCCTGCCTCCTCTGGACTGGGCAGACAGCTCCAAACTGAAAATATGTATTTGTTATTTAGATGGAGCTGCAGTGCATACTACCTAGTTTTAAAGTATGAAGAACCATCCCGTAGGCACCTCTGAACTTCCTGGCTTTAAGTTTCAAGTACATCTTACAGGCAACTCGCACAAAACACACCCTCCTCTACCTGTAGATGCAAATGGCAGCCACTAGAACAGCGAGATGCAGCTTAATCGTTGCCGCCTCGACAGGCCTGGTTTGGGAGACGCCCCTCCACCTGGCACCGAGGCGTCAGGCGGACCCAGGAACACATTCGGCGAAACAGCCTGCTTTTTCACACAGAAAGGACAAGAAACGGCGTGTTTTATTTTGGTCACCGGCAATATTACAAGCAGGAGATGCCACGGGAGCTCCTTGGACTTTAAAAGGACCAGAACTGGTGTTTTTGAAAATGATCCGGAAGAAAGGAAAGGGGGGTTTTATCCCAGACTGCGCTCTTCTGCGCCGGGTTCCTGGCGAGATGAAGTTAAGGGCGCGTTAATGACCTTCCTTCTCAGGCCCCGACCCCCTTAAGAAGCAGGTGCTGCAATAGAAACAGGGACGCAACTGGGCTCTACCAGCTGCTCTGGCAAAGGGGGTGCTTTACACAAAAGCCTTTACGGTGTTTTGTTTTAAATACATTTTTACTGATTTCAGAGAGGAAGGGAGAGAGAGATAGAAACATCAGTGATGAGAGAGAATCATGGATCGGCTGCCTCCTGCATGCCCCACACTGGGGATCGAGCCCACAATCTGGGCATGTGCCCTGACCGGGAATCCAACCGTGACCTGCTGGTTCATAGGTCAATGCTCAACCGCTGAGCCACACCAGCCGGGCTGCAGTATTCTTTTTTTGAGACTCGGCGCTGAGCGGGTTCTGAGGCGGGCAGCAGCCGGGTTGTGCACGTCCATGCCACGTGTTAGACGCTGGGAGAGTCAGCAACTCAGGTGCAGGGATGTTAACAAGCTGAGCACAGTGTTTACCTGTGGGCCTGGCTGTTTTGCATAAGTTGGTGAGGTTAGGACTTGGCTTTCCGCTCTTACTTCTCCATGAGGAAAGGCTGTCTCCTCCTCAGGGACAAGCCCACCGATGACTTCAGCGGGCCGTGCATGACAGGTGGGGATGGGGACGGGCAGCACAAGTCACCTGGTTGCCAGTGAAGGCGGGACACAGCAGTCACCCCAGGCCAGTCTTCTCAGCACCGCGAATACCGAAGGCGCTCAGTCCACACCTCCCCACCGGGGCCTAACCAGCTCGCTCCCCGCATCTCCTCCCTCACCCAGGTGGCCGAGGTGGATGGCAAGAGCCCCGATTCACCGATGACAACACGTAGACATGGCCCCAGGGACCCAGCTCAGATCTTCTGAACATGCCTTTGCTCAGTGCCGGCTGCTGGCGCACCCACAGCTGTTTGCTTTTCTGATATGTGCTGGGCGCCCTCCTGGGCTCGGGGGTACCCACAGTGTGTGACACGGGTGCTGGTCAACAAGCACCTCACGGAGGATGAGGACTGCCCCTCCCTGGGGTGTTATCCCCAAACCAGGTCTTCAGGTACATTCCTTTTCTTCTATTCTCAGAAAAGAGGCTGGCCACAAACACCCACCCCGATGATGGCATTGAAAAACCACCTGTCAGCCCCATTTAGGGCACGCTGGCCACCAGTGACAGGAACAGCACAGCCGCACCCACCGCAACCCATCGTAAATGGCAAGTAAGACGGAAGGAGAGGGTCTGGGCTCCGGGCAGCTGCGTCTGGGCAAAGTGTCTTCTTCTCCCTCGTTCCTGTGCCGAGGTGCCAAGCTGGGTCGTCTACTGCCTAAGGCGGCTGGGCTCTCCTCCGTGAACATTTCGGTGCCTGAAATCCAGGGGCACAGATACACCTCCCTGAGCAAATGTGAAGCGACTCCGTGGGCATCAGGCGGTCCTCCTGGCCGCCGCTAAGGAAGCAGCCTTTCCAGCGGCAATTAAACTGCATGATTGGATAGAGGGACAATTTTATAATTGCTCCCGGGTAGCAATTTATTAGGACGGATGTTACTTGACATGTGTCCAAAAGGTCAAAGTTTATACTTCCTTGAACATTAACCTAATCTTTGAAATTCTAAAAGTTGCACTTTTTGGTCATTAATATTTTTTTTTACAAGCATCGATTTTGACAATTAACCCAGTTAATAAAGGTCAGATTTCAGTTTTTTCCAATTCCTGGAGCACTTAACTTACTCCTTGTTGAAAATAGGGAGATAGCGGGAGATAGTGATTAAGTGAGCGCAGGGGGCAGCCTGGCTGTCGGTGGTGATGAGGACGCAGCCGACACTGAGGCCGACCTTCGCCCGCTGTGTATCCGACGGGGAAGAAAGTGGGTTACAAGCCGAGGAAGTAGAAAAACTAAGCCCAAATCACGTGTGCAGTGAGAAGGATAATGTGAGGATACGCACCTGTTAAGTCACCTCAGGATGCTATTCATTGGATTACTCGGCCTTCAGGCTTCAACTGTCCAATCTGCACATTTCAAAATAGGTACTTTCTGCAAACTTGCAACAAAGTGCAACATGGGTCCAGCACCAAGTGTCCCCCACCAGGCTGCCTCCCTGGAATGAGCTCACAGACAGACCCACAAACCAAGCTACAAGGTGGGGGCGATGCACACTACCACCGGTTCACCCCCAGATGGGGCCAGGGTTTTATCATCTGTTAATGGCTGGCAAATGGCAGAGAAACCCCACAAAGCCTCTGCCACCCAAACAAAACAGCCAAACCTCCCCGTCCACCCCCCTCCCAACCAGCCCCCTCTAGCGCTGGGTCCCCACTCCCCACAAGCCTTTGTGGGAGTTTGTATTTGGGATCCCCAGTCCCCGCCTCTGTTTGCGCCCCCTGGTGGCAGTGCCGTCTGGAACGGGTCGCCAGCCAGGACGCTGCCCAGGGAAGCCAAGCAGAGTTCTTGCACCCACTCACAGGGAGAGCCGGTATCTTCCCAGACCCAGCAAGACCTGGTCTGAAAGGTGGGGTTTTTTTGGTCTATTTTTATTTTTTTGTTAATCCTCACCCAAGGATATTTTTCCATTGATATTTTAGAGAGAGTGGAAGAGAGAGGGAAGACAGAAACATTGATGTGAGAGAAATACATCAATTGGTTGCCTCTTGCACATGCCCTGACCAGGGCCCAGGAAGGAGCCTGCAACCAAGGTATGTGCCCTTGACAGGAATCGAACCCGGGGCCCTTTGGTCTGCAGACTGATGCTCTATCCACTGAGCCCAACTGGCTAGGGCGAGAGGTGAGTTTTTGTTTGCATGGCTATGTTTGGGTTTGTTGTTGCTGTCATGCTGTATAAATAAAGGCTTGGTGCAGATGTGCTCAACATTAAGGAAATAATATACAAAACTACACTTACATTGGATCTACTCATCCAGCAAACACCAGCGATGTGCAGAGGCCAGCACCATGTCTTTCACTCGCAGCCCTGTGGCCCCGACCAGCTTCTCTGAGCTCAAACTGGCCGAGGCCCTGCAATTCCACCCTCACCCCTTTGTAGTTGACTTCAAGGCTATTTACAACCCTGGATGCCCACTGCTCCTTGCACATAGTAGGTGCTCAGAAAAGGCAGAGGGAAAAGGAAGCCCAAGCCATTTAGCTCAGCATGAGGGCTTGAAACTCTTTGTGCACAACAACAAAAACAGTCTTTTAAAAATGCATATTTTGGGAAATAGTTAGAATAGTAACTTTAGTGGATTTTTTATAGTAAATTTATTGGGGTACTATTGGTTAGTAAGACGCTAATGCTTTACTTCCAATAGTTCCACTGGCGATTATGCCTGCGAGCAGTGTGGACAGGTGCTGTGTGGGGAGGTGCTTGCAGGGTGATCACCAGCTTTCAAAAATCACTTTCCCAAAGATTGGTCCTTGGGACACAAGAATGCAACCGGCCTGGCGGGCGTGGCTCAATGTTGAGGGTCGACCTATGAACCAGGAGGCCACGGTTCGATTCCTGGTCAGGGCACTTGCCCGGGTTGCTGCTCAATCCCTCTCCCTTCCTCTCTGAAATCAATAAAAATACATTTAAAAAAAAAAAGTGACCGGGGTCACAGCAATCGGGTTAGGGGGAGTCCTCAGGAGCTCACGCTGGGAGTAGTGAGGGCTGCCTGCACTCCGGGCCACGGAGAAGAGACTCCAGGGGTCCCCCAGCGGATGCAGACCTGAGGTCACCAGGCTTCCTGAGGTCAACGGCCGGTCTTGTGTGTGCCAGGAAGCGGCAGGCAGAACAAGCGTGACTTCTCTCCTCTAGGGAGGGGCTCCCTGAATTTTGGGGAGAGCCCTGTGCGGCCTCCCAGCGCACTGGGGGATCAGCTGCTCAGGTGTGTGCAGCAGTGGCCCTGGGAGGTGAGGAGGGAGGGCAGATCTGAGGGGTGTCTGTGAGGAGAGGGGAGCCCAGGACCCCGCAGAGCTCCCTGAGTTGGGGGCCAGGCGGATCGGTGACTAAGGCAGACTCCTCAGGGGCCCGGGGAGCAGGAGTGAAGGTCTGGGAAAGATGGGAAGGTTGTCAATGTGGGTGGAGAGCTGGGACCTGGGCGGTGCCCCAGGTGAGCCAGCATGAGAGCTCAGATTTGAAGTGAGACGGCCAGCAGTGCCCGCCAGCCCCTGGGCGCAGGCGTGGAGAGTGCAGCCTAATCCATTGGCAAACCCCAGCTGTGGTTTGGGGCTGGTTTGGAGGAAAAGGGTCCTGAGGAGCCCCAGGGGCATCCTGTGGGGCCTAGGGCTGTCCCTGGGCCGGATGCAGGGGAGCACTTTCGGGGTGTGGAGGGGCTGATATAGAGGTGGGGTCTCAGGACCGGGGTCCTCTGAGCCCTGGAACTGCTGGACGGGATGCTGGAGGGTCAGACAGGGCGAGGCTGGAGCTGCTGTTTGCAGGGGTGACGAAGGTCAGGGGTGGCCTGGGCGTGGGCCTGAGAGGAGGTGGACAGAGAAACCACAGGAAGTGAGGAGGTCACGGCCACCAACAGGCGAGGGTGAGAACTCGCCCCTGAGGTGGCTGCAGGGGCCCCTGCGGGTGCAGAGCTGGGCTCCAAGCAGTTCACTCTGCTCAGCGAGGACGTCCTCGTGGCTTGGCAGCGGAAGTCGATGGCCTGGGGTCCCTCGGAGCCAAGCCCCTCCCCCCACCAGGAGACCAGGCGCTGCAGCCGAGCCGGGAACCCCAGCTTCACTGAAGACACCCAGAAACCTCTGGTGCCAGAGCAAGCTCTGCCGAAAGGTCGCCTCTCCGAGAGGAGAAAGCGATCCCCCTCCTGCAGGCTGTCATCTTTCGCTTTAATTAACATCAACCTTGTACACTTGGCAGTGGCTTCCAGTGTTGGAGTGGACTTCCTGTGACAAGTTTAATAAAAAATGTAAATCCTCGTGGGCTAACCGAGGCGTCCATCAGCGTCTCCTCTGTGGCAGGGAGCCTTCGGGGCGGACAGATGCCCACCCCCGCCAGCCGCCCAGCGGGGACAGTCTTGCTCTGAGGACAGGAAGGACCACAGCATGGACATGCCAGCGCATGCGTGCTGGGACGGCACCGTGAGGAACTGGCCGCCTTGTGTCCACATCCCGGCCGCCTGGGCAAGTGCGCTTACTGCTCCCCACCTCCCTGTTTCATCTGTAAAACGGGGCAGTAACGGCACCAATTCCACAGGGTTGTTCTGTGGGTTACGTTACTTTACCTGGGCTGCGGAGAGACAAGGCAATAGGAGCGCCTTGTCTTCGATGCCTGGCCCCGCTGGGTCGTGTTGCTTGTGTGTCTGCTGCCCCCACCAGACTGAAGGCGGGACGTGTCTGGTCTCTCCTTGTCCACAGGCGTCTGGCTCAAGAACACACCTACAATAAGGAGCCACCTGGACCGGGGCTCTGAGCAGCAGGGAGGTGTGGCCCAAGGCCCCAGTCGGGGAACCAGACCCCACGCCGGAGACGGGGACTTTGGCTTCTCTCCATGGAGGTGCGACAGATCGGCCCATCCAACCTCTGTAGTACTGCTTCCATTTTCCCAAGAAGAACGTTGAAGCCCAGATATAGGACTGTTGGCCCCACATCACAAAGCCAACGTCTTCCTCAAGGACTGGAGAGGTGAACGCAGTCCTAGGAGCAGCCCTTCTCCGATAAGCAGGTTGGTCTTCTGATTCCAAAATTCCCCTTTTAACAACCATCCATAGAGTGCCTACTCTGCACCAGTGCCTCATTGTGATGGAGAGACCACAGCACGGTGGCTGCCCTTCCCTCAGCCGCACCCACAGATGCTCAGCTGGAACAGAGGACCCCCTACTCCTGACCTCTATTCAAAGGTGCTGATACCAAGTTCCAGCAACATAAAAACCAGTGTGTATTTCCTACAAAAAGGACATTATCTGTTTTAATTTTTTTAGGACATTATTTATTTTATTTTTAAAAATCGTTATTGTTGAGATTATTACAGATGAACATTATCTGTTTTAATTTTTTTTAGGACATTATTTATTTTATTTTTAAAAATCATTATTGTTGAGATTATTACAGATGTGCCCCCCTCCCCCCATTATCCCGGTTCCCACCCCGCCCCAGGCCTTCACTACCCTGTGTCCATAGGTAATGCATATAAGATCTTTGGTTAATCTCTTCCTGCTCTCTCTCACCCCTTCCCTCTGAGAGTCGTCATTCTGTTCCATGTTTCTATGCCTCAAATTCTATTTTATTCACCAGTTTATTTTGTTCATTAGAGGTCTTATTTGTTTATTTTGATTTTTAGATTCGATTGTTGATAGATATGTATTTATTGTGATTTTATTGTTCATATTTTTAATATTTTCTTCTTCTTCTTCTTAAAGAATACCCTTCAACGTTTTATGTAATACTGGTTTGGTGGTGATGAACTCCTTTAGCTTTTTCCTGTCTGTGAAGCTCTATCTGACCTTCAATTCTAAATGATACCTTTGCTGGGTAGAATAATCTTGGTTGTAGGTCCTTGCTATTCATCACTTTGAATATTTCTTGCCACTCCCTTCTGACCTGCATAGTTTCTGTTGAGAAATCAGCTGACATCGTTTGGGCGCTAACTTTGTAAGTAACTAACTGCTTTTCTCTTGCTGCTTTTAAGATTCATTCTTTGTCTTTAGCCTTTGACATTTTAATTATGATGGACCTTTTTTGGGTTCCTCTTGTTTGGGACTCTTTGTGCTTCCTGGACTTGTAAGTAGCAGGTAGGGGAAGTTTTCTGTCCTTATTTCTTCAAATAGGTTTTCAATATCTTGCTCTCTCTCTCCTTCTGGCACCCCCATAATGCGAATGTTGGTACGCTTGAAGTTGTTCCAGAGGCTCCTTACACTATTTTTTTTTAAATTAACACCCAGAAATCTATGGCTTTTAAAAAATATATATATTTTATTGATTTTTTACAGAGAGGAAAGGAGAGGGATAGAGAGTTAGAAACATCAATGAGAGAGAAGCATTGATTCAGCTGCCTCCTGCACACTCCCCACTGGGGATGTGCCCGCAACCAAGGTACATGCCCTTGACCGGAATCGAACCTGGGACGCTTCAATCCGCAGGCCGATGCTCTATCCACTGAGCCAAACCAGTTAGGGCCTTACACTATCTTTTTATTTTTGGATTCTTTTGGGTGCTTTTTGCTTCCTCATATTTCAAATCGTTGATTTGATTCTCAAAATCCTCTACTCCACTGTTGCATCTCTGTAAATTATTCTTTGTTTCAGTTACTGTATGCTTAATTTCTGACTGGTCCTTTTACATGTCTTTGAAATTCTCACTAAGATCCATGAAGGTCTCACTAAGTCCTTTGAAGCTCTCATGAAGATCCTTGAGTAACCTTATAACCATTGTTTTGGTCTCTGTATCCAGTAGTTTGCTTTCTTCCATTTCTTTCATTTGTGACATGTTTCTTTGCCTCCCGTTTTGGCTGCTTCCCTATGTTTGTTTCTATGTATTATGTAGAGCTGTTAATTCTCTTGGAATTGGTAGAGAGGTCTTGTGTAGTAGGTGTCCTGTAGGGCCCAGTGGTTCAGCCTTCCAAGTCACCTGACCTGGCCCCTCTAGGTGTGCCCCAGTGTACCCCAGTGTGGGCTGTGTACACAGTCTTGTAGTTGACCCTTGATTGCTGTTGGTGTCACTGGGAGGAATTGACCTCCAGGTCAATTGGCTGTGAGGACCAGCTGTGACTACAGTGGGAGAGCTTCACCCCTTCCCTCTGAGAGTCGTCATTCTGTTCCATGTTTCTATGCCTCAAATTCTATTTTATTCACCAGTTTATTTTGTTCATTAGAGTGGATATGTAGAGTTGTAAGCTGGGATGGTCTGAAGCTGTCCACTGGGTACACTGGCTCTAGGGCCTCCAGGGAGGTATAAAGTCAGCCACTGCCTGGGACCACCCGACAGGAGCTACAGAGAGATCTGCAGATGGCTGCTATTTGTATTGGGCTATGAAGTGCCCAGGTGAGGCCCAGCTGTGAAACAAGAGGTCCCCAGTATGATTTCTGCTCAGGGCACATGCCTGGGTTGCGGGCTCCATCATCAGTAGAGGGTGTGCAGGAGGCAGCCAATTGATGTCTCTCTCTCTTGTCAATGTTCCTATCTCTCTATCCCTCTCCCTTCCTCTCTTTCTAAAATCAATAAAAACATATTTAAAGCACACACACAAAAAACCCTCACCTGGCTTGAACCCATTTGGCCTCCCATACCCATGCTGGGCTGCCACCCTTCCTCCCTCTGGTGTGTGCACCTACTTTGCTCAGTCTTTTTTTTTTTTTTTTAAATATATTTTATTGATTTTTTACAGAGAGGAAGGGAGAGAGATAGAGAGTTAGAAACATTGATGAGAGAGAGACATCGATCAGCTGCCTCCTGCACATCTCCTACTGGGGATGTGCCCGCAACCCAGGTACATGCCCTTGACCGGAATCGAACCTGGGACCTTTCAGTCCGCAGGCCGACGCTCTATCCACTGAGCCAAACCGGTTTCGGCTCAGTCTTATATAATGGTTTTAGGCTGAATATTCAAGAAGAAAAGAAGGCAGGCAAGCAGGCTGCATATTAAATTTTAGTAGAGATTGCCAATTGGTCTCCAGAGTGACTTTCCCCATTTATAATCTCACTGGCAATGTAGATTAAGTGTGCCTACATCCCTGCCCACTCTCCAACAACTTGATGTTGGCACATTTAAGTTTTTGCCAGTCTGATGGGAACAAATATGTCAAATTAATTTGCATTTCCTGTCTTTACAGAAAAGTTGAACATCTTTCAATACGTGTATTAACCCTTTATCATTTCTCTTCTGCATCTTGTCTATTAGTATCTTTTTCCTGTTTTCATATCAAAGAAATTCTTTACATATATTGGGTACATTTATTTGTTATATATTTTATAAATATTTTTTCATCTGCCATTTCTAATGTTATATTATCTTTCTGCATACAAACTTTTAAACTTTGTAGTAAAATTTATGAATTTTGCTTTTTCAGTAAATCTTAAGATTCTTCAAGGTCATAAATATATTTTCTAATGTTTTCTCCTATTACTCTTACAGGCCTTTTTTTTTAAAGATATATGCCCCCCCCCATTAATTTTTGTTAGTGGTATGAAGAGGGAATTTAATTTTAAAGTTTCCAGGTAATAAACTGTCCTAATATTTTTTGAATAATCCACTTTCCCCCCACTAATTGGAAATGCCAATATATACAAAATTCCAGTATATACATGGGTCTGGTTTTTTTTTTTTTAATCTTCTATTTTTGTTCCAAGGATCTATTTATCTATTCATGTGCTAATATCACATTATATTTATTAAAATTACTTTATAATATGTTTTGACATCTTGTCGGGCAAAATTTCGCTCTTGTTTCTTCCTTTTTCAAGCTGTCTTGGCTGCTCCGGAACATTCACTCGTCCCTCTGCATATTGGAATCAGCATGTCAAATCCCATCAAAATCTCGATCAGGTTTTGATTGGGATTGTGTTGAATTTATAGATTTATTGAGGGGATTAAAATGGAGCAGAAATATTAATTCTTAGCATGATGACATGGCCCCGAGAAAGTGTGTGGTCATGAACGGCTCTCTGTGGAAGGCAGGCAGCCACCCTGGGGTGCCAGCCCCTGCACCCACGTGCCCCTCAGCTACTGCCCCCTTGCCAGTCACCTCTACAGTAAAGCTGCTTCCTCATGAGCTGCATTATTTATCAAACGTTTGCTTATTTTACTAGCGAGCTAACAAAAGAGTATTTGTGCTCCTGAATTTTTGTGTGTTTATTTTTCTCTTGCTGTCCTTTATTATTTTACCACATGCATGTGGTCCTAAACAGGACATTGCTTAATTTTCTAAAAATATATACATCTGTGTATTGATTTTAGAAAGAGAGGGAGAGAGAGAAACATCAGTGAGAGAGAACCATCAACTGGCTTCCTCCTGCCCGCCCTCTACTGGGGATTGAACCAGCAACCCAGGCAGGTGCCCTGACCGGGGAGCAAACCGGTGACCTTTCAGTGCATGTGACGAGGCTCAACCCACAGAGCCACTCCTGCCGGGCTGGGTACTATTTAGTTTTACATGCTTTCGAACCTCATGTCATTGAGTAATTCTGTGTGTATCCTTCCATCCTTTGCTTTTTTCTTTCTCAACGTGATATTCCCAATATTATCCACGTTGAGCACACAGCGTTTCCTTGTTTTTCACTGCGTTCTGTCATGTGAATAGACGGCTATTTATGGGTTTTTCCCCTGCTGATGAAATTTGCGTGGTTTCTAGTTTTTGTTTTTTGCTCTCCTAACAGTGCTGCTTATACAAGGCGAGTCTTCTAGGGCTCATGGGCCAGAACCCTCTAAAGCATGTACCCTGGGGTGCAATTTCTGGGTCACTAAGGCATGCACTCTGAGGTGCAATTTCTGGGTCACTAAGGCATTCACCCTGGGATGTAATTTCTGGGTCATGAGGTGTTCATTTCTTCAACTTTAGTCCATAGCATCAACAGAGGCTTTGGTAATGTTGACTCCTGCTAGGATGAAGTTCTCACTGTTCCATATCGTCATCAATAATTGATATTTCCATTGCCTAGACTTTTAAAGTTTTAAAAATTGTTGGCACTCATATATGAATGATGTCATGGCCAAGCACAGGAGGTTGACTCCTGCCAGGATGAAGTTCCCACTGTTCCACATCGTCATCAATAACTGATATTTCCATTGCCTAGACTTTTAAAGTTTTAAAAGTTGTTGCACTCATATATGAATGATGTCATGGCCAAGCACAGGAGTTTGAGGTCATTGCCTTTTCTTTACCCTTCGGTAGAATCTCAGACATTTTTAGATTGAAAGGGCACACACGTTTCAGGCTGGAATAGCCTGGTGGAATCTCAAGTTCCAGGGAAAACGTCTTCTAAGCTTTCACAATTCCAAACAGGAAAAAAGTCAACCTACCAGGAGAATCTAGACTACAGCCCAACTTCTTACTTGCTGCGCTTGGAGTCAATCATCATTGCAACAACCCTATGGGTCAGCGCCATTATCACCCCCATTTTCAGCTGAGGAAACAGACATCAGGTACGTTCTTCAAGGTCACAAATCTCGTAAGTAACTTATGATTCAGACTTACCCGTCTGACTCCAGAATACCCACTTAAAAAATATATATATGTTTTTTATTCAGAGAGAGGAAGGGCGAGGGAGAGAGAGAGAAACATTGATCGACTGTCTCCTGCACACTCCCTACTGGGGACCAAGCCTGAAACCCAGGCGGGAATCGAACTGATGACCTTCGGGTTCGTGGGATAATGTCCAACCAACTGAGCCACATAGGCCGGGCCAGCATACACACTTTGTAACTACTGTGCCTCCCGAAGAAAGATGGAGTATAAGAAAACGACTTAAGCATGTAAAAGGCTTTTACCCAAACTGAACAGCAGACAGAACTTCTAAGGCTGGTGTCACTGGAACCAGGACTGAGAGAGGTGTCTGTTCTCACCATCTACTCAACACTGGTCTAGCTGATGCAATTGGAAAGGAAAACTAATGAAGACAATTTAAAGACATGAAAAGAAATGATAACATGGCCTTGTTTTGCAGGTTACATAATTATTTATCTAGAAAATTCAAGCAATCCAACAACAAAAACTAAGGTGGCTGGATGCTAGATAAATAAGCAACAACAAAATAGCTGTTCTCGATA
Organism: Myotis brandtii; assembly: GCF_000412655.1. Lineage (NCBI taxonomy): Eukaryota > Metazoa > Chordata > Mammalia > Chiroptera > Vespertilionidae > Myotis > Myotis brandtii. The sequence goes on from NW_005369964.1 coordinate 3,210,008, forward strand.
TTAGCAATAAACAGAAATGGAAATTAAAAACCATCTCATTCACATTGGGAACAAAACTATTTTTTTTAAGATTTGAAAAAATATTTGACGTGTTCCATTTACAATATCATCAAAAAGAATAAAATATTTAGGAATAAATTTAGCAAACAAGCACAAAACTTGTACTCTGAAAACTATAAAACATTGTTGAAATAAATTAAAAAACTAAATAAACAGAAAGAATCCTATGTTCATAGATTAAAATTTGGTATTGTTAAAATGGCATAGTCCCCCAATTTATCTTTAGAGTCAATGCAATCCTTATCAGAATTCCAGCTAACTTCTTTGTAGAAATTGCCAAGGTGATTCTAAAATTCATATGAAATTTCACAGGACCCAGAATGACCAAAACAATTTGAAAACAGGAAGTAAAATTGGAGGACTCACATTCCTGATTTCAGAACTTACTAAAAATCAAAAGTAATGAAGATTGTATGGTACTGGCTAGATGTTTTGATCAATGGAATACAATTAAGAGACTAGAAATAAATCAATGAATCTGTAAGAAACTTGTTTTTAACAAAGGTGCCAAAACTATTCAATGGGGAAAGAGTAGTCTTTTCAACAAATGGTACTGGGACAACTGTATAGTCACATGCAAAAGCATAAAGTTGGATGCTTACCTCACACCATATACAAAAACTTAACTCAAAATGGATCAAGGAACTAAACTACACTAAATCAAAGACACAAAACTCTTAGAAGACACAAAGGTAAATATTTATGATCTCATTTTTGGCAATTAATTCTTAAAAAAATTAACTCAAAATGGATCAAGGAACGTTTAGTACACTAAATCAAAGACATAAAACTCTTAGAAGAAGACACAAAAGTAAATATTTATGATCTCATTTTTGGCAATTAATTCTTAGATATAGATCCAAAAACATGAGCAAGAAAAGAAAGAATAGATAAACTGGGCTTCATCAAAATTAAAAACTTTTGTGTTTCAAAGCACACTCTAAATAAAATAAAAAGACAGCCCACAGCCTGGCTGGTGTGGCTCAGTGGTTGAGCATTGACCCATGAACCAGGAGGTCACAGTTTGATTCCTGGTCAGGGCACATGCCTGGGTTTCGGGCTTGATCCCCAGTAGGGGGCGTGCAGGAGGTAGCCGATCAATGTCTCAGCGATATTTCTATCCCCCACTCTCCTCTCTCTAGGATCAATAAAAATGTATTTAAAAAAAAGACAGTCCACAGAATGGAAGATAATGTTTGCAAATTATGTATCTGATAAGGAACTTGTATCTAGAATGTATAAGGACCTCATAGACATCAACAACAGAAAGAACCCAGTTTAAAAATGGGAAAAGGATTTGAATAGCTATTTCTCCAAAGAAGATATACAAATGGCCTGTAATAAGCAGCTGAAAAGATGCTCAATGTCATTAGGCATCAGGGAAATGCAAATCAAACTACAGTGCGATGCCCCTTCACACTCACTAGATGGCCAGGTTAAAAGCTTACATCATAGCGAGTGATGATGAGGCTACAGAGAAACTGGAACCATCAAACTGTCTGGCAGTTCCTCAAATGATTAGCCATAGAGTTAACCCTGTGACCCAGCAATTCCACTCGTAGGTGTATGCCCAAGAAGAACAGAAACATTTGCCCACACAAACCTTGTATACAGATGTTTATTTACATGATTATTATTGCATCTTTATTCACAATTCCAGCCAAAAGGTGGATACAACCCAAATGTCCATCAGTGGATGAATGGATAAACAAAAGGTGGTCTATCTACACAAGGGGACGTTATTTGGCCACAAAAAGGAATGAAGTACTGATACTGGCTATAACATGGATGGACCTTGAAAATCTCATGCTACGTGAAAGAAGCCACAAAAGAGCACATATTATATGATCCCAGGATAGAAAAAGTCTATAGAGAACAAAAAGTAGGTTAGTAGTTACCTAGGGCTGGGAGGGTAGGGAGAATGAAGGAGTGAAGGGTGAAAGGCGGACCATCGTTAAACAGTATGGGGCCTCTTTCTGAGGGCTTGACGTGCTAAAACCGACTGTGATGATCATCACACAGCTGTGAATATACTAAAACCATTGAATTGTATGCTTTAAATGGGTCAATTGTATGGGATGCAAATTACATCGCAATAAAGCTGTTAAAGTGGATTAATAGTTACCTAGGGCTGGGAGGGTGGGGAGAATGAAGGGGTGAAGGGTGAAAGGTGGACCATCGTTAAACAGTATGGGGCCTCTTTCTGAGGGCTTGACATGTTCCAAAACCGACTGTGATGATCATCACACACATCTGTGAATATACTAAAACCGTTGAATTGTATGCTTTAAATGGGTCAATTGTATGAGATGCAAATTACATCGCAATAAACCTGTTTTTGTGTGTATTTTTTAAAAGAATAAGTTGGAACAATATATTGATATGGCGAGATTTTTTATAATAAACTAGAGGCCCAGCGCACGAAATCGTGTGCATGTAGGGTCCCTAGGCCTAGCCTGCGATCAGGGCCATGTCCGCTGCCCAGCGATGCCCCGCAACCCTCTGCGATGCTGCCGCTGCCCGTGAGTCCAGTCCCAAGTCCTGCTCCACTGCCACCCAGCCCAGTTCCCGTGATTCCCGTTGGCCATCCAGCGATGGGAGCCTGCGGGCTTGGGGGAGGGACCGAGACGTGGTCAAAGCACTTCATAGCGACGGGTAGATTGGTCATTCTGGTTGTGACGCCTGGCCTTTTATTATTATAGATGCTTAAGCAAAGAAAGTATCAGAGTGTTATAGGTTGAGATAGGTCAAACCCACCCCCAGCCCCCCCAACACCAAAATTTATACGTTTAAGTTTTAACTCCTAGTAAGTCAGAGTGAGGCTTTACTTGTAAACAGGCGGTTGCGGTTGTAATTAGTTAAGATGTCATACTGGAGTAGGGCGGGCCCCTCATCCCGGGTGACTGGTGTCCTTATAAGAAGGGGAAGTTTGGACACAGCCACGCACACACAGGTAGAACACCACGTGAAGTTGGAGTTAAGCCGTCACAAGCCAAGGAACCACCGGAAGTTAGAAGGGAGGCCTGGAGCAGACCCTTCCCAGAGCCCTCAGAGGGAGCCGGGCCTGAATCTCAGACTCCCAGTGAGGCCATCACTTTCCATTGTTTAAGCCGCTCAGTTTGTGGTACTGATGACAGCAGCCCGAGCAAACTAACACCCAGAGTAACCACAGAAATAGAAACCAACATATATTTCCTCACTTTGTTAACGTTGGTTATCTTATGGGATTGGACTGGAGTGAGAGAGGCTGTTAGGTTTTTAAATATGCTTTTATCATTTGCATTGTTTTAATGAGCATCACCTTCTTTGCATGTAAAAAAACAAAAGATTTTTTTTAAAAGAAAACTGAGCTGCAGGGCTTGGGGGGCCTTTTCATTTTTATTTTTTTTTTTAACCTTCCATGGTTAGACGTTTTTACTGTCTTTGGTTAAGGTCTCCTTTCCAGCCCCCAAATTTCTTGGCCAAATGTGTTCTGTGAAGCAGCCAGCAAAGTTCCACGGAACACGGGGGTGGTGACAGCAAGTGCGTGGCCTTTGCTCCGTGGCCTGGGGAGTGAAGACCTTCGAGGTGAGGCGAGGATGGGCCGGTGGGGCTGGCGGTGGTGCTGCTGGTGGTGGAGAAGGAGGGTGGATCCATGTTGACATCTCCAGTTTGCACTTTCTCCTTCCCCATCCAGCCTCATTTAAGGCTGCACAGCAGTAGCTTCCATTTATAGACTTGGAAACAGAGGCTCAGTGAGGTCAAGGGACTTGGGTGGCACAAGACCTGAGCCTGCATTCGCTGAGCTCCAACCCCGTGTTCTTTACAGCTCACCGGTGCTTCAACCACAGAGGTTGGGAGGGGTAAGGTGCCCTCCACCCACCCCCAACCCCACCCCATGTATCAGGCCTTGTCCCTAGCGTGGCGGGAGACTCCTCTAGTTCAAAACAGTCATGGCGGCGGCGGGGGGGGCAGGGGGAGGGGATAGAGACCCCACCACCGTTTGTCTCTGCAGCCTCCGGCAGCGCCGTGGCCGCTGGGATGTGGGCGGCCTGCATTATTCAAGCCTATGGAATATTCAGGCTGCCGGGCAGAGGAACGAGCCTGTCAGGGCTGGCTGAGCTGCTCTCTCACAAAAGGCCCCTGTGGGCTGGGAAGCTGCCTGCGCCTGGTGCAGGGACAGATGTGTCATCCCGGCCTGACCCAGGTGGGGGCGCGGGCTGCCTCTGCCACCTGATGGATGTCCTCATTTGGGGGGGATGCATTATTGAGCACATGGGCACTTTCCAACCAGACTCCTGGACAAGCCGGCTCAGCTGAGTCCCCGCTGGTGGGAGCCCCACAGAATCCGCTCCCAGGGAGAGCTGGCTCGGGGTGCCAGGCCTGTGCGGACTTTTTTTTGGGGGGGGAGGACATTCCTGCCTCAGTTCCTGCAGGGAGCTAACCTTCAGCAGAGAGGCCTGGAACTTGGGGCACCTGTGTCAGCCACGCAACTGCAAACCAGCCTGAACATCAGTGAGAACCCTGGTTCGGCTCCAGGAGGTCAGTGTGAACAGGGTCCCTAAGCAGGAAGCAGAACACTAGAGCCCGTGTTTCCAGAATCAGGGACCTCCTCCTTCCCGAAGCTGTGCCCTCGGAGCCTGTAGGCCTGGCTCTAGGGCCCCAGCACGCCATGGCGTGCAGGTCTGAAATCCCAGAGCCACTGACTCTAGCGTCCTGGTGGGCAGTTCTGGAGCCCTGGGGTGGTTCTGGAACCCTGGGGTGGTTCTGGAACCTGGCACTCCCCGGTCTGGAAATCTGAGCTGGTCACGCTGTGCAGAGCTCACCAGCCCTTCCTGAGCCCGGGCTGATGACTGAGTCGGGCCTCAGAGCTGACCCACCAACCTGCTGCCGCTTGACTAGCCTCGCTTCTCAACCCCCTTCGTGTCCCAAGAGAATAACCAGTGACGTCCATTTTACAGAGAAAGAAACAGAGGTCCGGAGAGTTTAAAAAGAGGTTTAAATGGTTCGAGGTCACATGCCAAGTCTGCAGATTTAGGATCAAACTGATATATCTCTCAACTCTACACCTGAGCTCACTCAGCCATTCAACAAATGTTTACTGAATACGTGAATCATAGTCCCTATTCTAGACAGCAGTTAGCAAAAGAGACAAGGACCCTTGCCCTCATGGAGCTGACATCCCAGTGGGGTGTGTGTGGGGGGTGATAAACAAGTACCCAGCTTGGCATCTATATGAGAGGACCCCACGGCTGCTCCCTCCTCAGCTGGGCTGTGACTCGGAGCTACAAGAGCCACCACCATAATCAGACCAGCTGACCCCTTTCCCCAGGAAATTGGAGCCCAGAGAAACCTTAGCCCGAGGCCTCTCCTCCAGCCCGGGATGCTCGGGTTCCCAGAGAACAGGGCTGAGGAGCCAGGCCAGGGCGGCAGCCCCCTTCCCCTCGGGTGCTTTTCCATTCTCTCACATCCGCCCAACTTCCAGCAAGCGGGCACCCAGCCTGGCCGCACCACCCAGACCCCCATGAATTATGCACAGTGTTCCCAGTTCTAGATGGAGTCGTGAAGGAATTACAGCTCCCATTAAGGCACATGGCACAGGCAGCCCAGCTGTGTCTCCCGCTGGGCCTTCCTGGGCAGGGAGAGAGCGCTTGGTGGGGGGAGGGCCGGGATGCTTGGCCACTCCAGGCCTCGATGCATTGCGCTCGCGCTGCGCTGCGCTCCTAACTGCTTGGCAGAGAGGAGACTTCCGTGCCCAGCAGGGCTGGTGCTGGTGCCCCGCTAGCTGGTCTGGTGCTTGAAAAGCGAGAGGAGACAAATGGTAATGGTTATGGCGAGGCCGGACCACGTGTCGCAGGTGCTGCCTATGCCCACTGTGCATATAAGGGGCTGGGGCTTTGGCCACCTTCCAGGAGTCACCTTTCCCACCCCTTCACTCGGCCTCTAGGTCCCGTGCATGCACAATGGGCTGCCCTCTCGGATGTGGCAGCAATGGGCAGGGACAGGTCGATGCCTGCGTATAAGGCACGTAAGGCGGTCTGAACAGGGCCGGTCGGGATTGCGGGGTCCACTCAACTGAGGGGAAGTGACTCATCCAAGATAATCTCGGGGTTTAGGGGCAGCACAGCTTGAGGTGCATGCGTTCGTCTAGCCACGTGGCCTCAGAGTGGGTTCCACCTGCCCCTCATGAGGACAGTGACACAGTTACCTGCCTGTGTAGCTGATTGGACCAGGGCTTGGGGGCGGAGCCAATGACAACCAGAGGCTGGCGGTGGCTGAGCTCTGTCCAATAGGAACACCCTATCCCTGAGTGCGGCAACACGAGCCAATCAAAGCCTCTCTGGAGAGGGGGGGAGGGGGGACAGGAGGGCTATAAATGCTCAGGGCCGACCCAGCTAGCCCATCACTGTGTCTCCTGCAGGGAGGCAGTGGGGGGACACAGCTCCCTTCCTTCCCTGGAAGCTCTGGTGTCCGGCCAGTGCCTGGGACTGACTACCAGGTGGTGCTGAAGCCCCAGGTGGGAGCTCAGGAGGTTCCTGGACCAGGCCTCAGGGCAGGCCTCGGGGCGGGGGGTAACCAGAAGCCCGTGCTGGGGCAGTTTTCTATGTACAGGATTTCAGCGATGTCACCACTAGTGAATTACAGCATCTGCAGACAGACTAAGTTATAGATGGCAAAGCCAAGCAATATTGATGAGCATCCTATCTAATAAAAGAGTAATATGCAAATTGACCATCACTCCAATACACAAGATGGCCCCCCCCCCCAATGTGGATACAGGATGGCTGGCAGGGGAGGGCAGTTGGGGGTGACCAGGCCGGCAGGAGAGAGCAGTTAGGGACAACCAGTCCTGCAGGGGAGGGCAGTTGGGGGTGACCAGGCCGGCAGAGGAGGGCAGTTAGTGGCAATCGGGTCGGCAGGGGAGTGGTTAGGGGGTGATCAGGCTGGCAGGCAGGCGAGCAGTTGGGAGCCAGCAGTCCTGATTGTGAGAGGGATGTCCCAGATTGGAGAGGGTGCAGGCTGGGCTGAGGGACCGCCCCCCCCCCCCGCACAAATTTCATGCACTGGGCCTCTAGTCAATATTTATAAAAGAGGCAGTGTCTCCGTATTGAGGGTGCCTGTCTGCTGGCCCTTAAAGATATTAATGCATAAGGCCCAGGGATATTGGAGCCGAGGGCCCTTGACGTGGGCCTTGAGGGGTCAGGGTGGAAAAAATTCATTTACTCATGTGTGTACTCATCCATTCATCCATTCGCTCATCCAGCTCACCTCACAGGTCTGCTGCTTTCCTTCTGGGGCTCATAATCGGTCATTGTCTTGTTGATGTACTTGCTTGTTGTCTAGAACGTGACCTCCACGGCGGCAGGGACTGGGTGTGCTTTACTCAGCCCAGTGTCCCCAGGGCCTAGCACAGAGCCCGTGCTCCAGCAATGTTGGCTGAGTGTGAAATGAATGCCAGGACATCAAGAAGCCCAGATTGATGGAGTTGCTGAGTTGTGTTGTGTGCAGGCTCTGAGAGCCGGGTTGTTACCGCAGCGTGACCTAGCCCATGCTGACTGGCAGGGTCTGTGTGCAGTGGGCGGGGCCCAGAGCAGAGTGGGTGCCCACAGAAGCAGCAGGTTCGACTCCCCTGCTCACCCCCGTGGAGCAGGCCTTTTCTTTCCGGGATGCCGGGGACCCTGTCTAGGGACAATGGAGACATTTTTCTCCGGCTCTTTCTCAGTTGGCTCTGCCACAGGAAAGCAGAGAAACCCAGACATGAAGTCACCGCTTGTTTTCGGCGAGAGCGCTAGAAAAAAAGCCTCGGCAGTATTGTGTTTGCCTTATTAAGGCTCATTTTCTCATTACAATTTCCCCTCCTAATTGCTAATTTTTCCAGCTTTTCCAAGAGCCATTCTACTTCCGCCTTGTTCCTTCCGCCTCCAAGAGCTGGCGCCTCGAGAACCTGCCACAGATGGGCAAAGGGGAAACACACATGCTTGTTTTGAATTGACTTGAAATCCTCCTCTCCTGGTGCTACTGGGCGGGCGCTGCCAGGCTCTCCTGGCCTTGGGACTGGGACTGAGCCCTGAGGACGGCCCGGGGGGAGGGGACTGAGTGGGTCCAGGGCTGCATGCCCTTCCCCAGGGCCTGCCTTAGCAGCAGGCAGCCCTCCCCCGCCAGGACTCTGAGCCTCAAGAGCATGTGTGCACATGAGCCGAGAGGACGGCGGTCACCAGTCCTTGGACGGAGCACCCGGGGTGCACCCAGAGCCAGGCCTGGACTGCTGGGTCCCCGTGCCAGCCCTGCAGCCACGGTCCCCTCAGCGGGAGGGAGCCATGGGCACCCCATTTTCAGATGGAAAGACAGACTCAGAGAACTGGGGGGCCTCAGCTAAGGCTGCTTAGATAGCAACAGCACAGCAGGAATTTCCCATAGGTCTGTCTGTCAGCCAGCTCCAGGGGCTCCCTCCACACCACAGGCCTGCCCAGATCAGCCAGGAGCCCAGATCAGCACATTACAGTGACAGAAACCTCTCTCTCCTCTCCCCTGAGTCGCCTGAGGTACCACTCACTACTCCCCACCTTTGACTGAGGGTCTGGGATCAGATGCTGCCTGCAGGTCTGACATGGGACTCCATGCGGGACAATCTCTCAGGTCCTCCAATCCCTGTGAGGCGGGAGGACGGGGCTGGTGACATGACGCTGTGGGTAGGTTTGGAGTGTCCGCTGGCTGCACTGGTGGGCTCTGTGCGTTGGGGCAACCACTCCCCTCTCCCAGCCCGGCTTCCTCACCTATAAAAGGGAGTGATCGCCCTGCCTCGTGGATGGGAGTTAAAACATACCTGTGAAGCTATTAGCCTAGGACAGTGATGGCGAACCTCTTGAGCTCGGCGTGTCAGCATTTTGAAAAACCCTAACTTAACTCTGGTGCCGTGTCACATATAGAAATTTTTTGATCTTTGCAACCATAGTAAAACAAAGACTTATATTTTTGATATTTATTTTATATATTTAAATGCCATTTAACAAAGAAAAATCAACCAAAACAATGAGTTCGCGTGTCACCTCTGGCACGCGTGTTATAGGTTCGCCGTCACTGGCCTAGGATCTGACAACAAGTAAACACTCCTCCCACCATCATCATCACCATCATCATCATCACCATCATCATCACCATCATCATCATCACCATCATCATCACCATCATCATCATCACCATCATCATCACCATCATCATCATCACCATCATCATCACCATCATCATCATCACCATCATCATCACCATCATCATCATCACCATCATCATCACCATCATCATCATCACCATCATCATCACCATCATCATCATCACCATCATCATCATCACCATCATCATCATCACCATCATCATCGTTCCCATTGTGATACTGTTGTTGTTTTTAGAACTGGAGAAAGTCACAGCTGCTACATACCAGAAAGCTCACCTGATTCAAGTTCTGCTTCATAGAAACGGGAAACCAAGTCAAGAGAAGAGAAATGTGTGCCCAGGTTGGGGCCCGCAGAGTTAGCAGAGCCGGTTCACACTCCGCCTCCTCCCCCCACGGAGGGCAAAGAAAGCACCTGCATTGGAAAACAACTGGGGGCGGGTCAGGCCCCCGCGGAAGGAATCCGTCAGATGCATTTCTTGCTGATAATGTGTTGTCGTGAGAGTCGGGGAACCCTGTGCCTCCATCACGTTTCCCCAAAGGCTGGGCAGCAGCCGAGGCCTCCGGGTTGGGCCCCGGTGGCCCACCTCTGGGGTAAGGTAATGTCAGGGGGTGAGAAAAGGCCCCGATCAAGTTGCCTACCAAGGACCACCTGGGCCGCTCTGGAGCAGCTGTTCTTCAAGGAATAGAAACCCACATCTTTGCACCCATGGACTGGACTGCCCTTTTCTCCTTGGGGTGATCGCACCCCCAGAGTCTTCCCCCCTGTGCCCTGGGAGTGCCCAGGACCTCGTAGGGACTTGCTAGTTGGGGTGAAAGAAACGAACCAACGGCTGCTGAAAGGAATCCTTTGCGTTTCTTCCCCAGTGTTTAGTTCATGACATTTCCTTATATCCACTGGCCTCACTCACCCTTCAAAATCCCTGGGAGGTAAAGACACATAGTCCCATTTTGCAGGTTGGAAAACAGAGGCTCCGAATTTGAAGCTGGGTCTGCCAGCACCGTAGCCTCCTGTGGCTATTTACATTAAAATCCAATACAATTTAAAACGCTCCCTTCCTCAGCTGGATTAGCCGCATTCCCAGTGGCTGGTAAATAAATAAGCCGTGTGGCTAGCGACTGCCGTACGGGACAGCGAAGTATAGAGTATTTTTTGACATTTGGCAGAAAGTTCTATCAGGTGTTTCTCTGACTACTGCAGGCTCTTGGGGCAGAGAGAGTGGAATTTGGAGTGGTGATGGGGTGCACTCAGGGCTTCTCGGGGCCACCTTGCTGGCGGCTGGCAGGCAGGCGTGAGCATCTCTCCAACAAGAGCAATTTCTGTTTCCTGCTTTGCATGAAACTAGGCAGAGCGGCTCCGAGAAGGGCAGTGCGTGGTGGTGTGGCGTCATTTTTATAATGAGCCGGCTTACAGGCCTCCATCGACAGCGTGTCTAGGGCCTGCCCCTTGGCCTCCCCTCCTCGTTCCCCAGAGTCGCCCGAGCCTGGAGCCCAGGAACCCTGAAAGGGGATCCAGTTCCTCCTCCTCCTCTGCCCAAGGGGATGGAAGTGGGTTCTGAGCGCTTCTGGTGCTCCGAGGAGTGGGACCACTCTCCAGTGGGTGGCTGCCTGGGCCGGCGCTCGCCGGGACCTGTCAGCAGTGACCAGGAGGTGGGCTGTCTACGGATGTAGCCACAGGGACGGGAAGAGACACCCTGGGGCAGGGGATGGGGCTGCCTGCTCCAGACCCAGCAACGCCCCCTCCTTCTCCTGTGTGTGCACGTGGCTGAGCCCAGAACGCACCCAGAGCAGAGTGTGGGAAGGCCGGCAGGAGGGGCTGAGTGGGTGGGGGAGGCCGCAGGCTGGGTTTTGAGAGCCTGCTGGGAGCCAGGTGGGGCTGGAGGCATCCTTCCAGCTACTCTCGGTTTAATCTTCATAATAATCCGTCCATGGGGGTGAGGATGCTCTGCAGGCTCAGCCTCGGGCAGCTCACAAGCCGAGAACCCCTGCCCACCTGGGTGCTCCGAGGCCGGCACTGTTACTCCCATCCTTACTCCCGGGACAATGACTTGTCCAAGGACACAGGGTCGCTGATGGCCAAACCTGGCCCCAACCCAGCAACATTCGCTCCCTGGCCCTTAAGGCAAATGAGCCAAGATTCTTTGCACCCTGCAGCTCCGTGGCCTTTCAAAGCTTCGCGGGTGCGGGGCTGCGGGAAGGGGGGCTGGGACTTTCTCCAAAAGCAGGGTCGCCTTCGAGTTCTTTTTTTTTTTTTTTTTTTGAATTCTTGTTTCTGCTGCCCTGGAGTTTTCTCTGTCTCCGTATGTTAGAAAGAAAGAAAACAATTTAACGACAACAACACAGAAAAAACTTAGTTCATTAAAAAAAAATACAGAAAAGTCTGACTTATGTGAAATTTAATTTAATTTATTTTTATACCAGCAGCTGTCAGTTCAAAGAACAACAACAAAGTAGCCATCTGTGCTTAATTTCATCAATCCGCCGCCGATGGTGGTGGTCACGTGAGCAGGGCTCTTGGACGGGAGGCAGAGCACGTGGCCAGATCGCAGCCCCCCTGCCCCCCACGGGCCCTCCGTCCAGGTGGGGGGCTGGTGGCTCCGTGCGGGGAGCCGTGGGCACGGCCCCTGGGCACTGGGGCTGAACTTGTCGCCAACGAGGAAAACGCAGTCCCGACACAGCAGCCCCGGCTTTTCGCCTTTGCTTGGGCCCGTGGGTGAAATCTGGCAAAACCCGACTCCATGTGCCGTGGTGAGTGGGCTGAAAGGTGGGGAAACTGAGTCTCAGAGGGGTCTCTCGCCTGGAGTCACACGGCCGGTAAACAGATGCAAACCCTGGTTTGTTTCAGCCCAGGACCCAGTCTTCTCACTGTGCCCG
>NW_005369964.1:3222203-3222793 GCF_000412655.1 Myotis brandtii
CTTTAAACAAAAGCATTTAAATTAAAAAAAAAAACCTTCCACGGGACCCAGGGCCGGAGGAGTGTGTAACGTAACGGTGACCTCTCCTGGGTGCGGCTTTCTCCCCCCCACCCCCCGCCCGGGCCGTGCCCATGCCTCAGGGCTCAGTGAGGAAGGTGGGGTTCCACTCTGGGGGGCTTGCCTGAGGTCAGGTTAGGGGTGAGTGCTGGAGGCGGGGTCAGATCTCAGAGCTCAGAGCGTGGTGCTTGTCCAAACCACTAGAAAACCCAGAAGAAGCCAAGACTGCAGGGTCCAGTCTCTGGGTCACACCCACAGGGGGGCCCTCAGGGACCAGCAGGCTCCTCCCTTCTGCAGCCCGGACCCCAGGCCTGAGAGGGAGAGGGACCCGCCCACCCGGGTCGGTGCGGCCTTAGGCTTCATCCCACTGCAAGGCCACTTGTCCCCCTCCACGGTGGCCTGTCCTCTCTGAAGTGGGCAGGGTTGGGGGGTGCTGTGGGGCTCCATTTCTTTGTGATTCTGGCAGTGAATCCTGGGATTGGACTGGCCCCTTCCAGAGGCAGTCAGGAAGGGTGAAATCTGGCAAAACCCTC
>NW_005369964.1:3222803-3245602 GCF_000412655.1 Myotis brandtii
AAAGAAGCCCCGTAGGAATTCCTGGGCAAATCACAGCGTTAGCTGCCGCTGGATTAAGAGAATTAAGAGTGAGCAAGTCAGAATCATTAAAACAGAGATCAGGAAAGTCACATTTCTGGATCTGCCATATTAAAGAGAAGGGGGAACACGCCAATTGGCTTGTCATTTTCTCATTAGATAACAGATGGCCGCTGAGTCACGGCTCCCGGCAGTCCGGACGCTGCTGTCTGCCGGCTTCCTCGCTGGGGCCCACCCGCTCGGGGCTGAGGGAGTCTGCGGGGGGCAGAGGAGGAGGCCCCCTCCTTCTGTCTCCTCCTCCTCCACCCAGGCCTGGTCCTCGTCCCCAGCCTCCAGAGATCTGAAAAAAAACCTTCTCTTCCTCTCTCGTTCACTCAGCCATGATCCTGTGCACGTCCATGTGGGGGCCTGGGCCCCTGCGCCCACGGAGCCCCCAGCCTGGGAAGGGACTCAGAAGATGGGCAAGGACGTGGCACCCTGGAGTTGGGGTCATGGAGGGGATGCCCAGGGGTGGTGGGGACCCAGGAGAGGCGTCTGACCTAGCCTGAGGCCCCACAGGGTCTTGGGTAGGGGGTTCTCAGGACCACGGAGGCAGCTATCCGGGCCCCTGCTGCCCGAGGTCTGGGTCTCCCCACCGGAACCTGGCCTCTCCCACCAAAGGCCTTACTCCTGGGGGCCCTTCTCCTCCAGATTCCTCCAGCCCCCACCACATGAGCTTGTGGGGCGCCTGCACCTGTGAGCCCAGCGGTGGGCACAGAAGAGCAGCGTCCCTTTCATCTGGGGCCATTTCTGGCCCGTAGATGGTCACTCACAGGTCCCTCTCCCTGACCTGCTGGCTCTCGTTATCGTTGCTTTTGGACACCAGAACGCAGACCACACTGCGGTCCACGTCTCGTCACGTAGGCAAGTGTGTGGCTCTCGGTGGGCTGGGAAGAGGCGGGGAGCAGTCTGTGATGAGCTGATGGCTTTAATGAGGTCCCTTTCAATGAGCAATGTGAGGCAACTGGGGAAAATTTTTTTTTTTTTGTTAATCCTCCCCTGAGGATATTTTCCCACTAATTTTTAGAGAGAGTGTAAGCGAGGGGGAGAGACACAGAGAGAGAAACATCGATGTGAGAGAGATACATCCATTGGCTCCCTCCGGCACGCGCCCTGACCCTTCGCGACTGCCACGGTCCCGGGCCTGGTCCTCCTGGCTTCCCTGTCCAGTTCCAGGCAGGACCTCGTGGGATCTCCGCCCCAACTTGTGGAATGGCTGCCCCCTCCCCCCGCCGCCTTCCGGGAACTGCACCCGGGGCTCTGGGATCCACGAATGTTACCCGGAACATGGAGTCCCATCACGTTCCACGGGACCATTCCAGATGTCAGGAAACCCTGGCACAACTCCACGGTGCTCTCCGGAGTCTGTTTTCCCTGGCAGCCCAGAGGGGAGTCCTCAGGGGTTAAAAACCCACCGCTTCCATGGGTGACGGAGACGATGGGCGAAGGGCTCGCTTCTCCCATCCACCTACCGAGGTTTACAGCTCAAGCACCCGGGACGGACACATCCGTGAGCTCCAGCCCCGATAAGCAAGACAGATGCCTCCCCTGGGAACGTTTACTCACCGACAGGGCACTTAGAGTCAGAGACAGCACAAGTGTGATCCCCGAGCGGGCAGTCCTGAGTACGACAACACGGCACAGTCTCTCCTGCCCCCCCACGACACGCAGGGCTGGAGGGGGACACGCGGCCGCGTCAGCACGTCACAGGCTCAGCGCAGCTGTCAGAGCACCAAGGACTCCAGCCGCACCTGCCTCTCGGGGCCCTTGAGGCTCCAGGGGGACAAGACCTGGTTCATAGAAGAGACAACACAGGAGCCTCCCCGGGAACAGTGAGGAATGGAGGCCAGAGAGAAGGGGCTCCCCAAGACCCTGACACCGGAGTGTACGTCTCTCCATTCTCCATCCGATGAACTAAAACTAGACTTTAAGAATGCCCACCTGTGCATGGCGCTCAGTGTCTGACAGTTGGCAGAGCGTTCTGCAATGATCCCGTGAGGTCGCCAGGGCTGGGGTTTTCCATCTCATTTTGCTGGTGAGGAAACAGGGGCACAGAGAGGAGAAATGTGGGCTGGAGACGAATCCAGGTTCAGGGCACAGGTTCCCAGGGGCTCCCCTTCAGGAGCCCCTGGGATCTTCTGCCAGCTGACCTTAGATGGGGCCTTGGTTTTTAGCTCTGACATTGCTACCCACCCGGAAACTGCCTGCCCGCTTCCCTTGCAGCTAAGCGAATCCTTCATGGCCAATGCTTGATGAGAAGTTTAAGCAGAAGTGTCCTGTGGGACTTCCAGGAATTCATCTTCAAAACTTAGAAGCACACCCTTCTTTTGTTAATCCTCACCTGAGGATGGGTTTTCCATTGATATTTAGAGAGACTGGAAGGGAAGAAAGGAGGAGGAGGAGGAGGAGGAAAAAAGAGGAGGGAGACATCCATGTGAGAGAGAGACATCGATTGGTTGCCTCCTGCACATGCCCCAACCCGGGGATTGAACCTGCAACCCAGTTACAAGCCCTTGATCGGGAATCGAACCGGCAACCCTTTGGTGTGAGGGCCGATTCTCTAACCACTGAGCAACACCAACCAGGGCTGCACACCCTTCTTTAATCCTTCCTCTGTCCTGCTGTCTGGAGCTTGGGTATGATGGCTGGAACTCCAGCAGCCGTCTTAGGTTGTGAGGGTCCCCTGGGGCAGCAATAAGCTAGGATGGGCCCAGGTTCCTGATGTCCCTGTGTCCCCCACACCAGTCCCGTATTTCCTACGCCGGGATTTCTTTAATGTGAAGGAGAAATAGATTTCTCTTGTGTCTGAGTCACCGTTATTTTGGGTTCCCAGGCACACGTGGTTGAGCACCGTTCTCACTGATACCCCAAGCAAGCTTGGTTTCTAAACAAAGCAGAACTCGGCGGGTATTTGCGGACCTCGCACGTTCCCTTCCCGCGGCGGCCCGAGGGGACACGCAGATCCTGGTGTACCTTGCTGAAGAACAAGAGACAATAGTTACAATCTGTTAATCCCATCTGTCTCCCGGGGAGGGGAGATGGCTACATGGTGACAACAGGAATTCTCAGGCCGTGGGGAGTCTCCCATGTCGGGGACATTGGGGACGGAGGGACCCAGGGAGGAGGCACCCACCGAGCCAACCACAAGGGGTTTCTTATCAAGCAGTGACAGATTCTGTCATTTCCGAAGCCCACTTTCATTTATTACAACCACGTTAACTCCCGCTCCTTGCTCTCCTACCAGGTGCCCCCCACCCCGCCCGCCCACAGCAACATTATTTCCCTCACTTCACACACAGTACACTCGAGGCCCAAAGGGCAGCTGGCTTGCCCAGGGAGTAAGTAGCGTAGCAGGGCTGCCTGGCTCCTTTTTGCTATGCATTCTCTTAGTGGGGGAAGAGCAATCTAGCAACACATATCCTAGATTTCCAGAAAAGTTCCAGATTCATTAACTATTTTTTTTCCTCCCAAAGAACATATGTTTTGGTTTACAAACTACGGAGCTTTGGTTTGTAAATTATACTGGCCCCTGGGAAACACCTTTTAAAGTCATCCTCCAAAGTAGCAGGTGTTAACAGGGAAAGATAGAGACGGTGCTGGGGAGTTTAGAGGAAGTCAGAGAAGGCTTCCTGGAGGAGGTGGTCTTTGACGTAGGTGCAGACATAACACTGAACTGGATGGAGGAATTTGCTCTGGGGATAATTAGGGCTACAGAGAGGAGGCGATGAGGAGGAGATGGTCGTGGAAGGTAAGAACGTTCTGGAAGAAGGGAGAACACAGGAGGTGGAAAGACCTAAGGACTCAGGTGAAGCATCCGGGAGCCGGGAGGCACGTGATGTGCCCAGGGTGAGAGTGAGGGGAGCAAAGTGGAGGAGACAAGGCAGTGGTCCCTGTGAGAGAGGGGGTGACCTCATCTAGGACAGGGGCAGCGGGAGAGGAGAGGGGAGACTCAAGGACAGGACTTCACCACGATCATCACGCGAGGGTGGTCACGGGGGAGGAGGTGACGAGAGACCCCGGTTTCCGACTTCAGCCACGGGTACCACCCATGAAGGGACAGATTCCCTTTTTCCTCAACAGGGAGGCATGAGGTCGTCCCATACAGGTCAGTAATCAAGGTTATTCTTTAGATCAGTGGTTCTCAACCTTCTGGCCCTTTAAATACAGTTCCTCATGTTGTGACCCAACCATAAAATTATTTTCGTTGCTACTTCATAACTGTAATGTTGCTACTGTTATGAATCGTCATGTAAACATCTGATAGGCAGGATGGTCTTAGGCGACCCCTGTGAAAGGGTTGTTCGACCGCCAAAGGGGTCGCGACCCACAGGTTGAGAACCGCTGCTTTAGACGTTTGCTTAATTTCATGAGCTCAAGGAGCGGGTGATGCCCTACGAATAGCAAGTGCATTGGAAACAGATGGACTTGCTACCGCTCTTCCAAGTAGCTGAGAAGGGTTCCCCGAACGCTGCCTGCATTCCTCGTCTGTATGTCTTGCCCTCAGCTCGGCTTGTGTACATGGTTGTGTCTCTGGCAGGGAAAAAGCAGGTCAAAAAAGGTGAACCCCAAGTGGTAACTCTCACCTGTGTTTGGTGTGATTCTAGGCGATCCGTTATTTTTCTTTGTGTTTCCCATGTTTTCTTCCCTGAGCAAAGGGGGATTAAAAACAGGTGGCCCCAAAAGAGGGGAAAACGGGCTGGCCCCAGAGGCCTCCTCTGAGGACGACAATCAGGAGGAAATGAAGGGTCTCTTCAGGATTTTGAGGGGCACGTGTGTGGGCCAAGAGTTACCTACCAGCCATGAGTCGTTCGTGAGTGAAGGCTGCACGGAGGTCTCCTTGGATAGGCAAGACGAGGGAAATTATGGCTCATGTTACCTCCTGGAACAAAATGAAGACCTCGAGGCGGGAAAGTCGCAGCGTACAGGGGCTGGCGGGCAGCGTGGGAGCCAGACAGAGAGGTAGGTGGAGGCATAGAGGCTGCTATAAACAGGGAAACAGAACACCCCAAATTTCATAAGAAAAAGATTGATAAAACAAACAAATTGGAAAAGGCTGGATTTATAATCCTGAATTGAAATAACAAAGACCTGGTGGGGGTAGAGGTGGGGGCAGGAAAGCATGACAAGTTACTAAAAACACGTGGCAATTGGTCAGGCCTTATGATATGGCTCTTGATTTTGGCAAGTATGGAAATGTAGGCCCCAGTGTGCAGTTGAGGATCTTAAAGGAGATTGTGGAGAGCGGCTACAGCGTTTGGACAGGTTCAAGCCTGGGACTAACGAGAGGGCACGATCCTCTAGTGGCAAAGCCACGTGCAAGTCCCAGCACAATTACAGCCAAGGGCTATAGTTGTAAGCTTGAACCTGTGGTCCCACGTGGCTTAGTGATGCAGCAAGTAAACAAACCTTGATCAGGTGCATGCAATTGAGTAGATTCAGAACCCGCGAGAACGTTGTAAACATCTTGACCATGCCCTTACTTTGCCTCGTGGAATCTGGTTATAAAATAAAGACTCGGCTTGCAGGCTGTGGTGCTGTCTTTTCATCAGAGAAGCAGCGTCCCACCTAGCCCCAGCTTTATTCTCTTGTCTGTCTTTTCTAAATCCTTCACCGCCCCCTCTCAGGCTCACCCATGGCCTTGCCGGCTCTGCACAGAGATCACTAATAGAACTAAAAATACATGCCAAGATATATTTGATGAAGAAGCTGTGTAAGAAAGAGGGAGATGCATACACCTGTAATGTTCGCACAAAGCTGGGCTACTGCTAGGGAGGGCAGCTGAGGCCCTACTCGAATTCTTTTGAACAGTGTGGCAGGCATTTTTAAAAACAGGTTTCTGAGGCATAATAGACATACAACAAACTGCACATAGTTCAGCGTACAATTTCATCCGTTAGACATAGATGCACACCTGTTCAGCCATCGCCACACTCAAGGGAGTGAACAAATACATCACCCCAAACGTGTCATCCTCTCTCCACCAGAACAGGCCAAAGAGCAGTGCTTCAGATAGACAGCAGGAAATGCGAGCAAAGGATAATAAGCAAGCCGAGAAGCAGAAAGCATAAAATAAGAGGACAGAAAGAACCCACTGTATATGGGTGAGATCTATATATATGAAAGCCTAAGCGACCGTTCAACCGTTTGACCGTTCGACCAGTAGCTATGACACACACTGACCACCAGGGGGCGGGCAGACAGTGCACAGGCATGGAAACATGAAACAGACTGATGAATCTCAGAGGGAAGGGGGGCGGGAAGAGATTAACCAAAGATCTTATATGCATACTAGAGGCCTGGTGCACGGATTTGTGCACCGGTGGGGTCCCTTGGCCTGGCCTGCAGGGATCGGGCTGAAACTGGCAATCTGAGATTCTCCGAGGGGTCCCAGATTGAGAGAGGGTGCAGGCCAGGCCGAGGGACCCCACTGGAGCACAAATCCATGCACCGGGCCTCTAGTAATTTAATAAAAGGCAAAGACTCTCTGAGTAATAATATCAATAAAATGTCTAGCATTGTATACACAAGTGAAGAATTCACCTTATTTTCGAGCATCCATGGACATCAACCATAAACATCCTAGTGTGTCCCCAAAACCATGAATTTCACAGATCATGTTTTCTGATTAAAAAAATTAAATTAAAAAAATTCTTCTTAGCAGTTGGAACATAGAGGAATAAAATACATTCACAGAATATTTGGAAAGTAATGAAAGTAAAAACCTGGTAAGAATAAAGCCATTCTCCAAGGCAGATTCATAGTATTAAATGCATTGTGTATAGAAAAAGAGAGCTACACCACATATAATTTAAGTATTCAATTCAATAAATTAGGAAAGGAGGAAAAAGCAACCCCAATAAAATAAAATAGATAAAGCCAAACTTAACGCAGCTCTACGAAAAACAGAGCTGACAAGTAAGTGTGACTTGATTTGAAAAATACACTTCAGAAATCTGGTGACTCTAATTAAATAAAAACATACAAAATACAAGCAACACGACAAAGGATATAATTACAAAAAGAGTAATATATATATAATTATGCTAATGCTCTTAAAATCTCAACGATCTGGAATTTTCTGGAAAACTGTAAATTATCAAAAACTTCAACAATTACAGAATACATTGGCATTTCTATAAAAATACTTTCAAAAGAAGGTTGCAGGCCCAGCAGTTTTATAGGTGAGCTATTTAGAACATTTAAGGAACAGATGTATAACTCTTCCAAAGCAGAGAAAAAGACCAAGAGACCCATATAATCTCACGAAGCTGAAAGCAATCCCGTCACCAAAAATCTATCCAAGCTAACCTCACAATGAAACGATCGACCTGTCTCACTTCTGAGCACAGGTATGGAAATTCTAAATACATAAAATACTCGCCAGTCAAATTCAGGAGCCTGTTAATGATTCATCCGAGTCCAGTAGACTTTGTCCCAGGAATGTGAGAATGGTTTAATGTTAATGGTTTAAGTATAAGAAGTTGCATCAGTAGGTTCTATAGTTTGTACCATGTGCCGGCCTCCTCGCTAAGTACCTGGCATGGCTTATGGTAAACACCCATAGCCACACCTGGGGATGGGTCCCCTCTCTCACCTGCAGCGACCCCTCCACCTGTGTGCTCATCCCCACTCCCCTTCTCAGGGACCTTCCACAATCAATCAACTACCCCTGTCCTATACTTTCACCTCCTCCCCTCCCCACACCTGGCTCCTTCCCATCAATGCCGAAACAAGCTCAAGATCTTTGTTAAAAAAAAAGAAAAATCTCTTGACCCTGGGTGACCCTCCCCTGGAGACTTCTGGGAGGAATTATCTGTGCTCACCCTGTTTTCTCACACTTCACTGGTGGGGGTGGGGTGGGGGGGGAGGGGGCCCTCCAGGCTGGTTTCTGCTCCTTTGATTCCCCCTCAAACAGCTTTCCCAGATGAGTTGCAAGCTTGTCGCGTTTCAGTCACATCACAGGTGCAGTGATGCTCTAGGCCAGTGGTCGGCAAACTCATTAGTCAACAGAGCCAAATATCAACAGTACAACGATTGAAATTTCTTCTGAGAGCCAAATTTTTTAAACTTAAACTATATAGGTAGGTGCATTGTTATTAACTTAATTAGGGTACTCCTAAGCTGGCCTTTGCTAAAAACGTCCTCAATCTGATTGAGGTACGTTCGCTGAGGTCGACCCCTTCCAACTCTCCCATCCACACTCGTCTTGTAGACTTGTTTCGTCTATCTCCTTTCGTGCATCCTCTCTGTGTCCAAACCATCTCAACGTACCTTTCTCCATCCTCGACACTACATCTTCTTTCACTCCACAACGTTCCCTAAAATTAACTTAATAAACTTTACTGAAAGTTTTAAGTCAACTTCGCACTGTATGTGCACGCCAGCACGTGGTATTTTGTGGAAGAGCCACACTCAAGGGGCCAAAGAGCCGCACGTGGCTCGCGAGTCTCGGTTTGCCGACCACTGCTCTGGGGTGAAGTACCGGCCTTCGCAGTGAACAGCAAAGGGAGGTGTGTGAGAGCGGGTGATGCCCCTGTGCTAACAAGGCGCCCCCCAACCATGGCTTCCTGACGAGCGGAGGGCGTCAGGCTTTCCTGCGTCGCCCTGCTGAGCGGCCTCCGCTGCTCCTGGGAGTGACTCGGGGGATCCAGGCTCCTCCTGGGCCGGTCCTGCCTGGGATTCCTCGCCCACGCACGGCGTTTCCCACCTGATGGAGCGTGGGCGCTTCACAAAGCCGGGGGCCCTGCTGGCCGTAGGTTGTTACCCCGGTTTGTAGAGAATGAGCCGGACGCTCAGAGGCCCTCGGCAAGTGGACGCGCATCCCACGGCGACAGAGGCGGAGGCCGGGCAGGAAGGCAAGTCCCGCTCGCCCCTCGGTCACACTGCTTGTGCCGGAGGCCACCCTCTGCAGGTTTACAGCCCTGCCTGCCTCCAGCTGCTGGCTGGGGGGTGCGGGGGACCCTGCCAGCAGGTGCTTTCTTAGACTGGAAGCTTAGAAAGCCCCCTGGTTTCTGGAACTCTCTCTTCCCCGCTGGAGTTTTCCCTGTGGGCCCGGCAGCCCCCTCCCCTATGCATTCAGGGTCCTGCCCAGAGCCTTTCCCAGGTTCCCCAAGAAAAGGCCAGACCTGTTCCCTGGGCTCCGCGACTGGCCAGACACCGCCCTCTTCTCTGCTGCTTAGAAGTAAAACACGGAGTGACAAGCAGCTTGGAGGAGTGGAAATGTCAGCGCGACACCCTCGCGTCTCCTCCGAGCACGGAGCTCGGCGATGGGAAAGGTTGCCCAGAACGCAAACTGTGAGCAAGGAGCCGTGGGAAGTTCCTCTCCGGGGTTCTGGGAGCGGCAGCTCCAGAAGCAGCGATTCTGCTGCCAGGAGCCCCCCTGCCCCCCAGGCGAGCCGTGGGCCATCGCCAACCACCTGCTGCGCCAGGCAGCTATGGCTCCATGTGGCTCCCGGCACGCGGCACCTCCGGCGTCCCTTCCTGAGCCCTGTCCTCGCTCTGCTCTGCCAGCGTGCTGCCTCTGGTCACGCTCAGGCCCCCACCCCCTGGCCTCCAGCACCTCAAGGGCAGAGACTGTGTCCCTGTGAGGCCTGGCCCAGAGCGGGCTCCGCCGATGTTGTCCAAGGAGTGAATGGCACTTCCTGGAGCTCAGCATTCGGATTGGACTAGAGGCCGGGTCCTGAGGAGGACAGGCCACCCTTGTCTGGGCACCAGAGGCAAGGACCCTGGGTGGGGACAGAGGGCCACCCTGGGCAGGCCTCCCGCCGACCCTCAGCCCTGGGCCTCAGCTACAGAATGGTGGGACCAGCTCTGCCCTACCCATGCAGCCTGAGTTCCTCCTCCTCCCCAAATAGCCCTGCCTGGCTGGACCCCAGCCTTGACTCTGGGGGCTGCCCCACCCCAGCCCACCTCCTGCTCCTGCCAGGCCTTAGCCGGTGGGAAAGCCAGGAGGCCTGGAGCTTGAGCGTCGCCCACTTCACAGAAAGTCCACCTGGAGGCGAGGCTTAGGTGTGTGTGTCTGCGTGCTGGTATCTGTGGTTGTTTATGCACACACGTGTGTGTGCACGTGTGCATGCGTGTGTGCATATGCACGTGCCTGTGTTTGTATGTGTGTGCATGTGTGTGTGTGTGTGTATGTGCGCACGTATGTCTTAGGTAACAGAGAAGGCTCGAGGGGTATGTCGTTTGTGTCATCCTATAGAATAAAAGCCTAATATGCAAATCGTTCAACTGGGAGTTCGACCAGGAGTTCAACCGCTCGCTATGATGTGTGCTGACCACCAGGGGGCGGCGTGGAACATGGAGGGCATTGGCGATGTGGCACTGGCAGTGGGCGGCAGTGGAGGCACTGTGGGCCCGGATGGGCTCTGATGAGAGCAGGACCACGGTGGGATGGTGGAGCAGGTGAGGGGGCAGTGTCAGGCCAGGTGGCTGTGGGGCTGCGAGGTTGGGGCATGAACTGGGGCCTGATTCCCGCAGGCCACCCCGAGGGACCCCACCTGTGCATGAATTCGTGCACCAGGCCTCTAGTCCCTTAGATTTGATTGGTGGCAGATCAGAATGAAGAGGTGAGCTGGGGGAAGTGATGTGGGGTCAGGTGGGCGTCACCTGGGGGAGGGAGTGGCGTGTGTAAATGTGCGCATGACATGCACCCTGTGTCTGACCAGTGGGCAGACCCATGGGTAGGTGAGGGTCCATGTGTGCATTTGCTGTTTGTGGATGTTTGTGAGTGTGTGTTTAAACGGGTTTGTGTGTATGTGTGTGTGTGTGTATGTGTGTGTGCGCGCACGTGTAGATCCCTCCTTGGGCCTGTTCAGGAGCAAGAGGAGATGTCCTGGAGGCAGATGGAGGCCTGGGGAAGCCGACACCTGCTGGCCCGGCTCACCTTTCCTTTCTGTCCGTCTTTAAGTATCGACCGCCAGGCCTGGAAGTGCTGGCTCGGCCGAGGGCTCTCTGAGCCGGTGCCGTGTGAAGTGTGAACACTGTCTACCCAAGTGGGAGGCGGAGACCCGTTCCTATTTTAATCCTCTGAGAGGCAAAGGTTAGTGGTTTCTGCAGCCAAACCACGGGCCGTGAACACGAGCGCCTCGCAAACGTGGCTGGTGGCTGCCGGCCGGCCAGAACCTCCCTTCCTGAGCGGGTGCCTGAGCAGGGCCCGCCCCCGTGAGTGTGTGTGGGTCCCCTCCCGGCCCACATGGGTCCCCTCCCGCCCCCCGTGGTTCTCCTCTGGCAGCAGAAACTCCGAGCTGCAGAGGCCTCAGATCTCATGCTGTTGAACCTTCTCACCAGCAGCTGGGGACACTGGTCAGGGAGTGAGAGTGACATGTCCAAGGCCACATGGGAGCAGAGACTGGAACCCAGTGTGTCCAGCCCCCAGAGCGTGTGCAGCAGGAGTGGCGGTGACTCAGGAAGGCGGGGGCCGGGGAAGCAGGCGGGGCTTTCCCAGGGGCAGTGGGAGCCATGGATGGTTTTTGAGCAGGAGAGGCACATGTGAGGGGACCTAGTCTGACCTCCACGTGGTGCAGAGCAGAGTGTTGATGGAAGTGGAGACGGAAGCCGGGAACCCCTGCCGGGGAGCCTGCACAGAGGGGCTTAAACAGCAGGGATTTATTCCCCACAGTTCTGAGGCTGGAGGTCCAAGATCAGGGTGTTTGCTGGGTTGGTTCCTTTGCCGGGGGAAGGGGGAAGTCCGGGCCTCTCCCTGAGCTTCTGGGGGTGGTGGCTGTCCATCTCTGCAGTCCCTTGACTTGTCGCTGCCTAGTCACTCTGACCTCTGCTGTCATCGTCACCCACGGTGCTGTCCCCGTGTCTGTGCCCAGATGTCCCCTGTTATAAGGACACGGTCATCCCGGATCAGGGGCCTCCCTATGACCTCATCTTAACTTCACCCTGTTCTGTGTTAGTCTCTGACCATGAGCTTCCTGGCCTGGTGGGAGGAGGGGAGTGAGACACGTGGAAAGCAGGTGCAAGGTGGGGAGACATGAGCCCTGACAGGGCCGGGCCTGGCTCTGGGCCGCGGTGACTGGCCATCTGGCCCCGGTGGGAGCTCGCCGCCTCTGTGTGGACGGATGAGTGAATGAGAAGAGATTAGGAGCGGGCCCAGGGGTGCCGGGCCCCAGAGCACTGCCGCTGCTGGAAGAGGCAGGAAGGAATTCTCGCCCCAGGCCCAGCTCCTGGGTGCTGAAAGATCAGATTCCTGGCATTCATCTCCTCGGTCTACGGGGGCCGCCCCTGCCTCAGCACAGGGACCCGGGAGGTGCTGGCGGCGTGTTGGGGCTTGACGGAGGGCGTGAGCGGGGCTCACGGGCAGCCTGGATTCCAGGGGCCGCCGAAGCCGGCGGGATGCATGTGTGGTCTCCGCACGGAATCTTTGCATCGTCCGATGGTTCCCGTGTAAAAGCTGGAGGGACAGTCCCTGTGAAATCGATGCCTGGCTTTCGGGAGCCCTGTGATTCAATAGTCACCGGTGTGGGGACTCCCACCACCCCACACACGTAAAAGCCCCCGCCTGGCCCAAAGTGGGGCGGACGGACAGACCTGGCTTTGCTGGCTGTCAAGGCCCCGGGCCCTGCCTTGTGGTTCCCCCTCTGTAGGAGCTGACGTGAGCTTCTAGGGCAGGGGTCCCATGTTGGGGACACGGGGTGCTTTCTTTTAAGGTCTCTTCGGGCGATTTGGTGACCAGAGTACAGGGTCCTCTGTCAGCCAGCCCCCTTGCCCGCCATGCAATCCTAGCAAGTTGCTTTCTCTCTCCGAGCCTCAGTTTCCCCATCTGTACAACATGGGCTGAGATGTTGGGCGCAGTTCGAAGTGGAACGATTCTTCGGGGCCTGAATGACGTCATCATCACGGTGGAGGGTCTGAAGACCTCATGGCTGTTCTTACGGGGAACCTGTCAATAACAGCCTCCCATGTGGGGGAGACCTGGCAGCACCGAGATAATGTTGAACTTCACAGCAGGTGGGGGTGATGATCGCTGACCCATCCGCTGCCCGCCCAGCGAGGATTGGCCTCCCGTTCCTCGTGGGAGGGGCAGGAGACGGGCCGCTCCCCGTCGCCGTCCCCGTCTACCTCCATCCCTCACGCTCCTGGCTGTTCCCCCGAGCACAGCACAAATGAAATGGCAAAATGTGGGCTCCCGCCAATGTCAAGATCCGCCAGCTCCTCTTGGCGCTACCAGGGAGGCTTGGCCACCGCCGCGCCTTGGGAGACCAGCCTGCTCTTCCCAGTGTTCTCACCCCTGAGCCGGCATCCCTGGAATCAGCCTTTGTGAGCATCTCAAGTGTGCGGGGGACTCGTTCCAAGCGCCACCAGCGAGCAAACCTTTGCTGTTTGTTGAACAAACGGATGGATGTTTATTCTGGGGCTGATTGAATGTTGGTGGAGCCTCTCTCCTGCGATCCTCACACTGGCCAGATGATCGGCTTCATCCACACACAGACTTACAGGCCTCGGGGGGAGGAGCCAACCTGAGACGGACAAGCAGGACCTGGCCAGGAGGGGACAGCCTGGAAGGTGGCGTGGACCCCTCCAGGTGGCCCAGTTGCCTTGCGTGGCAGACGGGGCCAGGCCAGTTCTCCTGCTCTTCGTCCAAAACACTCACCTCCGACGGAGGGTCCAACACAGGCCAGACGAGCACACCTGATGGGGCCGGAGTGTTTAGGTTCCCTGAACGAAGCATGTTGCCCACTGGGTGCCCAGGACACTAACATCTCCATCACAGGTTCTTCGTGCTCTGGGCTCAAGGCTTCTGGCCTTCAGGGTCTCAGGGGCCACACAGATGCCCTAGGGCAGTGGTCGGCAAACTGCGGCTCGAGAGCCACATGCGGCTCTTTGGCTCCTTGAGTGTGGCTCTTCCACAAAATACCACGTGCGGGCGCACACATACAGTGCGATTGAAACTTTGTGGCCCATGCACAGAAGTCAGTATTTTGTGGAAGAGCCACACTCAAGGGGCGAAAGAGCCGCATGTGGCTCATGAGCTGCAGTTTGCCGACCACTGCCCTAGAGTAACCAGAAAAGATGGGCTGTTTGTCAGGAAACAGCACCAACGAGCCCCGAGCTGTGGACATAGCGCTCGCCAACGTGCTCTGACACAGGAGCCGAGAACCAAGGGGGAGAAGCACCTGGATCCAAGGAGAGTCGGGAGTCCTGCGTGAAGCCGGGCGGGGAGCCACACAGCGGGGACTTGCCGGGCCCACTCCTCGTCTCGCTGTCCACCCCCCAACCCCGAAGGAAGCGAGGGACCCAGAACAAAGGAGAAACGATGGTGGGAAACAAAATAACGCCCTGAACGCGATGCACAAAGCCTGCAGACACTGCGGGGACGTCCTTGCACGGCAGCAAGCGTGCACCGCTTCTCTGAGGTGCGCATGGGCTGGGTGCCCTGCCTTTTTATTGGCTAAGTCTGGGGCCCTGGACACCCCGCCCAGTGCGGGAACCGGGACACGAGGAGACGGGGTGACGGGGCTGCCGGCACCCGCAGCGGGGACCTTCCCCGCAGCTTCTCATCGGGTCTTTAATGTGGGTGGGCGGGGCGGGCATGAGGGCTGAGTGCAGTTCAGCTGGGGCCCAGTCTGCAGGTCCAGGTAGCAGGTGGTCTGATGCTGAGCGCCCACGTGGGCTCTCGGCTGACCTGATGGTTAATATTATGCGCCAACCTGACAGGGCGCCCAGCCGTTTGGCCCAGCGTGATTCTGGGTGTTGCTGAGAGGGCGGTTTGCGGGGAGATGAACTTTTAAATCTGTAGACGGAGTAAAGAAGACTGCCCTTCCCGGTGTGGGTGGGCCGCACCTCATCAGTTGGCGGCCCGATTAGAATAACAAGTTGACCCCCCTGGGGAAGAGGATCGCCTCTGCCTGGCTGTTCCAGCTGGGACACGGGCTTTTCCCGGACGTTGACCTCCATTCTTCCTGGGCCCGAGCCGGCCCACCTTCGCGTGGGAACCGACCCCCGGCTTTCCTTGTCAGCTGCCGATCTGGGACTTGTCAGCCTCCATCATTGTGAGAACCAATTCCTATGCCGAACCCCACGGATACCCTCCTGGTCTGCTGTCCGGGGGCCCTGCCCAGTGGCGCTCCTGTCCCCGTCAGCCCCTGGCGCTGCTCCCTGGGCCTGTCCCGGGTGCTGGGGCCTCGCTGGGACCGCCAGGGCGCTGGGGGGACCTGGCACGGGCGGCCACGGAGACGCCTGTCACCTGCCTGCGTGGTGACTGAAGGGCTCCTGGCGCTGCTTCCGGGAGGAGACAGATTTTTGAGGAGAGAGACGTGCTCTTTGTTTCCTCTCAGATGTGCTGGGATGGCACAAATCTGCTTTCTGAACGCGAGAGAAATGTCACATTCCAGGAAGGAAGGCGGGAGGAGGCATTTATTAAGCGCCTCTAACGAGCCAGCTCCCTGCAGGCGCCGTTCCAGCCCGTGTCGTCTGTGAGGACCCGGAACACGGGACGAGGTCACGGTGCTCCCTGGCTCGCGCTGCCTGCTCGCGACGGCTCCGTGTGCTTATATGTCCTGTATGTGCACCGTGAAGCGTGGACCCCCCGCCCAGTGTGGGAACCGGGACGCTGTGGGTAACTTGTACCCGGGCGTCTGCTCTATCCCGCTCCAGGGGCCACTCCCGCATCCTGTGTTTGGTTTTACTTTAAGAACTTCCTAAGAAGGCATCTCTTTTCACGAATTTCCCAGGAACTGCGGGATGCTTCCCCTCCAGAGGCCAGCCCCTGTGTGTGCCAGGCCCCTGTGTGTGCCAGGCCCCTGTGTGTGCCAGCTCGGGGCCGGGCCCGGCTGAGCCTGGGTCAGCCCTGAGCCTTCCCGGAATCGGTCATCGGGCTCCCGTGTTGCCTGGCGTCTGACTCAGACTCTGGACTCACTGCAGCCCGGCAGGGCCGTGCCGCTGGCTCTGCCCACACAGGCTGGACGAACGCCTGAACTCCTGGGCGGGGGGGTGGGGTGGAGAGGGGAGGCCCACAGGGGGATAGGCCTGCGGGCAGCTAAAATCACCCCAATCACCACCAGTGGCCCAGGACGGGATTCTAGGAGGTTCCCACTAAGAGTGTGTCTCCAAGGAAGACGGGGGAGGAGGCCTGGGGTTCGGGCTTTATTCTAAGTTGCCGGTTATTGAGCACCTGCCACGTGCTGGGTGCCGGGCTGAGCGCTCGGGGGCCTTCCTCTCCACGGCCCCCCTGCCTCCCCGCTGTACAGACGGGGAAACAGGCTGAGCAAAGCCAAGTGATTGGCCGCTGAGAGGGCAGGAGTCAGGCCTTTCCTCACCCCTGAGGCTGGGCCCCCCAAGCAAACCGCTTATGGGCAGCATGCGTTTCTTAGCACGGGGCCTCAAGCTTGATGCTAGGTCAAGGGTCCAAGGGGAGAGTGATCCCTGAGACCGGGCAAGACAGGAAGGCTTTCTGGAGGCGGCGGCACTGGAGTGGGGAGGGAGGAGACAGGGGGGCCCAGGCCGGGCCTGGCCAG
Organism: Myotis brandtii; assembly: GCF_000412655.1. NCBI lineage: Eukaryota > Metazoa > Chordata > Mammalia > Chiroptera > Vespertilionidae > Myotis > Myotis brandtii. Next base: position 3,239,324 of record NW_005369964.1, read on the forward strand.
AGTCAGGGTGCAGGCTGGGTAGGCTGGCAGGTGTGACAGGGGAACAGAAGCCGGGTGGTGGGATGGGTGCATGCGCTCATCTGGGTCTGGGCTACTGTCCCCATTCTGCAGTTGAAAACACTGAGGCCCAGTTTCTACGGTGACATAAGAGGTCAAGCTCAAACACAATGTCCCAATTCGTGGTCTGCTGTCTTCACTGCAACAGGACGGTCTTCGAGGCCCAGGCAGCTGGGCAGGTGCACCGGGCATGGGATTGGAGGTGTGTGGGGACTGGTGCGGCTGACACAGGGCTCACACAGGCCACAGGGGCACTGTCCACGGCCAGAGGCCAGGGTCAGAGCCAAAGCCGGTGGGAGAGACCAGCGGATACGGATGCAGTATGAGCCGCAGGAAGAGGTCAGGACAGAGGGCCAGGCGCCACCAGGCCCAGGAGGCGGAGGGCTGGGACGCCAGCGGACAAACACAGGCTGGCCATTCCTCGGATGGGGCCGGTCTCCACGGGCAAAGCCTCTCGCAGACCATCTCTCCAGGGCTTTCCCCTCCCCCGGGGAACCGAGGCAGCAGGGGGTGCCTGGGAGGGAGAACCACCTCGGGGAGGGGAGCCCTTTCAGAGTCCCCGGATCCACACTTCCTCGGCAGGAGGATGCCTCCTGGGGCCTTGGAAGGAACAGAGAGGCTCGGAGTCCTGGGGTCGCTGCCAAACCCAAGGTTCGCTCCCAGGCGAACACCTCCGGAGGGGAGAGAGCGGCATATGGAAAGCCGGCGTCTTCCACATTGCGGGAGAGGCAGCCGCCCCTCCGCAGCCTGCTGTCCCGTCCCGCTCCCTTGCTGTTCCCTGGTGCCTGCCAGGGACCGTGACTGGGGTCTCTACAGCCAGCCGGGCTCTGTGTGGCCTCCAGCAGTGGCACCAGGTTCACACCAGCCCAGTCCTCAGGGAGTCTGAGGGTGCAGGGGGAGACAGGAATGGGAGGTGATGGGAGGGTGTGGCCAGGGGGAAAGACACTGACTCTGCTGCGGAGATCAAGGAGGGCTTCCAGGAGGAAGTGGCGGTTGAAGTAAGCTGGAGTCAGGCCAGAGGAGGAGAGGTGTTAGAGGTGTGTTTCCACCTATGCGTGTGTTTGAGATGTTGAAGCACAAAGAAGGAGGCTCGGAGGTGTGAGGTGAGGTTTGCCCAAGGCCAGACAGGAAGCAGTAGGTAGGTGAGGCAGGATTTGGACCAGGGTCTGTGTCCGGGCACACAGAGCACCTTGATTCCTGAAGAGGCTTCCCGGTAACCAGGCCAGGTGACGGGGAGGACGCTGGGGAAGAAGTGTGCCCGGCTTGTGCTGGGGTGGGCACTGAGGAGGGCGTCTGGGGACTGAGCGAGGAAGGGCCCATCCCCTGTTTTCAGCGGAGAGTGGCGGTGGGGGAGGGGGAGAGAGAACTGGGGTTCCAGACACACCATGAAACAGGGACTGGAAAACCTCCAGTCTTCTTTGCCCAGGCTCTTGGTATGCCCCTCAGTGTGAGTGTGTAATGCATGCATGTGTGTGTGCGTAAGTGTGTAGGCATGCATGTTTGAGTGTGTGAGAATATGTGCCATGTGCATGAGTGTGAAATGCATGTGTGTGAGTGTGTGAGAATGTGAGTGCATGCCTGTGTGCATGTGTGTGAGAACGAGTGCATGTCTGTGCATGAGTGAGCATGCATGTGTGTGTGAGAATGAGGGCATGTCTGTGCATGAGTAAGCATGCCTGTGTGTGTGTGTGAGAATGAGTGCATGTCTGTGCATGAGTAAGCATGCCTGTGTGTGTGTGTGAGAATGAGTGCATGTCTGTGCATGAGTAAGCATGCCTGTGTGTGTGTGTGAGAATGAGTGCATGTCTGTGCATGAGTAAGCATGCCTGTGTGTGTGTGTGAGAATGAGTGCATGTCTGTGCATGAGTAAGCATGCCTGTGTGTGTGTGTGAGAATGAGTGCATGTCTGTGCATGAGTAAGCATGCCTGTGTGTGTGTGTGAGAATGAGTGCATGTCTGTGCATGAGTAAGCATGCCTGTGTGTGTGTGTGAGAATGAGTGCATGTCTGTGCATGAGTAAGCATGCCTGTGTGTGTGTGTGAGAATGAGTGCATGTCTGTGCATGAGTAAGCATGCCTGTGTGTGTGTGTGAGAATGAGTGCATGTCTGTGCATGAGTAAGCATGCCTGTGTGTGTGTGTGAGAATGAGTGCATGTCTGTGCATGAGTAAGCATGCCTGTGTGTGTGTGTGAGAATGAGTGCATGTCTGTGCATGAGTAAGCATGCCTGTGTGTGTGTGTGAGAATGAGTGCATGTCTGTGCATGAGTAAGCATGCCTGTGTGTGTGTGTGAGAATGAGTGCATGTCTGTGCATGAGTAAGCATGCCTGTGTGTGTGTGTGAGAATGAGTGCATGTCTGTGCATGAGTAAGCATGCCTGTGTGTGTGTGTGAGAATGAGTGCATGTCTGTGCATGAGTAAGCATGCCTGTGTGTGTGTGTGAGAATGAGTGCATGTCTGTGCATGAGTAAGCATGCCTGTGTGTGTGTGTGAGAATGAGTGCATGTCTGTGCATGAGTAAGCATGCCTGTGTGTGTGTGTGAGAATGAGTGCATGTCTGTGCATGAGTAAGCATGCCTGTGTGTGTGTGTGAGAATGAGTGCATGTCTGTGCATGAGTAAGCATGCCTGTGTGTGTGTGTGAGAATGAGTGCATGTCTGTGCATGAGTAAGCATGCCTGTGTGTGTGTGTGAGAATGAGTGCATGTCTGTGCATGAGTAAGCATGCCTGTGTGTGTGTGTGAGAATGAGTGCATGTCTGTGCATGAGTAAGCATGCCTGTGTGTGTGTGTGAGAATGAGTGCATGTCTGTGCATGAGTAAGCATGCCTGTGTGTGTGTGTGAGAATGAGTGCATGTCTGTGCATGAGTAAGCATGCCTGTGTGTGTGTGTGAGAATGAGTGCATGTCTGTGCATGAGTAAGCATGCCTGTGTGTGTGTGTGAGAATGAGTGCATGTCTGTGCATGAGTGAGCATGCATGTGTGTGTGAGAATGAGTGCATGTCTGTGTGCACAACTGAGCATGCATGTGTGTGTGCCTGAGTGTGTGTGCGGGTGCACACAGCACCCTCATTAACCAGTGGTGAATGTGCGGGTGCAGGACCAGCTTCGGTGGCACCCGGGGTGTCCGGCACAGGCCCCGAGGGTGCCGATGCTCCCAGGCAGCCGGCCGTGTGCCCAGGGCTTGGTGGCAGCTTGTGCCCTGCGACCTGCTGAGCACGCTGGAGTGGGCAAGGACAGCACGTGGGCAGCAGACACCTGCGGAGCCGGGCCCTCTGGTCTGCTTCCTGCGAAGAAGCGGGAGAGCAGAACAGGAGCCCCTGAGGGGGTGGCGGGGGTCCCAGCATCCCGGTGGCAGGGGCCCTGGGATGCAGGAAGCCTCCCCACTCGGGGCGGGCGGGGCTGACGGGGAGTGGGAAAGCATCCCCTGTTGAACCCTGACTGGCAGAGCATGGAAGGGGCTGGGATGCCGTCTGAGGTGTCGGGTGGGGTAAGCGTGCCCTCTGTCCTAGCTACTCTCCTCGGGGCACCAACAGAGTGACCGCCAGGGCCCGGGTGACTGGGCACAGTCCAGGGAGGAAGTGGACAGAGGAGCCACACGAGGGCGGAGGAGGTGAGAACCCAGCCCGGCTCAGCTCAGGGCGTTTTCTCACCTTCTTAAAGGCCAACCTGGCCCTGGCCGCACACCCGTGGGTCCAGGCTCTGACGCCACAAGGTCACCACTCTGTGGCCTTCCGGTCCCTCAGCACTGGGGGAGGGGTGCTCCTTGTTTGGGGGTGTGTGACAGCTCTGCAGGGCACACCCCAAAGCTTTCCTGGGCTTCCCTGAGCCCCTGAGAAGCCTCCTGAACCCCCTGGGACTGACCATGTCCTGCTCATCTGCCTCCCAGTCCATCCAACCCAGCCGACGGGGGAGTCCTCCTTGAGCCGCTTTGGGGGGCCCTCCGCCCACCTCGGTGCAAGCTCGCCCACAGGGCGGCAGGTCCAGGGAGCACCACACTAGACCTCCACAGGCAGCGTGGACCAGGGGCCAAGGGGCTTACCAGCGAGCGTGGCGCCCCCTGGTGGCAAGAGCACAGTTTACAGTGCCCTCTGCACCGCCCACATAGAAAGTATGGGATTTCTTTCTTCCCTGCTAACAAAAAGAAACTGCGTGGTTCCTTGATGAGTCTAAAATGCTCTGTGGGTTTTTACCTCGATTCCACTCTTGTCATTCGCAGAGGCTTCATCCCCATTGTTACACCCAGCTGCAGCAAACCTGTGTAATTTGGGTTTCCATAAAATGCGACTCACCCGTATGTTGTTTTAATGTTTTAGTTAAAAATTGCAACCAAAAAATGATTTATTAGAAAATGGATAACTGTCCTTACTGGCCCAGCAAACACTTCCCAGGGGCCCCTCATGCCAAGCTGCACCCACTGAGCTGGGGCATCTGTGCCCTTAGGAGTCCATGGTCCACCCGGGGAGACCGACGTTCACAGACACCCCATTTCCGAAGTATTCTGGATACCGATCCCCTGAATCCTCAGTCTGAGACGGTCATGTAGGTATTATGAGCCCATTTTATAGATGAGGAAACTGAGGTTCAGAGAGATGCAGAGTCACACAGCAAGGGAAGGCGCTGGGGTAGAAGGACTTTGCAGTGTTTGACAGATCGCAGGTGGGCATTCAGTGTTTAAAATTGGAGACGGGGGCGGTGGGGGGAGGGGGGTAAACAACTCCCTACCCTGTCTTCTGACTCCAGTGTAACCTGTCCCCCCTGTGCGTGGCGCTGGCCTTGCTGGGGACTGCCGTAGCGACAAGATAGCGCATGCTACTCTGCCGTGTCCCTGCGCTAGCAATGCTGACAATATGGCTTGGCTTTTGTCCGCTCTCTGGCCCCATCTGGACAATGTCACATCTCCCCTGTCCTCTTTTAACCCCTGACCCCTTGGCCGAATCCTGTGCTGCTGAGAATTCCAGTCTCACGCCCAGCGCAGCGCTTCCCTCCCACAGGAGGGGACATTTGATGTCCCCTGGGTGGCCCACCCCGTCCAGACACTGGCTCGCAGGAGTGTGTGATTGCAGGGCCGCCCCACACAGCTCCCTGGCGTGTAGAGCGGGCTGCCTTCAACCTCATCCTGCCCACAGCCGCCCCTGCAGCAGGTCGCCCTGCCTCTGGCTGCCGGCCAGGGTCCCCTCTCCTCCAAGGTGACCCTCTTGGTGAGGCGGCTGCAGAGCTCAGACCCCTCCTCTTGCTCTGTGTCCTGGTGCATGGCCTTTGGGAGATTGCACGTGCCTGCCACTCCAAACAGTGCTCCCTCTGCCCCTCTCTCTGCCACTGTCTGTGTCTCATTCTCTCGCCTCCCCAGACAGGCCGGGCTGGGGCGGGGCAGCCAACCCACCACCCACGACCAGGGCGGAGAGGCTCAGTGGCCCGTGGGAGAGGCTGGAGCTGTGACCTGGGCGGTGGTCAAGGGAACGGGGCCGCCACCAGCCTCTCAGCCCCCCAACCCCCGCCCCCGGGGCAGGCTTTGGTCCCCATGCGGCCGGGGTCCTGCAGGAAGCAGACCCCCACGCAGGAGGAAAACGTGACTGAGGAATGGTTTACAGACACGTGAGTCGGGTTAAAGGAGCCACCAGGGCATTGCCACCTGGGCCACCAGCAGCGGGAAGGTGGGAGCCCCGCTTCTGTGTGTGGTGGGGGTGCCCCTGACAAAAGCTGCTGTCCTGTGAGGATAAAGCGCAGGGAGCCAAGGAGCACCCCGACTTCTGTGTCCACCTGCCCCCCGACCTCTGCGTCCACCTGCCCGCCCGGCTTCGATTGCCACACCCGACAGGAAGTCCCAGGGAAACGCTGCCCAGGAAGTGTGGGCTGTCGCCAGGCCACAGAGCAGCCCGGGGCAGGGCAGGTGCTGGCACGTGATGATCGGTCACCCAACCTCCGGTGGCTCTGGGCTCCACGTCTCCGATCTTCCTGTGTGTTTCAGGATGACACTAGACCAGTGACGGCGAACCTATGACACGCGTGTCAGAGGTGACACGCGAACTCATTTCTTTGGTTGATTTTTCTTTGTTAAATGGCATTTAAATATATAAAATAAATATCAAAAATATAAGTCTTTGTTTTACTATGGTTGCAAATATCAAAAAATTTCTATATGTGACACGGCACCAGAGTTAAGTTAGGGTTTTCCAAAATGCTGACATGCCGAGCTCAAAAGGTTCACCATCACTGTCCTAGGG
>NW_005369964.1:3246326-3262386 GCF_000412655.1 Myotis brandtii
CGCCCCTGGGGAGCCAGGCCTCGGCCTGTTGCAAAGGCAGTGGTAGCGGGTCCAGGGCCCTGGGGGCGGGGCCTAGGTCAGTGGAGTCGCCTGGGATCCGAGGCCTGTGTGGTGCATTCTCCCAGGCTGCCGGGCCTGGACAGTGAGCACAGCTCCCGGGCTGCCGGGCCTGGACAGTGAGCACGGCTCCCGGCTGCCACAAGGATCACCATGAGTAACAACACCCACCACGTATGGTGCTACGGGCTGTTTCGGAGGCTGCTCAGTTATTCACAAAAATGCACAAAGCACTCGCGTGGGGTCGGCGTCTGTTTTCCCGTCCAGTGTGACCCTTACAGCCCAGTGACCTTTATGCTGCAGAGGATGACCCCTGACAGCCTGCCCGCCCCAAAGGTGTGGGCTCCTCACCCGCACCCGGACCCCCACCTGCGCCGAGGCTGTCCTGGCCTAGAAGAGACCCCTGGGGGCATCGGGGCCTGAGGCCCAGGGAGGGAGGGGACCGCCCAGAGCCTTCCAGCCCGGGGGCCAGAGCAGCAGGAGCCCCTCCGCCCCGGGCTCCCTGCCCGATGGCTCGGTTCCCACTGTGGCCAGCACAGCTGTCGCTTCTGAGGCCAGTGGTGGACTCTGGATCATTTACAGACCCGGAGGGGGAGATAAGGCAGCGTCGATGCCTGTTTATGTGCCCTTTATGGGTCATAAAGAGATGGCACTGCCGGGGGCCACGCTCCCCTGCCAACCGCCCCCTCACTGTCTCTTTCTGCCTATCTTTTATTGTCCACTCTTATCTTTCTCCCTCCCCACGCCCCGCCCCAGTGCAGATCCCAAGACCATAGCCTTCTCCAAACTGTTGCTGGCTTTTCCTGACCTTCTGCCCCAGGCAGGGAAGGTAAGTTTATTAGCTGGGCTGGTGAGGGCTGGGCTGGGGCCCCAGCCTGGATGCCAAGAGGGGAAACTATGCCAGCAAGCAGAGCCCCGAGCTGCCCGGCCCTGTGGGGGAGAGGGATTCAGGAATCCCATCCAGAATAGTAACATCTGGCTGCCTCCAGCATGTCCCCCCCACCCCCCTTCCCCATCGACAGCCCCTACTCCTCGGGGCGGAGATGGGAGCAGGATTGGGTGTAGGTCTCCTTGTCTGTCCTTTCCCTGCAGACACAGTGACCCCTTCTCTGATCGGACAGCGAGGGGACAGGTATCCCCCCTCCATCACCAGGGACGGTGAGGGACTCTTGGGTCTCTGTCTTTGCCCCTTAAAATGGATTCAGGGCCCGGCTGTGTGTCCAAACCTTCTCTCACTGGTGACAAGAATAGTTCCCCGTGGATGTGGGCAGCCCTCCTCATTTTGAGAGGAAATAAGAAATCAAGTGACTCAACCAGAAACCACCACTCACTTGCGCGGGGACTGAGGCTCAGAGTCCTCATTGGCCGAATGGAGCCAGATCCCGACCTCACGGCCGTCACGGGCGGGATCAGCACTCTTGCTGGGAGGGCTCTCCACGTGCAGCCCCGTGGGAGGTGGACAGCGTGGGGATCACGGAGACTTGGGTTCAGGTCTCGGTGTCCCCATTGGGCAAATCCACCTCTGCGCACCCCAGTTTCCTGTTCCCAAAGTGGGGACACTGAGGCCCATTTCTCGGGTGTTGAGGAAGCACCGTGTGGCATAGTGGCAAATGCTCAGCAAAGGGCAGCAGCCAGGACCAGCGCTGAGAGGAGCCGTCGGGGTCTCCATTTCACAGCGAGACCCCGAGACTCCGGAGGATGGTCAGATAAATGGGGGAAGTGGGTCAGCCCTGGCTGCCCAATGCCCAGGAACCCACTGCCTGCTCAGCCCCTTTCCCTCCTTGGCCCCTGGAGCGAGCCCACCCGCCCAGCCGCTCCTGCCTCCCTCCGTGGGCCAGTCCTGGCCTCCGGTGAGCATGGCTGGGGGGCAGCTGCCCTCCGTCCCTGAACCTGCAGGGACAAGCTAACAGCCATTACCCCAGGGCTGTGCATCCCGCCACCAGCCAGGGACAGACGGCGATGGGTCGCAGGGGTGGTCTCGGGCGTCTGTGCCCGGCATGCGGACCAGCTGCCTGGGTGACATGGTGGGGCGCCCGGGGAACTGGCTCCCGCTGGTCCCGGCTCACTTGAGCCGCTCCTCTGGTGCCCAACCCATGTTTGTTTTGTCTTTCTGGGTTTCAGCCCTTTGGCCAGAGGGAGGTTAAAGATTACTGCGCTGACAATAAAAGTGCCCGCGCGCTGGCCTTTGACCGCCCAGAGACGGCAGCGGGCTCACACTCCAAGCAACCGTCCCAACGGCGAAAGTGGCGCAGGCGCGGGCGAGGGCACGCCCTCCTGTATTAATATTGAGGGACAGTCGCTCCTGCCTGGCACTCAGGCCAAGTTCCTCTCTTATCTGCAGCCGGGGGCACAATGGGGCATTGTTCTTGGTCTCAAAGGCCACCGTGCAGCCCGACGGAGACTTGGGTTCAGGTCTTGGTGTCCCCATTGGGCAAATCCACCTCTGCGCACCCCAGTTTCCTGTTCCCAAAGTGGGGACACTGAGGCCCATTTCTCGGGTGTTGAGGAAGCACCGTGTGGCGTAGTGGCAAATGCTCAGCAAAGGGCAGCGGCCAGGACTAGCACTGAGAGGAGCCGTCGGGGTCTCCATTTCACAGGCAAGACCCCGAGACTCCGGAGGATGGTCAGTAAATGGGGAAGTGGGTCAGCCCTGGCTGCCCGATGCCCAGGAACCCACTGCCTGCTCGGCCCCTTTCCCTCCTTGGCCCCTGGACATAGTGGCAAATGCTCAGCAAAGGGCAGCAGCCAGGACCAGCGCTGAGAGGAGCCGTCGGGGTCTCCATTTCACAGCGAGACCCCGAGACTCCGGAGGATGGTCAGATAAATGGGGGAAGTGGGTCAGCCCTGGCTGCCCAATGCCCAGGAACCCACTGCCTGCTCAGCCCCTTTCCCTCCTTGGCCCCTGGAGCGAGCCCACCCGCCCAGCCGCTCCTGCCTCCCTCCGTGGGCCAGTCCTGGCCTCCGGTGAGCATGGCTGGGGGGCAGCTGCCCTCCGTCCCTGAACCTGCAGGGACAAGCTAACAGCCATTACCCCAGGGCTGTGCATCCCGCCACCAGCCAGGGACAGACGGCGATGGGTCGCAGGGGTGGTCTCGGGCGTCTGTGCCCGGCATGCGGACCAGCTGCCTGGGTGACATGGTGGGGCGCCCGGGGAACTGGCTCCCGCTGGTCCCGGCTCACTTGAGCCGCTCCTCTGGTGCCCAACCCATGTTTGTTTTGTCTTTCTGGGCTTCAGCCCTTTGGCCAGAGGGAGGTTAAAGATTACTGCGCTGACAATAAAAGTGCCCGCGCGCTGGCCTTTGACCGCCCAGAGACGGCAGCGGGCTCACACTCCAAGCAACCGTCCCAACGGCGAAAGTGGCGCAGGCGCGGGCGAGGGCACGCCCTCCTGTATTAATATTGAGGGACAGTCGCTCCTGCCTGGCACTCAGGCCAAGTTCCTCTCTTATCTGCAGCCGGGGGCACAATGGGGCATTGTTCTTGGTCTCAAAGGCCACCGTGCAGCCCGAGTGGACCCAGACGGACTCCGCCTGGCAGAGCAAACACCGCGGCGGTGGCCAGTGTCCTCGGGGAGCGAGGCTCCCGTGTTCCTCCTGGGGGGGAGGTTTTTCCTCCAAAGGAGTGTGGGCGTCCCAGACCTCCAGGTGTCTGGGTCCCAGTTTCCTCCCCTGGACCATGGTGGTCAGTGTGCACTCCACCTCCACCCCCCAGACAAGGTTCTGCGTCTTTCCCGTGCGGTGGGGCGGGCAGCGGAAGAACCCCCGCTCCCAGAACCAGGATGTACAATCGTCAAGATGCTCGGAGAGCAGCTGGAGGTCTGGAAGGCCATGTGCTTCTTAGGGGTGCACTCCCTGGGGGGTGAGATCCAGCGAGGAGACGCCCAGCAGCAGCCATTCCCGAGGAGGATAAGTGGAGATGGTATTGCAAGGCGTCTCCTGCAGCCGGGGCACAGGCGCTGCCTGCTCCTCTGCTCCTCTGTTTTTTTGGGGGTGGGGGTTACATATCTCTTTTTAAAATTAGTATTTTGAAATAATTATAGATGCATCAGAAATGGCAAAAAGGATAGAGAGGCCCCACTGACCCATGCCCGGCTTCCTCCAGTGGCGAATCTGGCATCGGTATGTACGTGGTCATAACCGGGAAACTGGTCGGCACAACATGATGAACTCGATGAGAAACCGTACCTCGATTTCACCAGCTGTTGCATGCGCCGGTCTCTGGGTGACGTTCTGTGTCTAGTCCTGTGGTGTCTTATCACACGTGTAAATGCACGTCGTCACCGTCACAGTCAAGGTGAAGAACTCTTCCTTGGTGACAAAGGAGCCCCTCATGCTGGCCCTTTAAGTCCTACCCGCCCCCCGTTTCCTCACAGTCCCCCCAGTCCACTAACCTGGTCTCCATCGTGTGCAAACAGTGATCGTGACCATGTGCTGGGCAGTAAGCAGGCGCCCTCCCTGCTCAGAGAGGGGGGTAGTTACCCGAGGTCGCTCAGCAGTAAATGGCAGAACGCTGTCAGCGCACCCAGGCCTTCTCTCTCCAGCCTCACCCACGCACCTCACAGTCTCCAGAAGAAATGCCTCAGGTGCAAACTGGGAAACCTGGGCTCAGTTTCCAGTCCCACCTCCCGGAAGCCAGGTGATTTGGGGCACATTCTGAACCTCTCTGAGCCTGGGTGTCTTCACCTGGAATTCGAGGGTTGCAGTGCCTGCGGAACAGGAGGGGAAGGTGTGACAAGCTCATTGGGATGAGGATGCTACTGGGTGGACATGGAGGGGAAGGCCTCACACTTTGATGGAGTGTTCAGCATCTATTCTGGGTGAACTGCCACCGCTCAGGTGGAGTGTGCCCATGTGTGTGCAAGCATGTGCGTGTCCACCATGCTTCTCCAGGCTGCTCTGGCTCCAAATCCCCAACACACACACTCTCTCTCTCTCTCTCTCTCTCTCTCTCTCTCTCTCTCTCTCTCCTTGGTGGCCAGGTTGTCCTTACCTTCCCATGATCTCACATGCCCCAGAGCACTTGGCCTGAGTGCAGACGGTTACAGGTGTCCGGAAGAAGGGCAGGTGGAGGTGAGATCTGGCCAAATTCTGTGCTCTCAGTTGCCTGAGGAAATTGATGGGAAATGGTCTGCATTTAGTCCACAATTGATTGAATGACTAAATAAACGAGTGAACAAATCGCCTCAAAGTCACACACCAGGCAGTTTTCTGAAGTTGCTGAAATCCTGTTGATGGCCATCTACAAAATTCCCACTTGACTTGGCTTCAAGGGGAAAAGAGTTCATGTGATTAAACATCCTCCTAGAAGTAAAAAAAAAATAATAAAATAAAAAGTAATAATTGGAGTTAAAAATTCAATGGACAGATTTAATAGCAGTTTAGAAAAAGTGACAGAGAGAATTAGTGAATTTGGAGATAGAAATAAGGAAGTTGATAATCAGCCCAAAGAGACAAATATATGGGAAATATGGACAGAAAGTTAAGAGACCTAAAAAATAGAGTGAGAAGTTCCAATGTAGTCTAATTGCAGCTGCAAAGGGAGGGGAGAGGAGAAAGGAAGAGAGAGAAGGAGAGATGATGGGACAGAGAAAGGGAGGGATGGAGCAAAGCCTGTCATGTGAAAAGATAATGGCTGAAAACTTCAAAATCGAGGCAAGAACAATCCTCAGAAGCCCCCAAATTTCAAGCGAGTTCATTTAAAAGAAAAACATGGCACAATGAAACTGTGGGTCACCAAAAAACAAAGAATCTATTTTATAAGCAGGAGAGAAAAGATAGATTATACATAAAGGACGGACAAGCTTACAGACACCTTCTCAACAGAAACAATAGCTCCAGACGACAGTGGGATGGTATCTTCAATGTGCTGAGAAAAAAAATCGTCAACCTGGAATTCTATACCCAGTGAAAATATCTTTTAACAATGGGGATTAAATACAGTTGTTTTAGATGGACAAAACCAGAAAATTTGCTACCCATAGACCCCCACTAAAAATATTCCAAAGAAAAATGATTCCAGGTTGAAGGTCTGAGGCACAGAAAGGAATGAAGAACTAAGAAAGTTAAAATGAGGCCAAAAATTGTTTTTGGAGTATATTAAAGTATATACACCTGGCATGTGCTCGTCAATAGTAGTAGTGATGATGATGATGATGATGATGATGATGATATAGGTGGTAGTAGTAATGATGATGATGGTGGTGATGGTGGTGGTGGTGATGAAGATGGTGATGACACCAATGGTGAATACAATTTGCAGGATGGTTATATAGAAAGAGCACAGGATTAATAACAGGAAAACTCAGGTTTAATCATAAAACTTCCAGTTATTAGTTGAACGAGTTTGAGAAAATTACTTCTACTCTCTGTGGTTTTATGACATATTAGAGAGGGATAAAAATAGTGCTCATATAATTTTTTTTGAGAAATAAAAATAGAAAATGCATTTAAAACACGGATTACAGAGCTTGGTACAGAGTTGAAACTTTGATCTCAGTTTGAATCTCAACTTCTCTAAGTCTGGAAATGGAGGGGTAAGAGGTTGAGAAAGGTGGATAGAGGACCAATTGCTTATGGGTGTTAAAAACAAAAGCTACTGACCTAGCTGGTTTGGTTCAGTGGATATAGCATCGGCCTGTGGACTGCAGGGTCCCGGGTTTGATTCTGGTCAAGGGCACATGCCCAGGTGTGGGCTAGATCCCTAGTAGGGGGCATGCAGGAGGCAGCCCATCAATGATTCTCATCATTGATGTTTTTCTCTCTCCCTCTCTCTCCTTTCTTCTCTGAAATCAATAAAAATATATATTTTTAAAAAGCTACCATGCATTCAGCATCCACTAAGCCCTAGGCACGGCCATGGCCTTTGTATAACTTGTCAGCAGCATTTCGAGTTCACTTAACAAGGGAAGCAGGTGATTTTTAACACTTTCCTTCCTCAATGTAACAAAATTATTTAAGTAATAGTCATACAATAACCAGTAATATTATTTTCTCAATGGCTATTTAGTTCTAAAACAATAAACAATTTAAAAAGAAATACCAATGTTACATACATTTAAATTCAGCAAAATAGTTAATTTATGAATTAAAATTTTCACTTACAAAACAAAAATACCACATCTCTCAGTTTGCAAGCTTGCCTGCGCCCCAACCATTATGAACTTACTTTCCAAATGAACACGTGGAACTGCGTTCACGTGTACTGGGTGCAAACCACTTAACTGGAAGTTCTTTGAATTAACTTCTATGTAGGATACAATATTCAATAAAGGGAGAGTAATAAAAATGTGCTAATTTGAAACTTGCCTACATGTTATTAAAACTCAAATGTAATAGCAGCAATTACTTATAAGTTAGGCCAACAAAATATTTTTTTTCCAGGAGTATTTTATTACTAGCATTATTTAGAATGGCCAATGTGTGGTGTTAATAAAAAGCAAATAAACGTCTAGCTTTATTATTGTTTAAAAATTATCTAGAGACAATTGCCTGCATACAGGGTGACTACTCTCATGGGTACACCCTTAACACGCCTTCATATGCCACTGACTTCGATATTTCCTTCAGAAATGGTCATCGTAGTTGGGGCTCTCACTTTTGAACTTCAAATTTATGATATCTTTGTGCATCATTTAAAATGATCTATTTTAAGACTTATCTTTCTATCCGTCCATCTAAAATGAATGTGTGTGTACATACATACACCTAAATGTATAGTAAACAGATCATTAATGTCATGCTATGTGATTTTTTAAAACTTTCCCTTAAGGTGTCTTGAAGATATTTCCAAATTAGTACACATAGGGAAAATTACCTCAGTAAAAATGGTTACATGGCATTTTATCGTGTCGATGCACCCTGATTGTCAAAGTAATTTAAAAAACTGAAGTGTAACACACATAGAAAAACATATTCAGACCACAGTTGTATAAACTAATGAATTTCTGGGAAACCAGCCCATTTGTGTAACCACCACATATGACAAGAAATAGAAGATTATCAGCACCCAGAAGCACCCTCGTGTTCCCATTGCTTTCTCTCAAACGTCACCTCCATTGTGACTTCGATCACCGTGGCTTATTTTTTTTTAAGCTTTATATACATGGACTCATACAGGAGGTAGGCAATTATATCTGACTTTGTGAGATGTGGCCATATTATTGCATGGATCATTGGTTCATTTTATTTTCTTATTGATCTTTGGTATTCTATCTTATGGCCATACCACAGTTTATTTATTCATTCTACTATTGACAGGGATTTGGGTTGTTTGCAGTTTGGGGCTAAAATGAAAAATGCAGCCATGCACAATCTTCAACCTGCCGCTTGGCGCCTACGTGTGCTCACATTTCTGTGGAGGAGGGATGCGAGGGTCGGCATGTATTTCGTTTTAGTCCACAGTCTTGCCTTGTTCCTAACCTGAGGGGGAAGCACTGTCTTTTACCGTTAAGAACGATGCTAGCGATAGTTTTTGTGTAGCTGCCCCTTCCCAGGGTGAGAAAGTTTGCTTCTATTCGTAGTTTGCTGAGTTTTTAAAGCATGAAGGAGTGTTCAATTTTTTTCAACTGCGTCTCCTAAATTTTTTTGAAATGATCATGTGGTTTTTCTCCTTTATTCTATGAATACTGTAAATTACATTGATTGATTTTCAAATCTTAAACCAAGTCTTCATTTCTGGGATAAACTCTACCTGGTTATGATGCATTGTCATTTTTATGTATGGCTAGATTTTATCTGCTAATAGTTATTAAGAGTTATATATATGTATTTTTTAAATTTTTTTAAATCCTCACCCAAAGATAGATATTTCTTAAATGGATTTTTTCCCATCTTTTGTAATATATATATTTATTAATTGTTTTTATTTTTATTTTATTGTTGACAGTATTACAGATGTCCCCCAATTTCTCCCCTCCTGTACCCCCTCCTCCCAGCCCCTGCCCCACCGCAGGCCTTCACCACACTGTTGTCTATGTCCATTGGTTATGCATCTATGTATGTAAGCTCTTTGGTGACCCAGCTCTCTGCCCTCATGCAGCTTACATTCTGGTAGGGGAAGACAGACAAGACAGAAAAGAAGTAAAATATACTACGGAGGGGCAAAAGTAGGTTTACAGCTGGGAGTATGGGAAACGCAGTTGATTCTGGCATTATCATTTATTCATCATCGTACTGCTTTCCCTTGAGCAACTGTACGCCTACTTTTGCCGCCCTTACATTGAGAGTCATTACCTGCCCTGGAAGAGATAAAGCCCAGGGAGGCGACAAGAAGTGCCAGGAAAGGCACTGGTGACCACAGACACGAATTACTTCAGTGTCCGACCTACAGAAACGTGGCAAGAACAATGCAAATAACTCTCAGATACTCATCAGCCATCCTCCCCAGATGCTAATCTATTGGCCCATTTACCCTCCTCCCCCACCTCTGAACCACTTAAACATAAGATGGCCATCTGATGCCTTTACCTCTAGAGCAGTGGTTCTCAACCTTGGCTGCACGTTAGAATCACCTGGGAATCTTTTTAAAATCCTGATTTCTGGGCCCCATCCTTCGGAAATTCTGTTTCTTTGTTCCTAAATGTTGTGGCCCCACCCCATCACAAAGAAACAGAATTTCCGGAGGATGAGGCCCAGAAATCAGGATTTTAAAAAGATTCCCAGGTGATTCTAATGTGCAGCCAAGGTTGAGAACCACTGGTCTAGAGATTTCTGAAAACAAGGACTGCTCTTAGGTAACCACAGGTGATCACAGCCAGGCGATGAGGCCTGCTGTCCGCTCCGCACTCAGGTGTGTGCGCTGCTCACCTGGCGGGGCATCCGCAGAGGCAGCGTCTGCGCAGGCGCACAGCCAGCCTCTCAGGAGTCCGCCGCCCGCCGGGTCCACCGACTGGCAGGTCCAGGCACTGCCAGGAGCGGCCTGCGGTCTCCGCCTGCAGCTACCTGGTCCAGGTGAGCACAGAGGGATGCGGTGGTGGCCGCAGGAGCAGGGGCAGGACTCAGGGGTCCTGGGGCAGGAGGGCAGAGCGAGCGCCACCGGGAGGAGGTGGTGCCGGGCAGGCTTCCTGGCCCAGGCCCCCAACACCGAGGTGCAGCTTGTCACCTGCTGCAGGGACCGGCCGAGCGCCCAGGCAGAGGGACACGGCGTGAGGCCACGGCAGGCCCGGCACTCAGCCTGCAGGGACCCAGCAGGTGGCCAAGGTGGTGGGCTGGGGATGAGGCGGCCCTGCAGTGCGTGGGTGTCCTCCTCTATGACCGAGGGGCTGGGGTTCCCCGCTCCAGGTGCTCACCTGGAAGCACGTCCGGTCGGCCCCACTGCCACAATGAGTCCCCGCAGGTCTGTGTGTTTCTGTTTCCCGGGTGGGCGGTGAGCCCAGCCTCACGCCCCATGAGAACGCACAGAGCAGCTGCCACACTGCCCTGGTGGGCCTGTGGGCCAGCGAGGTCCCTGGGACAAGCCCCCTGCCCCCCCCGACTGGGAGCCCGTCCATGTGGGTGTCCACTTTCCTGAGCGGGTCCCTGATTTCTTTAGGACCTGGTGGCCATCCTGGAGGGGACACCTCGTCCAGGGTGAGGGCTGGCCTCTCTGGCCTGGTGCAGGGCACACGTGGCAATGATGCCATGTGGAAGGAGAGAACGGCCCCTTTCCATCCCTGACGACCAGAGTCCCACCTCACACACCATTTCCCTGGCACCCCCTGTCGCCGGGGTGACTGGCTGTCGGGAGCCTTTGTCAGGCCTAATGGAGACAGAGCCCTAGGATTCCTCAACAGCTTACTTCTCTTGTGATACTGACAGATGGAAAAGGGATTTGGGGGATGTCTGGGGTGCAGCCACGGGCCTGGGGGTCGGGACACGGAGGCCCCCACACCCCACCCAGACACTCCCTCTGGCCAGGTGCCTCCTCCCCTGGCCTCGGACTCCCTCCCCAGGTAGGTGGACTCCATCATCTCTCGGCTCCTCCCAGCTTTGAAGTTCTCTGCTCCAAATCTGTCCATCAAACAGTATTTTGAGGGCTTCGGAGTGAAGCTGGCTGTTTTGCATTATCCCACACACCTGTCTCACACCTTCCAGAGTTCCGAAGCCTCTTTTGATTGGCATGTCAAGTGGACACATTCTTGGACTGGAGGGGCTCCGTCTGGGACCCCCTTCTTCCTAGAGCTGACTGGTCCCCTCCAATCCTGCAGGTCTGTGTCCTCCTGCCGGCGAGATGCACAGCGAGTTACAGCGTCTCCTAGAGGAGGGCCTGCGTGTTAACCTGCAGGCCCCGCTCCTCCTCAGTGTGACGGGGGCAAGTGGAGAGGCGGTTACAGGAACTGTGAGTATCAGAGGGTGGAAAAAGCCCATTGGCTCAGAGTAAGAATCCTAAGTAAGTTATGTAACCCATTGGGCGTGTTATCTCTGTCAGGGAGCCATCCTCTGCTCCCCAAGTTGACGGGTGAAGAAATTTCTAGTTAAAGCCCATTCGTCCTTTTAGTCAAGACATGGTATCCAGGGGATACACTGTCTTTGGACATGGTGGCCACCAGGTGCAGGCACGGCCCTCCACTGTTCCAGGTGCTCGTCCATATTTCCCAGCCTCCCTTGCAGTTAGGTTGGGTCCCATGACTAGCTCCGGCCAATGGGCTGTGAATAGAAATGCCATTGGTCACTTCTGGGCTGAGGCAGTTAAGAGCCAGTGTGACTCTTTGGTGTCCCTGGTGGCCAGGAGGTGTGGCGAGAAGGGCAGGAGACAGCGGGGAAATGATGCTTTTCTTGTGCAAACCTCTATGGTTAGGGACCTTCGCTGACTGCAGCATGGCCGGCTAACATGAGGCTGTAGAAAGAAGTGGGACCCACACCCCTGGGACCCTGACTTGGGACCCTAACTCTGCCGGGACTGGCCGTGCAGTGCTGGGCAGGCTGCCCGACTTGGTTTTCCCACCTGTCAAATGGGATACCGGTGTCTCAGCAGCAGGGTGGGCGTGCGGAGAGTGGACGCAAGGTGTCCAGCCAGTGCCTGGCACACAGGAGGTGAGCAGACTGTGTGGGTTCTCCTCTGGAAGCCCAGCCCCAGCACCCCACTCCTCTGGGGGTCACAGTCTGATAGGGAGACAGACCCCTATTAGCTAAGTCCCATCAACTAGCCCTACACGCGAGCGTTTGGTCGAAGTCACACCTGGGCCTGGCGTGACTGCAGCACTTCTGAGAACTGTGTGAATTCCCCGTTCTCCCTCCGCGCTGCACACACAGGACCCAAGGCCGCGGAGCCACCTGGAGTCCATTCTGCCCCTGGCTTGAGCGTTCTTTCCTTCTTTTTTAAAAATGCGTTTTTGTTGATTTCAGAGAGAGAGGAAGGCAGAGGGAGAGATAGAAACATCAATGATGAGAGAGAGAGTGTCATGGATCGGCTGCCTCCTGCACGCCCCCGACTGGTGATCGCGATCACAACCCGGGCATGTGCCCTGACTGGGGATCAAACTGTGACCTCCTGGTTCATGGCTCAACACCCAACCACTGAGCCACCCCAGCCAGGCCTCCTGAGCTTTCTCACAGGGCACTTGGGGAGACAGAAGTTCCTCTCTGATCTTCAAGCTGGAGCCAGGCTGCTTTCCTTGCCTGGAGGATTTTTCAGGTGTGTGTGGGGTGGGGTGGGAGGAGCCCTGCTTCTATTATATGCAAAATGGTTTCAGTACAAACCCGAGAGACCTGTCTTTTACCCAGTTCCATTTTCTGTAACTCTTGTCACTTACTACCAGGACTGCAAAGTAGTCAGTTCTTTGTTGTCTCTTGTTTCTTATTCTTTGTTTATTTAACCCCCAAATGAAAATGAAACCCAACCACAAACCAAGCAAAGGCCTCAGGTGCTGAGGAGTGTGAGGGCTGCTGTGCTGGAGTCACCTTCTGCAGATGCTGAGTGCCTGCTTATGGGGGGTGGAGGGGGTTGGGGGGGTGCTCTGGGAGAGGCTTTTTAGCCTCCAGCGCTTCCTCCACGGAAGTGTGGCTTTCCCCAAGTCCTGCCATTATAGTTGGAGTTTGAAGTTTGCTCGAAGCCTGGAGCTAGGATGAGAGGTTAGTGCGGGGTTTTGGGGGGGATGTCAGGATGGAAGGGGGAACCTGCCATTGTCTTGGCCTCATGACTTTTATAGTCCAGTCATCGCTCCTGCTGGACTTGAGGGTGACAGGAGGGTGGACAGTTCTCCTCAACATCCTCTTTGCAAATACAAAGCCCGTGGGTTGTAGGCGAGGCCCGTGGCCTGGGAGCCTCCGGGGCAGGCGCTCCTCTGGGCTGTCCAGCTCTGCCGCCGGAGCCTCGCTCGGGAGCCTGTGTTAGTCTCCTGGGGCTGCCGTGACTGAAGTACCGCAAACCGGGTGGCTCAGAACCAGACACTGACTGTCTCCCAGCTCTGGAGGCCGGAGGCTGGCCTGCAGGTGTCGGCCCAGCCATGCTCCCGCCGAAGGCTCTCGGGAGGGGCCTTCCTTGCCCCGTCCGTCCGGCTCCTGGGGCCGCTGCGCTGGGCATTCTTGGAGGTCCTTGTCTCCGTGGACCTATGAACTCTCCCCTGTGTGTCTCTCTCTGCGTGTCATCTCCTTTTCCTATAAGGACTCAAGTCGCATTCGATAAAGGTGCACTCAATCCGGTGTGACCTCCCCTGAACTCAGCACACCTGCAAAGACCCTGTTTCTGACTGAGGTTGTAACCGGACAGCCAATGGGTCCGCGCTGCCTGTCACTACTTGAGCCAATTCAGCAGAGACAGGGTTGAGTCCTATATGAGCGTTTATCCCAATCCTGCCGGCAGCATGGGAGCAGCAGGTCAGCCACAAACATCTGCTCTGCACCCCCCATAAGGCAGCTGCTTATATTGGGCAGAAGGGCAAAGATTACCTGGGGAAGTAGGCTAAAGGGTAAGCCAAATGGGCAGTTAACAGATATGCAAAAGGGCTGGGTCTTCAAAGGGCTGGCGACTCTGGTTCCGCAGCAAAGTTGTTCATCTTTCCCTGAGAACAGGCAGCTCCCAATGGGCAGGCGGGGCTGCCGCTCCAGGTGAGCTCCCAGGTCCCGCGAGCAACTCCCAGGCAGGCTAGAATGAGCCTTCTTTAATCAGAACACAACCATCACGGTTAACAGAGCATGATTGATATTTCCTACAATTATAGCTGGTCCCCAACGTTCTATTTCTGCCCCTATCAAGGTCACATCCACGGCACAGGGATCGGGACTTCAATGTATTTTGGGGGGGACACCCTCCAACCCACAATAGAGCGCAATCCATATTTCCCCGGTGAATGACCCGCCGCTGGGGAGGAGAGGGGCCACTGGGGATGCGAAGGGGGTGGCAGACATGGCGGTGCCTGTGCTGGGTGCTGCTGCGAGGCTTTCACGGCGCCCCTCCCCCTGCCCCTCAGCATCCTCTCCACTCCTGCCACCCCCCCGCCCCCCCCTCCCCGGGAGGCCCAGCATCTCCCTCTGGGAGGTCACTCCTGCGCTTTCTCATTCCTGCTGAGTTCTGATGAGCCCGAGAAGTGAAGGGTGCAGTCCCCTCCCCGAGGAGCACTGGCCAGGCCGGGCACAAGGCCCTGACAGCGTAGATCTCATCGGGGAAGGTGAGCAGAGCAAGATTAAAAAAATACAAACTTCTTTTTTTTTTTTGAGTTTTGTTTTATCCAAGTCAGGATCCCTGATCTAAAAAACCACGCCTGACCCCCCGACTGTGAAGGAGAATGTGGGCGCCTGGCTGGGGCCAGGGTTTTCCCTGCAGCGATCGGGCGTGGGCGCCCGTGACAAGTGCGTTTCCCCGCGGCGGCTCAGGGCTGGTGGCGAAGGTTCCAGGGGACAGTGTCCTTTGCAGGAAGAAAAAGAGCCATCCTTGTCACCTTCCGTGTTCCAGAAGGCTCTGTGGTGAATGCATAATTAGGCCTCTGTAATTACCAGCTTGAATCTGCCTAGGACAGTAGGGCTCCCACCCCCTAATTTACCTTATAAATTTATTCTGCTAAAAGTGTTGGAAATGTCAGTCTTCTGTGAAAGCTGCATAAATGAATTATCCCCCAGATGACAGAAGGTGGGAAGGAGGGGGAAGCTCCAAGGGGACATTCTTCGCTGCGAGTGTCTACGGTCCCCCACTCAGCGTGCACCCAGCCCAGGGCCTAGGGTTGGCTTCTCGAGGCCAGTGCGGCCGCGCGGCCCGGCCTTCCTTCACCAGGCGAAGAGTCCCAGTTCCCTGTCCCCGGAGGGTGGAGAGAAGAGGCATTCAAAAACCATCCCCTTTTGCCCTCAACTGTGGCTCAGTGGTTGAGCATCGACCTATGAACCAGGAGGTCACAGTTCGATTCCTGGTCCAGGGCACATGCTCAGGGTGTGGGCTCGATGCCCAGTAGGGGGCGTGCAGGAGGCAGCTGATCAGTGATTCTCTCTCATCATTGATGTTTCTATCTCTCTCCTTCTCCCTTCCTCTCTCTGATCTCAATAAAAAGCATATTAAAAAAAATAAAAATAAAATCAGCCTCTTTGGATGTTAGACTCTTGCATCAGGGCTAGCAGTTTCAGGCGATGAGGCCCCACACAGAAGGGAAGGAGGGAGAGAACAAGGCAGCTTCTCCTCCCCCTCCCTCCCAACGTGAGAGAGAAACATCCATCGGTCGCCTCCCGCAGGCGCCCCAAGACCTCGGTGCATGGGACGGTGCTCTAACCACTGAGCAACCAGCCAGGGCCACAAGGCAGCATCTTCAAAAGGGTCCCATCCAACCTTGTCCTGCAGTCCCCTGCCCCCAGGTGGTCCCATGCCAGGGCAGAGCCCTCCTGTGACAGCCTCTCAGGGCCAGACACCCCCAGGAGCTGTTCTTCAGAGCCCAGCGATCGCTCCCTTGATTCTTTTATAAACTTTATTAAAAATGTATGGCAAGTCTTTAAGGGCATTTTAGGAGGTTTGGGAAATAAAGTTCTTTAAGAAGCCTCTGGAATCCCATAATGTGAACGCTCAGCGGCCATCATTTCGGCCTCTCCTTCCAGACTTTTCGTCATAGGTC
>NW_005369964.1:3262474-3269783 GCF_000412655.1 Myotis brandtii
TATGGTGACCCTCGGGTCCCCATCTCTAAGATGACGCCTGCTGGCACACCACGGGGCTTCTTCCCAGTGTTTGCTCTGTGGACCCTGTGCCCGGGTGCAGGTGTGTTAGGCCTTGGGTGCAGGCCGAGCTGGCTCCTTGATAACCTGCCACATGCCGCCCTGGGCAGAGGAGAGGGGGCAGACTCCGCTGTCTGCCGTGAGGGGCCCAGGGCCCAGCGACGGGCTGTAACCCTGGCAGATGAGGACCATGATGTCTTCCTCTGGCTATTCCCAGAGGTTAGGCTGGTCCCTGGCACATAGTAGGTGCTTCATCAATATTAGGTGAATATGTTCACAAATGAACTCTGGGGAGAGTTACTCTTTTCAGACCTGAAATGAAAGTGCTGAAGTGTATGCCATAGATGATTGAGTGTGAGGCTCCTCGACCCTAGCATAAGGCTTTAATGATAATAATGATAATGATAGTGATAATAATAATAATAATAATAATAAATACCTGTGATTTATTAAATGATTACTGTGTGCCGGGCCCGGTGCCGGGGGCTTTCAGTAGGCAATCTGATGTAATCCTCAGAATGTCTTGGTTGTAATACAGACACTGAGACCAGCGTCCCAGCTCAAGTGGCACCGGCGTGTGTGTATGTGTGTGTGCACGCGTGTGCACGTGTGCATTAAGCTGGTGGTGCCCTGCCCTGCATATCTCACAAGGTTGCTGGAAGGACAAATGCAAGTCAGGGAATAAAAGGGCTTTGTGCTCTGTAACGGTCGGTACCAATTTTGGTTATTTGATCCCGAATTTAACCGGCAGACCCTCTGCCTACCCCACTGCCTCTCACTGAACCCCAAGTCCGTGGCTTCTGCTCGGCCGCCTCTGAGACCCACCATCCCCAGATGTTCTCCATCTTTTCTCCTACTGATCTCTCTCCGCCTCAGTTACTGGGTTTCAGAGCCCTGGTCACGTTTCCCTGGATTTTGCTGTCCCAAAGGAAAGAAAACTTCTCCTGCTGCTAACCCCGCTTTCGGCGTTGTTTCCCTTTTCGTTCTCTCCTGCCGCTTCTGTGTCCTGGGCCTGCACTGTCTTTGCCTTTGGCAGCGGTGCCTGCAGCTGCCCGCTGCGGCCTTGCAGGATGGGGGACCCGAATCTGGGAGGGATGGGGAGGTGGTTGTCCCCAGGCTGTCTCTGGCCGGCCTCTTAGCTACTGGCCGTGGGCTTCTGGGAATGAAGATCTTTCTCGTTCCTGAATTAAGTAAGATAAGCCTGGCAATGGCATTGGTCCACCTGTCTTTGACCTAGCAGGCCTCAAAGGTCTTACTTAGAGGAAGTCTGTAGCCTGGGACCAGCACCCTGCCCCGCTCCTGTGCCCCAGGAGTCCCTTGTGGGTTGGCTGTAACTGCCGGGGTCCTGTACCTGTCACAGACTCCTGCTCCACCTCCCCTGTTCCTCGGAGCAGGGATGGTGCGGCAGGCTCAGGCTATCTGAACGAGGAACCTGGGTACTAACCACCACACACACACACACACCGCCGTCTTTGGGCCCCAGCACCCCTCCCTGTGCTTGGCACGTAGTAGGCACCCCGTCACGGTGTGTTGTTGGAGGAACGAGACATGGTGATGCTTATGAAGTGATTGCTGGGTGCCAGAGGCTGGGCCGGGCGCCAGGGCCCACCTCCCACAGCTCCGACGGTGGGCTCACAGGTGACTTGAGCCCCGTCTGACAGGGAGATCCAGAGCCCGAGAAGTGAACGCCCTCTCCCCTCGCCCCGGACCACCCAGCCGGAGACCAGCTCTGAGGTCCTGGCTGCACAGAGTGGCAGGATTTTGCAGGGCGGGGGGTTGAGGGGGGCTCTTGGCTGGTGAGGAGGGGCTGACATTTGGCCTGGCTGTCACTCCTAGCAGGCAGGGTTTAGGGGGTGGCCACCTCATCCAGACCCAGCCTCCGGTTGTCATTTAGAAATGACGGTTGATGGGCGCTGTGGTGGTGGCTGAGGCTGATTGCAGGGCCTGGGAGCTAAGGCAGCCGCTGTGGTCCTTGTCCCCTCCAACCACTCGGTGGCAGCTGCCATTGGATTACGCGGGGCCTTCAGGGGCTGTGCGCTCCCCAGGGAAGGGGTCACATCAGAGGTCGGGCAGGGCACCCAGGCAGCTAGGGGCGCAGCACCGCCTCCCTCTGTCATTAATGAGAGGGGGACCTGGACGACCACTGCCCGGCCTGATCGGTCATGATCAGTCGCAGTGGAGATGGCCCTCAAAGACCTGGGTGGGCAGCAGCAGCGCGGACAGCCCAGCTCGTCGCGGGAGGAGACCGTCTTGCCCACGGGCTTCGTGGAGAAATCACGCCCCTGGCTTGACTATCCCAGCGTTGCGGGCCTCCCTGCAGCCGTGCGGGGAGTCTGGGGCTGGCCTGCCTTTGCCCCTGACGTGGGAGCCGTACCCCTTGGAGATCAGGAGGAGCCTGGGAATCAGACAATTCAATAAACTCACAATCAAACATCCGCAGCCTTTCATACTTTTTCACTTTCTTTAACTCAATTTATTTTTCATTTTGTGGACAGAGATTTAGTCCGGGTATTAGTTTATGATTTTTTGCTGAAGGAATTACTCAACACACACACATATAAAAAGGAAATATTATTTTTATCATTTATTTTGTGCCATGTATACCATAGGAGAAAAAAATGGAGTGAAATCACTTCAGTACCGCTGTGTTTTTCATTACAAAGTTATTACATATAGAAATTACTCCAAATTATCTGAAATGAATGGAAATTATGAGGTTTAAATTCCCCAGGTTACTGCAGGCACAGCTCTGGAAATTTATTTTGTCATCTTGCTGAACATAATTGCTACAACAAAATTTCTTCCATTTTACAACTGCAGCATAACTTATTTATACCGGTATAGCTGTAATTTTACATCAATAAGTTGCATGGGAAGGAATACACAGGTGGTAATTGAAAACAATAATTTGTACTGAGGTCCAGGTGGAATGGTTGGCTGAGGAAAAGACTCCAGTTACCGTCGGCAACAGCTTTGTGTCACTGTGCTCTCTTCCCATCCGGTTCGCCAACATCCTGCAAGCCATCCAAACACCCTCCATCACATCCCTGCGGTTGCCAGGGCGAGAGCCAGGGTGGACCGACTTCCCACCACGGCCCAGGCGTCCTGGTCCGGAAACTGAGGTCGTGGGCCAGGGGTGGGGGGGCGAGGGAGGCCCTGGCATCTCTGTGCAGCCCCTGCCCGTCCCCTCTCATGCCTTGCAACCTGCCTCTGGGTTGGGCACGCTTAGGTACCCAGAGCTAATTAAGGTGTTTGATAGATTTCAATCGGAGTATGAGTTTTTTGCCAGAAACATCAACAATTCGATTCCCCAAACACAGCGCGGAGTGTTCAATCCACTAATGCTTTATACATTACTGTGTTCCTTCCCAGCCGGAATGTGTGGTCTGGGTACAATACCGAACCGGTCCCCAAACGGGCGTCCTCACTCTTCAGTTCTCTAATTGTTCCTGTTAAGCAGATACAAATAATAAAACTGCAGATGCCTGTACGAAGTCCCCGCAGCCGATGCATCTGCCCATTTGAATCCGGGGATCCAAATTCAGATGTAAGGAAATGGGCCGTGAGTCTGGCCTGTTTAGATGGCAGACCATCGGAGATGGGTCCGAGATGGGTGTCCTTGCTCCTGTCCAGTTCCATGTCGGGTCACATGTGGGAGGAAGATAGATAGATAGATAGAGAGAGAGAGAGAGAGAGAGAGAGAGAGAGAGAGATGGTGGTGGTGGTGGTGGTGGGGTGGGGGGGTAAAGGGCTTTGTCGCAAGTTCAAATAGAAAGTATTCTTGCCACATCCATATTTTAGAAGCCATTGCTGTTTCAAAGATC
Organism: Myotis brandtii; assembly: GCF_000412655.1. Taxonomy (NCBI): domain Eukaryota; kingdom Metazoa; phylum Chordata; class Mammalia; order Chiroptera; family Vespertilionidae; genus Myotis; species Myotis brandtii. The sequence goes on from NW_005369964.1 coordinate 3,266,356, forward strand.
CCAAAGGCTTAAAATCACAGCGAAATCATTTTTAAAAGGACCAGATTAAAGAACACGCTGTACCAGAATGCACAGCAGTCCCGCGGCTCGGTTTCCTCGGGTGGCATTAATTATCTTTTGTTGCAGCAAATTGTCTGCCTTGTAAATTGAGCCGAGTGTGCGTCTTCAAGCAGATTCAATGTTTTAATATGTGCATAATGGAATTTCTATAACGTCCGCGTCCTATAGATCTATTATTCCACCTCCAACAATGTGCCTGCCGTTCAGACCGTGTGCTGTGGCGGCTTGTTTGTCGTCTGGCAACCGCAGCCCCTGTCGGTTCGACAGAGGGAACACCACTTAACTGTTTTCTAGGGTACAAACTACCTTTGTTGAATTCACTCGAAAGCATGCATGGCTGTTTCTAGAGCTACAGACAACAGATAGCGCCCAGACCCTTTCTTTTCCGGCTCCGGAAGGCATATGCGAGGCAAGGTGTTGCCTGGTTTTTATGTTTACCTTTCGGTAAGTGGTCCCTCGCAGCATTCTCATTAGACAAGCCTTTCGGAGGATGCTGGCCTGACTCACGCCCCTGTCTCCTCTGCTCTTCCCCAAGCCAGTCCTTCCCCCTCACTCCCCTCCACCACGTCCTCTGCAGCGCATCTCAGCACAGACAGAGCCTAGGTTGGAGGTGGGGCGGGGGGAACGCAGAGCTTGCCACTGAGTCAGATTCATCTACGACTCCAGCTCAGCATTTACTGAAACTTCCTCCTTCTCCAACTGCTTAAGGATACAAACTAATTAATCCTCACAGTCTCATAAAACCCTTGTTAGAAGGTGATCATTATTGCCTCCACCCCACCCCTCTCCATTTCCTATTATCAGACACCTCGTTGCCACTGCAGTCTGACAGCCAGAGTCAGAACTGAAAATTCCCTTCTGGTTCTCAGTTCTTTCCCCAAATGAACCATGTAACCCTCTCCCCACTCTCCCACCCTTGTGTTCTCAGTAGGGGAGATTGACGGCCACTGGACCCGTGAATTCAAACTTGTGTGTGTGTGTGTGTGTGTGTGTGTGTGTGTGTGTGTGTGTTTTGCACATTCTGTCTTACAATCCGGAGACTCAGTGACAAGAGAGACGCAGCAGAGACCCTTTCTGCACATCACCTCCCCCATACGCCCTCGAGATCATCCTTGTGAACAGTATTTCTCCCTAGCCGACCAACTGGGTGATGCCAGTCAGTCCCGACCAAATTTGAATTGATGACTCAACTAAAGAATTAAAATTAGCAAGGCAAGAAAATTCCAAATGAGGTGAGAAAGCTGTAGAAATAGTTCCAGATCCCCTAGTACTGAGCCATTCAGTATCGTTTCTGATGACAGGGACAGAGAGCTGGGAACATTCCGTGTGGGTGTGAGTCTTTTTCATATATGGAGAGCTGGGTTAAGTGTTTTTTTTTTTATAAGAAAAATAATGCATGAATCAGAAGCAGTGACTTTGATTTAACCCCTTGCAGGCTGCAGCTGTAAAGACAGCAAAACAGCACTACCTCTCAGATTTCCTAGAACATTCCTAGGCTCCGCACAGTTAAGCAATAGTGGGAAGCCTACCCTATCCAGCCCAAGCGTTACAGAAACGAATAAAGTACAAACGGTGGCATGTTTGAGCAGAGGCAATGTTGCTAAATTCAGTACCTGCAGAGAACCAACCAACCAGTTGTTGGAAGGCACCTTGTGGTCCTGCCTCGCTACAAGGAGACAGACTGCAGAATCCCCTTCCCAACCTGGCAAGCCAAGCCTTCCTCGAGTGCTTGTGGCACCCGGAAACTTGCTGTACTTTGCAGAAGTGACATCAAATAATTCTAGAAGATACGCCAGGAAGCCCACACGACCTCTTTTGCCTTTTTATGCTTCTGGATTTGGCAGCTCCTAGAGATTCTAGAATGGTGAGGAAGGAGACCGGGGCCATCTTATTAATATGTGCACACCCCGGATTTGCGTAGTACCTCCACTGCGGTTTCCTCGAAAGTGAAAACAAGTCAATCCACCGATCAGATCGATGCGTGTTATTTATCTTCATCTTCTCAGTCAATCGCGTTTATAGATCCCGAGGACTGGAAAGTGGAGACAGTTCGCTTCTGCACTGGCCCTCTACCTGTGAATACGCAAAGACTCGCCGCCTCTTTGCACAGATTTCCTGCAGAAACACTGGGAGTTCCCATTTCTACTGCCATTACTCATCTTGATTCTTTCCAAATTTTCGTAAACACATAAAATATAACAGCCCAGAAGGCAAAGATAACATTGTAGAATCTCCTACAGCCCCCACCCCCGTCTCAGCTAAGAGTTAAGGATGATAGTCCTTCAAAGAATTTGAAACAAGAATCTCTGCTTGGGGGAGGGGTCAGGGTCTGTGTCATTTGCCCCCACTGCAGGGCCTGTCACAGGCAGCACGCACAGGGAATCAGAGCCCCTCACAAGATGAATAAAAACACACCCCGATTTGATGGAACTGATCTGTGACTGCTGAACTATTCCTCTATAAGGAAATTTAAAATGACGGAGAATATGGGGGGGGGGGGCGTTATCTGTTGGAATGCACTATGAAGCTAGAAAAAGGAGAGCAGGGAAATAGTTGTGAGTTCAAAAAGCTTTTTGACATCTGCTGTTTTTTTTTCTTCTCTCAAAGATAGTGCAGAAAATGTGGCATTTCTTTCCATCTGATTCTAATCTGCACAAAGCCCCAGCACTGGGTCCAGCACACAGTAGGCCCACTGCAGGTAGGCGCTGGAGAAATGAGTGTGGAGTTGTGCAATATCTGGGACTGCACAAGCACCTGCACTTTTTCCTTCATATTTTCATATGTTAAGCACCTGCCCCCCCTACCTGCCCCCTTCCCCCCATTGGGGATGGAGGGACTTTTATTCTAAACAAAGGCTTGGTAGATCAAGGAGTGGTGTGTGTGTGTGTGTGTGTCTGTGCAGTGGCCTCAGAAGGGTACAGGATTACAGGATCCCCTGCCTGCCTGGGGTCCTGAGGAAGGGGTAGAGACCGGGCTGTGGCCGGACCTCCGCCACTCTCTTCCTGCCCAGCCCGCCTGTTGTGTGGGTATCAAGAGAGTGGAGAAATATTAGAGCGGGCCAGCTGCCGGAGCCGGGCGGGGTCTAGGGAGAGGTCAAGGTCGGCGGAGAGGCGGCTATTGATCTGGCTTGGAACGCGAGACAGGGAGCGCAGCAAGACTAAAGGGGGAGCTGTGAGACCAGACATTAACAGCTTTCAGCGCTAATGATGCCCGTGCCAGACGGGCAGAGGGAAAAAAAGGAGACTGGAGCGGCAGCTGGGATTGCTCGCTGCCTGCACCCGGCCGCCTCTCCTCTCGGGAGAGGAGGAGAAGGAGGAGGAGGGCAAAGGGGCCAGCGCCTCCACTCCCTGGCCACGGCGAGGTGGAGC
>NW_005369964.1:3270077-3270606 GCF_000412655.1 Myotis brandtii
GGTTTGAGTGGAGACCTGCCCCATGCGCGGGGTGACCTTGGGCAAGACGCTACCTTTCCTGGACTTCACAATGCCAGTTCTCAGAAAGGGAGCGTACGGCTTCCCCGCACTTAAGAATCTGGGCGAGTTAGAATGGCCGGTTTATGGTTTTCTTAAGTTTATTAAAGGTGCGTGTGGGCATTTTTTCTTACTTAGGCCACTTCTTTGGAAGGTTTTCCGCTGTAGGGCGGCATGCGAGGAGAGGGAGGCGCTTCTAGACTTTGGACCACGTGGAGGTGGGGTGTGGGTTGGGGGTGGTGGGCAAAAAAAGCGTAGTCCTGGGGTGGGGGTGGGGAATGCAGACTCGCCCCTCCCTATCCCCCTCCACCCGCTCGGCCGGCGACCCCGCAGCCCATCGGAAAAACTACATGCTAGGGCACATTTTATTGTTATTATTTTGGGGGGTGGGTGGTTTGGGCAGGGAGCTCTTTCTAGCCTTGCTAATGGGCGCTGCGCTCGGTTAAGTGTTTGGTACCGTTGCCCACCTGGG
>NW_005369964.1:3271261-3272629 GCF_000412655.1 Myotis brandtii
GGCCGCCTCCTGGCCCGGACGAGAGAAACCCTGAGAAGGGAGAGCGCTGCAGCCACGTGGCCCGCCCAGCCCGGGAGCTCAGGTCATCAAATAGACGAAGTTAGCCGCCGCCTGGGCAGAAAAGGGGGTGTCCACAGGACCATGGCCTGGCCTGGTCCCCGGGCCGCGGTCAAACCCTCCTCCCCCACCCCCCTTGTCCTCGCCGGCTGGAGATCAAACGGGTGACCAGACAGCTGTCTTCCCAGTCTGCCCGGGGGTTTCAGGTCCTGCCCTGGGCCTGGGCGAGGAGCAGTGGGGTTGGGGGCAGCTTTTCTGTAGGTGGCAGGAATTGGGGGGGGGGCGGGAACTGGGGAACCCGAGTATCTTTGGAGATCCGGCCACACCTACTTCTGGGTCAGCGCGCACAAGTTCCTGTCCCACGTGGCGCACCCCTGCCCAGGTACCCCCACACTTCCCACAGACCCTGGCCTTAGAGGGGGGAGTTAAAGGGGCGAGGTGGTGGGAGCACACGGATTCGGGTGAATACTATTTCCAGAATGAGACTCAAACCAGGTCTCAGGTTCCTCTCCCCCCCCCCTTCCCCCCAGTATGCTCTTAACTGTCTTCTCTTAGTAGCTCTTATTTTGTCCACTTCGCAGGACAAAATATCAGGACTTATATGGAGGCATTTTTTTTGGAAGTTTGACCCCAATCCCCCAATAAAATAAAAAGTAACAACAACCAAGCTCTTTTCCAGGGAGACGAAGCAATTGACCATCACCCCCAGTCGCGGGGCCCGCCCCAACTCTCCAAGAACTTTCGGTGGGTGTGGGTGCGTGCGCGTGGGGACTGGCCTTGATTCAACTTCCACACACACTGCACTCCTCCCCCCTTCTCAGGGGGTCCTGCTCCCTGGAGGGGAGGAGGGACAAGAGGATTTTAAAATTTTATTAAAAAATGTCCTGCCCATCGTCCCCTCCCTCCCCGCTTTGCGCTCCCAGTGCAAGGGGAGGAGGGTCCTGACAAACAAGCCGTTTGCACGTGTGGCCGGCCTGGACTGTGGGTGTGCACGAGAGAGAGAGAGAGAGAGAGAGAGAGAGAGAGAGAGAGAGAGAGAGAATGGTGTGCTTTCTTGTTCTCTTACAGGGTACAATGTTAAAAAGCCACCGCTAGTCGCCCCCAGTGCTCCGACTCTCTGGGTCTTTTTGTCTCTCTAGTGCAGATTAAACGTCACGTCCGCACTTGAACTTGAATTTTATCCCATTGTACAGAGGCAGCCCCAGCCATAGAGAGACCGAGAGCTCCCAGAGAACCCGGACTCCGCCATCTTCACGTTGCAATCTATAGCTCCCAGTCCGCGCCCGCACCGACCCAGGCGCACTGGGCGAG
>NW_005369964.1:3272875-3273519 GCF_000412655.1 Myotis brandtii
TCTCGGCCGGGGCCAGCCTGCCAGGTGAACTGGGAAGGAGCCGCTCCCGGAGTCCCCCCTGAACCTCGGAAGGGTCAGTCTCCGAGAAAAAAACAGGCAGCCCGCAGAAAATCCAGAAACAACCGAACCCGGGCAGTTTTGCATTGCTTTGGGTTTTTTGAGGGGGCGGGGTGAGGGGGTACACGACAAGTCCCCAAGTTTTCTTTCCTTTTTTTTTTTCTTTTTCTTCTTCTTTTTTTTTTATTTGTTTGCATTTTTTTTCTTCCCCCTCTCCTGGTAGAAGTGCGCTTTCCACCTACCAGACCCTGAAAGAAAAGTGTCAGGAGCCGGTGCAAAATCCGGTTTAAGTCCAAGAAGACATCTGAAGTCCAGGAGGCCAAGCAGTTTGAAGAAGTGCAAAGGATTTTCTTTTTCTTCTAAAGAATATATTTTTAAGGAAACCAGCCAGTCCCCGGCAAGCAACAGCAGATTTTTTTTTTTTTGCCTCTTTCTCCTATCGAGGTTTTTCTTCTCTTTTTCTTTTTGCAAACAAAACAAAAAACAGCATAGAAGAAAGAGCAAAATAAAGAGGAAGAGGAGGAAGAGAGGGCAAGAGAGGAAGGGAGCAAAAACCAAAACACCAACCGGGGCAGAGGAGGAGGCGC
>NW_005369964.1:3274551-3274834 GCF_000412655.1 Myotis brandtii
TGCTTGTAAATTAGTAGTAAAAAAAAAAGAGAGAGAGAAAGAGAAAGAAAAAAAAAAGAAGAAAAGGAGACCTATCAATCTCTTACCCATCCTTCTATCCAGCATCTTTCATCTTCTCTATCTAAATAAACAAGGCAGGTCGCAGGGGAAAGCCATGGGCTGAAATCCTGTGGATTTCAAGCCAATGGCGGGGCGGACAGAGTCAGGCAGCGGGCAGAGCGGCGGCAGCTCCCAGCGCCCAGTTGGGCTCATTGGGAGAAGGAGAAGGCGGGGGAGAGCGGGC
>NW_005369964.1:3275089-3282282 GCF_000412655.1 Myotis brandtii
AATTTAAATAAATAAATAAATATATATATATAAAGGGGTTCTCCCCTCCCCTGAATACCCAGCATAGGAGCCATCTGCTCGGAGCAGTTGCTGCTGCCATCTCTCCTTTGTTACAGCAGATACCTTAGTAAGAATTGTGGATTTATTCTTATTTTTTTGGGGGGGGGTGGAAGGTAATAGATATCAATGTGGGGTTCGCCTTGGGAGAGGGGTGCCTTTGGAGGGAAGGACGAGGACGTCTCTTTTATTTTGCACCATTCTAACCTGAAAGAGGACTTCCCGGTTGCATTTAAAACAAAATGTTTTGCAACCAGATTTGAGCCTGGCTTGACCCAGATCCTCCTTTTTGCCAGTTGACATTGTGCCCTTTAAGGATAATCAATTGCTTCTCACCCTGACCCCCCACCTTTAGACAGATAGTGGAGTGGTGGTTAGAATGTCTGTACTTGCAGATGCCTAATCTCTCCAGGAGGCAATTTGCCCCACACAGCTTCTGAATAATGGCAAGAGTTGTTTTTGAGGAGGGGAAAGTTGGGGTGGGGGGTCTGGGAAAGGGGGAGTCGTGGGGGTGCATTGCTAAGCTAGCAGCTTCTAAAAAGCAGCCGGGCGTATTTGCAGTTGTGTGTCAGGGGGAAGAAGCAGGTAGGTTTGCTTGGCTTTTGCTGGCTCCCTTTCTGGCATTCCTGGGCTTCGGGGAGAAAGCCCGGACCAGGAGGACTGAAGGCAGCTGGGTGAGGGGGCCAGGGGTGCCTGGTGCGACATCCTTCCATGTTTCATTTGTTCTGAGTCTCTCTTAGCCGTGCTCAGAGCGGTGCTGGGGAAAGCCAGCGCGGGAGCCGTGGCAGGGAGGGAAAAGGAGGAGGGAGGTGGGGACGAGGAGGCGAGAGGGCAAAGGGTATCCCGCCTGCCTCTCAGGGCACAGGGCGTCCAAAGCATGTGCAGGGGTTTAAGCGGGGAGAGTGGCCCAACCAGTTTGCAGACAAGGCTATTTATTATCCACAAGCAGCTGGCTTTTCTGTCTGTCCTGTGTCACCGGGAGGTGGGAGTCCAGGCTGGGGAAAGGCCAGAACTGGGTGCAGTTTAGGCTGCACCGGTCTGTGCCTGTGTCCCTCCACGATGCTGGGGGCATGGCCGGGAGGTGCGCTGGAGCCCTGGCCAGCAAAATGGGTGCTGTCACAGCCCCCACCTGGAGTTCACATTTTAGATTTTAAATGTGAAAGGAACCACCTACAGCGTGGTACAGCTTCGGTTGGGGGGCAGCCGGCCGGCCTGGGGAGCAGCAGCCGTGGGTTCTTCAGGAAGGATGCAGCCCAGGAAGAACTGATGGTCTGGGAAACACCAAGAGCACAGAAAGAGCCTGGATAACCTTGGGGTGTCGAGGGGGGAGTCGAAGGGCTCCATGATGAGCTGGTTACATTTGCAGACAGGACCCGTGAGAAGCGGAGGGAGGTATGAGGAGTGTGGGAGACAGCTGGGGATGAAAACCTGGGCTTCTGGTTTGTTTCAAAATGTTTGACCCAGATGGAGATGGCTTTTCAAACCGGAGGACAGATACAGCGATTAATCTAAAAACAAACGCAAAACAACGCAGTGACAATAGTGAAGAGGGGAGGAAGAGCGGCCGGGGTGAGCAGGCCGAGGGAAGGGCCTTGAGCCTGTGGTGCCACCCAGGGTGAGAGGCAGGGCACGAGCACCCGTCCATGAGGAGTTGAGGTTTCCCAAGAAACTGAGATGCCCGCGGTGCATCACATCACCCCAGGAAAGGGGAGATCTCAACAGCCCACCAACAGGTTTCTGTGGGAGATGAGCCGTTTTCCACGAGAATTCACGATTTTGTGAAACAACTAGAGACCCAAGATTTGACTCCGAAGTTCTGCTGTGTGAGTTCCACGGGTGCCTTGGCATTAGGCTTTGCTGTAGCTGTCTGTTTGGAAGGTGGCGGTGCTTACCAGGATCGTAACCCTCCAGGGTATGGTCATACATCTCCAGTTGTCCGCCGATCTTTCAAAATTGGGCCTCTGATCACTGTCATAAGCTATAGGCCCCTCTTTTTTTTGGGGGGGGGTTTAGCTGGTAGGGGGAGTGAAGTCTCTCTCCCTTCTGCACAGAAGGAAACCCCATATCATTAGAAGTGTGATATAAGTCAGCTGCTCTGATTCCACGGGAGAATAAAATGTGTTCGTCAAAGGTGTGATGCCGGGCTGATTTTATTCATTTGTAATTCACACCTGAGCGAAAACAGCCGTGAGCATATTTTAACAACCCCTAATATTTTTAAAGGTTTTCTCCCCCCCCCCCCGAATATTATGTACAGATGCCTATTTCTTTTTCTTTTTTGAGGGGAAGTAGTCGCTATCTGCCTGTGCTCTGGCCTTGGTGATTTTTTGTCTGGCCTTCAAGATATTTCATAACAGAAAACGAGTCATTTCTCAACTGCTGGAGTGAATGCAGTTCGCTCTGGTGAACCCGGCCTCAGGAACAGGGAGGGAGGCTGAGGGCCGAGGGGTGGATGCGCGGCTCTGCTGACCACTGTGCAACGGCCAGCTGCGGGCGCCTTTGACAATAATTAGCATAATGTCTCCGTGAGATGGAGCAGGCCAAACGGCCCCTTTACACAGATATCCGTTTCCGACTGTGGAGTGCGCCGGTTTCCAGCGTCTTATCAGAACCGGGCTCTTGGCACGGCCTTTTCGCTGAGAACACGGCTTGCACCAGCCGTCCCCTTTCTCTTTTCATCTCCCTTCTCCATCGCTTTGCAATCTCTGGTGCTTGTTGTGATAAAAGACTTTCCAAAATAAACTTTCAGTTGCATTGGCTTCTGGTGGATGGATGACAAGCCTGAGGCGCCGAGACGCGCGTGGCGCCACTAGGCAGCTAGGGGGCGCTCGGCGCCCGTGTCATGTCTGGACGCCTTGGCTACAATGGCGAGGAATGGGCTTCCTTAGGCGGCTGAGGCCCTTTACGTGGCTGCAAAAATGTCTTAAGTGTGAAGTTGTAATATTGATTTTCCTGCAGAGATTCGGGCCGGGCAGAATGAGAGTATAAGTTTGAGAAATCTATTTCCAAGCGATCAGCATTGATTTACAAGCCCTCCCTTGGCAGGTGGGGGCAATTTTATTTTCTTTCTCTTTTTTTTTAAAAACAAACAATTAAAAGGGTTAGTTTGGAATGGTGCGTTCCCCCCAGACTAGTCTGTGGTCTTGACTTTTCTGAGAATCCCCCTCGGCTCCGAGGCATGCCTGACCCGGGGGGAGGGGGGTCTGGGAGGAGTGTGGATCACGCTGTCCCTTCCTAGGCTGCAGGTCACAGAGGCGGGGGACGGCTGAGAACCACTGCTTTGGGGAGTCGTGTACCTAAGACGGCTTGATGAGTGGAAGTCCTTTTAGCTCAGGTTTGGTAACGCTTGGACTCTCAGTTCCATTCATTAGGTTCTGTTCCCACTGTCCTAAGGGACAGGGCATTATTCCCCAAAGAAATAAAATGCCAACTCAAATAACGCGTGAAACTTTGTTCAGAAGGAGGGTATGCTTGCTAGACCCTACGTTGTGAACCCCTTTCACCCCAAACAGGGCTCGCAATGGATGGCTTTTAAAGGGACCATGTCTCCCTTCATGTGCGGTCTGGTGCTGGGGAATGTGTGTGTGTGTGTGTGTGTGTGTGTGTGTGTGCTTTTGATCACAGCATTTCTGCATCTATGATGGCTTCGTCTTCAAGTTGAAGAAATCTGTAGGCAGCACAGTTCACCCCGAGTCTTGTGCTTGAGTTCAGTATCTGGGCAGAAGAGGTTGCCCTGCGACAGGAAAGTGTGCTTTATGCGAACCTGAAAGAGAAATAAATTAGGTCAGACAAAAGCCGAGCGCTGTCATCAGCCGGAGGAGCCTTCCCTCTTCCGCGCAGAGGGCCGGCAATTTATCTGATGATTTCTCTACTTCGTTTAATGTTTGAGTCGAGCCGGTGGTAAGCATAGCGCAGCAGCGGGCTTATCTGACAATTCAGACATGAAGCGGCCCCGTCACCTGGCCGCCCGGGGCTGGGCAGTGGCCTCTGGCCTGCAGAAACCGTTAAAAACACTCGCTGTAGAAATCCCCAACCCTGTGCCTTGGAACTTGGGGGTGTCTCACAAGCTGTAACTCAGTACAGACCACAGATATGACAAAGCTTGAAAAAAAAATATGTGTCTATGGGGGAGGGCGAAGTGGAGGTTCTTGACTTTTGGGGACTGTCTCCTGCGGCTCCAGGAAGGCTCCCCTGGCTGCCCGGTTGGGTCCTGCCTTCAGCTGAAACTCTCCAAGGACTTGGCCGCTCGGTTGAATGCGGTGCCACATTTGGGAGGACAAGGGAGAAGAAATACGCTTTGGGGACGCTGCCCTGTGCCACACGGTCAAGTTATTGCTGCCACCGAGCAGGGTCCTCTGGAGCGGGTGTGAGCCAGAGGGACGCTGCCATGTTTTTTTAATGGGGTGAGGGCACAGGAGAATGCCAGCGATGCACGTCTGTGTCACCCAGCTGCTCCGGGAATGGCTTTGTCACTCCGGAGCATTCTTTACGTACCGACGATCGGGTCTGGAGTCCCGTGTGTCCTGTGTCTGCCCCCACCCCGTGCTCCCCCCCCCACAAACCTCTCTTTCCCAGGGAGCCAAGCGCCGTTGAGATCTGCCCCCCATTCTCCCCTCCCCGAGACGAGCCTCGCGTGGACTGCCTCCCCTGAGCAGTGGTTTTCCCAAGGCGAGGATGGGAAGTGCGGAGACCAGGCTATCTGGAGGCACATGGAAGCCGGGGGACACACTTCTCGCAGGAGCTGGCGATGGGGGTGGGGGTGGGGGGACAGCATCGTTTTTTTACTGGCAAAAGTGACACCAGATCGGAGGTTTGATTAATGGCGCTACCTTCACGGGGACTTTTCGTCCGGCATTTTGACATATGCAAGTCTTTTGTGTAGTTGGTGAAATTCAAGATATTCATGCCTTTTTTTTTATTTCTTTTTCTTTTTTTTTTTTTTTTTTTTTTTTTTTATGAAGCAGCCGATAATCTGCTTGGGTGTTGGATTAGGGAGGCTGCGCTATTTTACTCTCATGAAAGCCCAGACCACACAAAATTAAGTGACTTAAAAGTTAAAAAAAAAATTCTCTGTTTTACATAACTTTTTTATGACCCCCTTCCACTGAACTGCTGAAATACAAATACATTTGTTCATGTTCTATTGAGTTCTCCACTAAAACAACACAGGAAAAAAAAAACACACCCAAAACCCACGGCAGAAAGTTGAATGCCAATGTTATTGTGACTCACGTGGGCTTCGGAAATGGAGGTGCTGCTCAGGAAAAAGATGGGGTGGCTTGTCAGTGTCGACCTTGGACATGAAGTGTGGAAAGCAGCCTGTGCCTGCGATTTTGGGGTCTCCCTCGGAAGGCCCTCCGGCTGCCGGGGGCTTGCAGCCCCTGTCCTGGGTGGGGGGCCCCTCTTCCTCCTGCTTAGCACCTTTGGGAGAGCGTAGCATCCAGTGCAGCAAACCTCGTCATTTGGCTGCAAACAATGCTTTTCTATCGCATCCTGGTGAGCCCTGCTGTGGCTCTGAAGATGTAGGGCATTTGCAGTTTTACAGGATCTTCTGAACGTGTTTAGGAGGATTTCTGTACATTGTGGTACATCTTTCTTTTTTTTAAAAATTAAACTGACTTTTATTTATGAAAACGTAGGTCACTCCATTCTTTGGTATCATGGACTTGGCTTTTTTTCAGAAACCTTGTAGTCATGGACAGGATCTGTGAGAATACCTGGACGCTGTTTTCCTTATTCCTGTGGTCCTCTTTCTGCTTTTGGATGTGTGAGACCGGCCTCAAGCATCTGGGGGTTCACGGGAGAGCTGTATGTGGTGCGGGGAGGGGAAAGGTCGGACTAAGTCTGTAGAGCAAGGGAGGGTATTTCCGGGAGCTGTTTTGGACACGCTGAAGTGTCCTGGCACCAGGCGGGGGTGTGTAGGGCCACGTGTGCATCCGGGCTCTTCCTCACCTCCTCGCACTAGCCCATCTGGACCTGCCCCCTGGCTGTGTGGCTGAGGCTCTTCCTGCACCCCAAACCTCTTGGATGAGGACTCCCGACTTCCGGAATGCAGGCCAGGCCCAGGCCTTCCCCGTCCCTCTCAGCCAGACCCCTGGTCATTTTCCTGGAAGGGAAAGCCACATGGCAGATAAGGCTGTGTCCTGACAGCCTCCTCTCCGTCTTCTGCCCAGATGTCAGAATTTTGAAAATTTCAGTTTGAGATGCAGTTGGTGTGGAGCAGACAGGGCCTCATAGGGGTCGGGGTGGAGGTCTCAGTGTGCACTGGTCTGGTCCCTCCAGTAATTTGAGGGCGGTAGGGAGGGGGCCCCTTTGGGGAGGTCTCAGGGAGGCCCAGGGCCTGGGCCACCTGCTCTGCCACACCTGGAACAGGCGCTGCCTCAGACTTCTTTGCAAGAGGGCAGGTGGTCAGCAGAGAGAGTCCGTCAGAGTGACCGCCCTGCTGGGGCCCGGCCGCTGTGCCCTCCCAGGGTCCAGCAACAGCCCCGAGCCCTGCTGGCTGCAGGAATTCGGTGGGGAAATAAATGCACTGGGACCTGGATGGCGACCCTCGGATCTGTCCTCACCCTTCGTGGCCCCGGGAGGACAGTCCTCCTAACGCGTGACTGGCTAGGCCGGTCTCCCCTCTGCCGGCCAGCCCTCTGCCCCGCACTCATCACTCCCCGTGTTGGGGGAACTTCATCGAGCCTCTTGCTGCGCCTTAAAGCGTCATCCAGTCACGGATCATGTTCTTCACCAAGAACGATTCCTCCCCTCTCCCATCCCCTGCTCCCCCCTCCCGCCTCGCCGCGGTTGTTGTTTTCTCTTGGATCCAATAAATTAAAAATTGATGGCAGCTCAGAATGTGTTGTGCTCCGCGGAGTGCGCGTGCCGGTTGCGTTTCCGCATGGTCGCCGGGAGTCCGGGCCCCTCCCTGGAGGTTCCCGGGAGGGACAGAAGCGACCCCTCTGCAGATATTCATTCAGAAATGGGCGCGGGTCTCAGGGAGCAGGTTGGAGTCTCCAGTCGGGTGCCGAGCTGGCTGGGTGGATGCTGCACAGTCCTTGTAAACACGGGTCCCCAGCAGGGTGGCGGCGGTGACGTGGGTGGCACACGATTTTAAGATCCTTGCACCCCTCCCCCCACATCCTTCCCTG
>NW_005369964.1:3282385-3292269 GCF_000412655.1 Myotis brandtii
CCGGGTTGTGGCTTAGCCATGGAAGGCAGAGGGTTGGGTTTGAATCACTGCAGGGTGAGGGGCACGCAGCCCAGTGCTGCGTGTGCAGAGATGCTCCTGGGACTGCAGGCGCCCGCCTCTCCCTCTCGGCTGGAATTCCCGGAAGGGCAGGTGCAGGGGCAGTTGTTAGAGACCCACCCTGTGGGCGGGGCCCAGGGGATCCTGCATGGGGGGGATCACCGGCCAGGTAAGGCCCGGCTAAGCCTGAGCAGCCGCTGGGGGCCTGTAGGCGGCCTGGCTGAGCCCGAGTTAACCGTATCTTTCCATTCGGTCTGCTGCCCAAATTCCTTCGCAGCCCAGCTGAGGCGCGGGAGAGTTTGTCTTAGGATCAAGTGCTTCCCCCGTGCACTTAATGTCCATTATTATTTGTGAATCCTGGCTTCATTGCCTCTAAATGCATTCACCAGCTGGGAGGAGGCCCTGCCTTGTAAATAAAATGCGGTTTTGTTGTAAAAGAGGATGAACGTGCTTTGTGTGTGTCTGTAAATATGTACTATTTGGCCGTGCACTTTAGGATTTAACCTTTCGGGACCCACCCCAGGCCGACGTGTGCCTTTGGGACAGCGCCCTGGGCATCTATTCCTCTCTCCTCTTAACGAATCAGACAGTGTAGCAATCTCTCTACCTTATTCGGCCCACAACAGCGAGAGCAGCAGTGTTTTCCAGGGCTGCCCGACGCGGGGAGCTTCCCAGCACAGCCCACAGCCCCCCGGAGGGCACACCTCCGCTTTCACGGGGGCCCAGGTTGGCCCGGCAAGGCAGGGGCTGGTCTGCAGGGCCCGGGTATTCAAAAAGCTGCCTTGGTTTGACGGTGTCTTTTATCTTTCCTGGTGCTTTCTCGTCTCTGGGTGGCAGTTGGGACCGCTCTGCCTGGCAGGCACAGGCTGGTTCTCTGAGGCGGTGCCGAGCTGTGCGGCTGGGCGCCCAGGGGACAGAGGAAGCAGGGTTCTGAGGGGCCGGGCGCGGCCCCACTCGGCCCTTCTCTAAGCCTGGCCAGGTGCCTCTCTCTCCTTTTATTTCTCCCATCAGTGATGCAGCTCTGAGAAGGGACGCACACATGCGCTCCGCACACCTAGCTTGGTGTCCGCCTGCCAGCGGAAATGAAACCACAGCTGACGTTGGGGTGTCTCCCAGGCCTTGGGTGTGAAGTTTTAAGGCTTAGGAGGCCGTCTTGGTCTACCCGCTCTGACCCAAACATTCAGCAGTTTGGGGGTGCCATTGCCACGGTCCTGGGAAGTGTCTCCTGCAGCAGGCCCCACGCCCCACGCCCCAGGAGGCGGGGAGAGGGAACCCCATTGTCAGGTGGGGTGAATGCCCTCTTCACTTGGAGTTTTTCTTTCAACACTGGAAGTGGGGGGAGGGAGGCTTTCTGGTGGGTGTTTTCTGGCCTCCTGGCCTCCCTTGGAGGCACTGAGCTGGATCCTGGGTCAGGAGATGGGCATGGGGTTCAGAGCTGTCTGTGGCTCGCCAGTGGGCCCGGCTGCCCGGCTGTCTGTGGCTGTGAGGGGACTGGAGGCGGAACCTTGAACTGCCGCACAGCGAATGGAGTGGGAGACTTTCAGACTCAGTGACTGGGGCTCGCGGGGCTGGCGCAGGAGGAAGGGGAAGGCAGAGAGACCGCTCAGTCCAGGAAGGCTTACTGATGTTACCCCCAAAAAAAGCGGGGAGGGGGGAGGACAAGGAAGACAGAACTGGTGCACAGACGGGAGGGAGAGGGAGGCGTGCTTGCAAACAGCGCATGCACCCTTACTAATTTTTAAATGAGCCCGTGTTTCTTTCCAATTACAACAGGATTTGAAATTACGTAGTCCCCCCCTCCCCCCAGCAGAGAGAGCGGTGTGCTTCCTAGAACTGCACAGGGGAGCCAGGGACCAGGCTGAAAAAGTTCATGAAAGCAAAGCACACAGCAAGGAAGGGAAACCAGAGGTGACACGGACAGCAGGAGGCCCCGCCTGGCCCCCTGGCAATGCTGGGGACCGCGCTCCGGCCTCCTTCGTCCTTGCTCTCACTGTTAGCACATGGCCTGAGTGACAGGCCGGCGTGCCCGCCCGCCTGGGCAGGCCCTCCTCTCGCCAGGGGACAGGGGCCGCCCACCCTGCCCACCACGAACTCACCCGTTTCATTGGCATTCTCAATTTCATTTTGTCCTTTTTTTTTTTCCTCTTTCAGATCATTTCCTTTGTGCCTCTCTCTCTTTGAACAAAACAATATTTTGACACCCTCCTCCCATGTATTAGAGTCCTTCTCTAGACATGGTGCAGAGTCCGCCCGGTTATTTCTAAAGAGCTGTTTTCACAGCCCTCTCCTTTGGCTCTGAAATTATGTATATGTAATTGGTAATTAAAGGTGTGAGCTTTTCAATACAAACAGTATTGCTCAATGTTAGATCATTAAAGGGAAAAGAGGCTCCGAATAATTACCTTTTTCCGTCCTGACCAACGGTTCACGGGAACCCAGCCCCCCCCCCCCCCCCCCCCCCCCCCCCCCTGGGGTGGGAGGGTGGCGATTCCATTTTCACCGGAGCAAGGCATCTTTTCATAAAACCAATTGGTAAATTAATTACGTAGCATTGTCTTCCAGCTCCTTTCCAAGTCACCTCCCTTTTCTTCTTAAAGCGTAATGAATGGTTTCTGGGGCGGGCGTTGTGAAAGGTGCCTCTCGTACCTTCCAGGGTCTTTCTGTTGGAGGGAAGCAGGCGCAGGTTTAGGATTTCCTCATCTGCGGGGTGTTTCTGTGGGGCCACGTTTCGAATGCGTGTCTACGTTCAGTTCATGGAAGGCTCAGTCTGCTTTCCTAGAACCCCAGGCAGGGTCTCAGACGCCCACCTCCCTTCTCAGCGGGACCTACTCGAGGACCCACACACTCATGTTTCATACGTGTTCCGTGCCGTGTTCCGACGACCGTGGACTCAGTCCTGCACGCGGACGCGCACAGGCCCCGAAAGAAGCCCGTGTTCAGAAAACGCAGAGCAGTGATTTATGTATAGGATGAGAGATGCCACAGGATTTTCCCCTGAAATTATCTGTTCTTTGGCTCGGGCCCGCCAATAACTTCACAGCCACGGAATGTGTTTTCTCCCTTCCCTTCCTTCCCTCCATGCTCCTGTGGTTTCCCCGATCCTTTCTAAACGGCTCACAGCTTAACATGTCCCTGCCCTCCCCCCCTGCGGTGTCCCACCTCTGAGGACCCCGACACTCGTGCCATCTTCCCGACCACTGCCATTTGCTCTCAAAAATCTCCACCTCGAATTCACTCAGACCCGGAGGGAGGGCGCAGCTCCCTGTCCACGTCCCTGATTTATGACACCTTTTCTGCTGCCGAGTCTCCCAGTGCCCCCCGAGGGGGTTGCCGCTTTCTGAGGTTTCAAAATATTTGTGTCCTATGCCCCTTACACACAAAAAAAATACGGAAGTGTATCGGCTGCTCAAGAAATGGGAAAATGTACGAAACCCATTGGAAGTGTGGTTTGTCATCTGCCCAGAAATGCCTCTGGAACCTGAAGGATTTTCCCCCCTTTTCTTTTTCTGGGAGCGAGAGTGACACCAACAGGCACACGGATGGGACAGGGGCAGCTGGCGAGTGCTGGGAAACCTACCGAGCGATGGCCTGACCCGTGCCGGGTGCCGGGGACGGCCCGCTGCCCCCTGGCCGCCGCCCTGTAGGGCCCCTTCCCTTCCCGGCCTCGCTCTTCCTTTTGATATTTCTCTTGGAACCGACACTCACTTGTTGCTGGGCACGCGGGCTCCTTTCTCTCAGCAGGCCTGGGCCTCTGACGGCCGCCTGCGTTTCTGTTTTCTCGTCTGGTGTGCAGCCAGGTCTCAGGTAGAGGAATGCAAGTCGGACTCGCATGAATGGGGAAGCCATGAATGAAAGATGGAGGCCAGGGGGGCGGCAGGGAGAGCCCCCGCCGGGCCAGAGGGCTCTGGCTCCTGGCTCTCAGCCTTGGCTGCCCATCGGCATCACCTGGGAGCTTCAACCACAGCCACCACCGGGTGTTTGGCTCCCAGGGTCCTTGGCCTGGGCGTGGAAAGTTTTCCAAGATCCCCGGGTGACTCTCAGATGTTGCAAATTTCGAGGGACACGCGCCCCATCTGGGATGGCTGAATCGCTTGTGAAACCAGCATGTGTGTTCGGACGCTGTGGGGTGGGGGTGGGGGTTGGCAGAGAATCCACCAGGAAGCAGTAAGGTCAGCCCTGCTTAAGCCACCAGCTCAGGGAGCCATGCCGTTGCTCCCGGATCCTCAGTTTGCCCATCGGCCGCCCACCTTCGGGGTGGTGTACCCCTGCCTCCGGGAGTCCGGGGGAGGACGTGGCGAGCTCTGGCGTCCCGCAGCGGAGGGGGCCTGCCTGCAGGTGGGGACGGGTTGGAATGCAGGCTGGGTGCTTGTGACTGCCTAAGCCCATCTCTGTCTTCTCTGCCCCCCCTCTCCTTTCTCTCTGCAGCGGAGGCTGACCATGTGGAGGCTGCCATCCTTGAAGAAGACGAGGGTCTGGACATAGAGGAGCCCAGCGGCCTGGGGCTGTTGGTGGGTGGCCCCGACCCTGACCTGCTCACCTGCGGACAGTGTCAGATGAATTTCCCCCTGGGGGACATCCTGGTTTTTATAGAGCACAAGAAGAAGCAGTGTGGTGGCAGCCTGGGTACCTGCTATGACAAAGGCCTGGACAAGGGCAGCCCGCCGCCCTCCTCACGCTCCGAGCTCAGGAAAGTGTCCGAGCCGGTGGAGATCGGGATCCAAGTCACCCCCGATGAAGACGACCACCTGCTCTCGCCCACGAAAGGCATTTGCCCCAAGCAGGAGAACATGGCAGGTATGGCACGTCGCACTCGCCCGGCCGCTGCACCAGCCACCCCCCGTGTCCCATGCCCACCTTCACCCCTGGCTGTGTCGGGTGTCGGTGCCGGGATGGCCTGGGAGCTGCCCAGGATGGCCTCCGGGCCACCCGCTGGGCTCGCCCTTTCCGAAGGCCCACCGTCCAGGTGACCCTCAGGAGGAGACGGGCCCAGGGTTCAGGGCGGCCCGGCCGGCTGATGGTTGCTTTGCTTTGGACAAGGGGGCGCGGCACAGGTATGGCCTCGTGTACAGGTGGCCAGGAGTGCAGAACGGGAGCCTGGAAGTCTGGCTGGCCCTCACGGTGGTGCGGTGGTTCATAGCTCCGTCTCTGGCTTTGGAGATCCTAGTCTTGGGTTGGAATCTGTGCTTCACAACTCGGCCTGACTCGTGTCCGCATCTGTGAAATGGAGCCTGCGACTCCTCTTTCCTTAGGGTTGTTGTGAGCTGGGGGGGCTGCATGGGGGTGGTCCCTGGAGGGCACTTATGAATGGGGTCGCTCCTTTTCTCCCCCCCCTCTCTCTGGCTTCCGTTTCCCATTTGTGCAAAGAGGCTCCTTCTGCCACTGCTTTGTCCCCGTGGGTAGGTCTGGGAAGGGCTTGTGGGCACTTGCTGGAGCACTGTGCCCCTCGGGGAGGTTGGGCGTGCCCTTTGGTCCGCCGACTGAGCTTTCCGCCTGAACAACAGGTATGGGGCTTGTGGTCTCCGGTCAGTCTGCTCATCATGTGGTTTTGCATGAGTCCCTCTCTCCAGGCTCTGGCCATGGCCTGCCAGATCCTCTTCCATGGGACCCAGGCTCTGTGCAAACCAGAGTGCTTGCTCTGGTTCATCCTTCGGAGCCCAGGAGACCTCGGGGACAAAGGAGGGCTCTGGCCAGCCCGTGTCCCCGAGAGCGGCAGCCTGTCTCACAGCCATATGGCATCAGATTGGGTGCAGATGAGGGTTCAAATCCTGATGGTTGGCTTTGGACAAGTCGCTCCTGGGCCCCTGCCTCAGTTTCCCCATCGGTCAGCAGGAGTGATGACACTGGCAAGCCTGCATGAGGATTACACGAGCAGCGGCTCCGTGACTGCTTTGCCAGTGGAATTTTTCTTTGGGGCGGTCCCCTCTGTGCTGCGGTGTGCAAGTAGGTGTGGGTGGCCGGCTGGGAAAATGTGCGGATCCGTCTCCACCGTGATTTGGTCATGGAAGCTAGTGGGGAGGTTGGAGGGACTGAGGCTTTGGTGGCCCTTGGAGGGTGAGCCAGGTAAGCCCACAGGTGAGATGGGTGTGTGTGTGTGCAGAGATCCCCCCCGCCACCAGGAGGCAGTGGGTACGGTAATACAGCAAGCCCAGCTTCTCTGAAGCAGCCATGTGATTGTGGGCCTTACTTTGCTCATCTGTAAAATGGGATCAGTGAGCTAGATCTCTCTTGCAGGGAGACTGTGGCGGTCTGCGCTGGGGACACTGGCCTGTGGGCCTTGCCTTCGGGTGTGTGTCCCAGCAGGAGAGCTCCCACACTCCTACGGCACCAAGGGCGCTGAGGAAAATGTCCCAGGCCGCGGTCATGGAGACCCTAGCTTTCGAGTTCCGTGCAGATCTGAGTGGTGCTTCCTGTGTTAAGTCTGAGAACAGTGCTGGGTCCCTTCGTCTGTGCCGTTGAGGTCCCCACCCTTTCTTTTCTCAATCGGATGCGCGAAGATTGTTCTCCCCAGCGGTACAAGCCCCTGGCATCGGTGCCCACCGACCCCCGGGGGGCTCCGCCGGGGGCCGGCTTCCTGCTTTTCCCAGAAGCCCTCTGAGTCCGCATTTCAGGTGGCAGGTGGTTCCCAGGGAGAGGCTGCCGACCATGGAGGGTATGTGTGTTTAAGAAAGCGACTAAATGTGATTTCATAAAAGGCCACACTGATCTCCAAGGCGCTGTGTCTCCCTCCCCTACACCCTCCCCCCCTTTGGTTGTAGGTGGTAATACGGCAGCAGCCTCCAGTGTTTTTGCTTTATGTGACCAAAGGTGTTCGCGGCCTTTTCTGTTCAGATACAGGACGAATGGCTTTCTCCATTCCTGAAGAAACATGTGAAACAATCCCTTAGAAGGCTAAAGAGATGTGTCTGTTCAGAGCATTTAAAGTGGTATTTTAATCAAGGGCACAAAACAGTCTCCGTGCCCTGCCAGCCGGAGACGGCCGTCCGTTCGACAGCCCGCCACTCTCTTCTCTCTCTTGTCCCCCCTTTTCCCTTCCTACTTTGGCACCAACTTCTCTTTTTTTTATTATTATTATTTAATAAAAAGGGAAGATTAGAGAAGAAAACTTCAGGGGCTCAAATGTATAAAGTAATTTAATATGGTGGGAGCATTAATTATTTTAGCGTAATTGAATTCTGAGGACTGCAGCGGTTGCATTTCTGTCGACAAGCCCTGTTTATTATTTCTCTGTGTAGATTAACAGTAAAGGAAACACAGATAACTTTCAGTTATTTATTGTAAAATAAATGTGTCAATTCATGTGTAAAGCAAGCTGCTCAGAGATAATTGAGCCTTTAGATTTTAAGAGGGGGGCCAGGAGCCACAGGCGCTGCTCCCCGCGGGCTCCCGGAACCCCGCCCAGCTGCTGCCCATGCTGCTGGCTCCGCTGGCCGCGCCCAGGCCTCTCCGGTGGCTGTTCATTCTTGGGGCCTCACCTCTGGATTGGTGTCCGAGGTGAGGTGCTCGAGGTGGCCAGGAGCGTGGTGACTTTCCTGGGGGGCATTCTGCGTGTTGTCCCCCGTGCTGCCAGGTGCTTCCGGAAGCTGCGATCCAGAAATGGATGGGCAGGGCTGGCTTGTCACTATTCGGGGTCCCTTCCACTCCTGTGGGCATCCCCAGTGAGAACTACGTTGGGATTCTGTCAGTCATCGCACCAGGGCGGGACTTCGGATCACCCTTTCTTGGACAGTAATTCTGGGGATGGGTAGGAAAGGATTCCTTACTCTTCCTTTTTATTATTATTATTTTTTTAATGGTAGAGAAATAGGAGAATGGAAGGAGGAAGTTTCTGAAGCTTTGTCTCTTGAGGGCATTCATTCATTCAAACATCCATCCATCCGTTCATTCATTCAGCAACTGAGCGCCTACTGCCCTTCCCCCCCCCCCCCCGGTAGGGGCCCGGAGCGTGTGGGAGGATGGCCGTCAGGGCTGCTGCTCTCTCCCGCGTGGGGAACGTGGCCAGAGTGCGGGCGGTTAAGTCCCTGCCCTTGATGTGTGGAGCTACAGGCCCAGGCCCTGCTCCCTGAGCGTCCACTCTGGGTGAGGAGGCCCGTGGTGTTTGTGTCCCATCTGGGGACAGAGAGGTGAAGCTGGTCACAGGTGAGGACCTTGGCTTAGAGGTCCGAGTCGGAGGAAGGCATCTGATGCTGGTACCCGCCAGCCGATGGAGGAGTTCTTCCCTTTCTTAAGATCCCTTCCTGCGGCCTCTCCCTGCCTCTCTGAGCTTTCTAGTGGAGCTCTGGGCGCATCCGTCAAGGGGAGATGAGACCCTGGGAGGGGCCAGCAGGAGGTTCCAGGGTTTGCACGGAGCAGGGGTCCCTGAGCCGCTGTCTGGGGTGGGCGTTTCGAGGAGGGGTGAGGAGAAAGGAGCTTAAGGGGCTGTGGGGCTTGTGGCCTGCTGCCTGGAAAAGCACCCAGGCCAGATGTGTGCCACCCGGCTGCCTGCCGGCCTCGCTAAGCTGCAGTGCCCGCATCTGGGGACATACCTGACAGTAATGGGGACTCTTAAGTGACATGTGCTACACATGTGAGCGCCCTCCCCTTGCCCCGCCCCATCGTTTCCTGGGGTTCTGAGAAGCCCGCCATCAGAAACAACTTCAGCACCACTGTGGTGCTGTCCTGTGTGTCCCCACCCTGCCGGCCCCCATCCTGGTCACACTGCTGTCCTGGGGTGAGGCGCTCATGGTGTGCCGCCCTGGGAGGGTCTCGGGGGTCGAAGGAGCCAGGGCTCGCTTGGGCATTGGCTGGACCCAGGAAAGTCAAGTCACTTTTCTGGGCCTCAGTTTCCACGTCTGCACCTACTTCCCAGCACACGCCGAGTTAAAGCACACGTCCAGCTGGCGGTAGACGACGGAAAAGGGGAGGCTTTGAAAAAGCCATGCTCGGGAGGGCGGGGACCCTGCTTGGTGCACGAGGTGTTTGCTCTCCTCAGTGGACGTCTTGAATGTGTACCGTGGCTCTGTCAGCCACGTCCTCGCGATCCCTCCTTAGAATTCCCACCTCACAGCCCCGGGAGGGGGGGGCTCTTGATCACAGGTAACGGGTTCTTGCGTGCTCTCCCCTCTTCCACAACCAAACGAAGCTATAACGGGAGGAATGAGCCATCAGCCGTCACTCAGAGCTTTGCCTTTTGCCTTCTCTTCCTCCTCCCCCCCAGACCCCAAATGTCAGGTTTCTGGAGACAGGCAGGAGACAGGCAGCGGGTGACAGGAGGTGGCAGGTCCCCCTGGGCTGGAGGTGGCAGGCAGTTCCCCGCCCGCCCACAAGTCTTCACCCGGAACCCCGAAGGCCAGGGTGGGCCTGGGCGGAGGGCGGTGCAGGCAGCAGGCAGGGCGCGGACAGGGGGTTCGGTTTGGAGTCCCGGTGACCCATTGCAGGACAAAATGCACTGGGGAAAAAGGGCGCCTCATCAGCTGGAGGATTTTCATGCCGCTCTGAGACTTCGTTTCAGACTTTTAAAAATAAATAAAATAAGCGTGGGGGGAAAAAAAATTAGCTTGGCCGGTAGCAGAGACGAAATAACTTGCTTGTGCTGGAAACTCGAGATAAACTCACTTGCAGGTTGTCTTGAAAAACTTGCATTTGATATATTTCGAGTTGTTATTTTCCCTCCAAATTAAGATTGGTTAAATCCATGTGTGTTGTGGCATGGATTATCTTTTTCTATTATTAAATCGTGACAGCTAATTATTAGCTCTGCCTACACCAAGGAAGAGGGGAGTGCTCTGTCAGAGGGATGTGGCCTGGGCTCAGGCTGCAATGCTGACTGCCCCCTCTGCCCCCCCGCCCCC
>NW_005369964.1:3295336-3298015 GCF_000412655.1 Myotis brandtii
CCGCCCCCCCCTACTCCCCCAGCCTGGGCAGGGTTGGTGGGTGGAGGGGAGGAGGGGGCCTGCCTGGTAACCCACACTAGGCTAGATGCTTTTCTTGGGTAGAAATAGTTAGCAACACTGAAACAGATACCTGTAACCCCACTTTGAAATTAGACATTCCTAACCCTACTTTAAACTGGGGTTCAGAGAGGTTAAGGGACTTGCCCAAGGTCACACAGCAAAGTGGAATCAGACTCGGGTCAGCCTGGCTTCCTGGGAATCACACAGGGATGGAAGCTTTTAGGGGGAGGTCGGCAGAGCCATTGGAGGCAGGCACTACCTCTAGACCCCATCCAAGGTGCTCCTGGTAGCTGGTCTCAGGCGTGATCCTTGCCCATACGGCCAGGAGCCCTGAGGCTCCCAGAGACCCTGGCCCACACACAGCCTACATACTTCCTGGTGAAGGCTTTGGAGGCAGGGGGGCAGGAAGAAGAGCAGTAGAACGTGAATTCAGGCAGCCCCGGGCTGGGGTTCTGGTTTTGCCAGTGACTGGTCTGATCTTCAGCTCTCTGAGTCTCCGTTGCCTGTAAAATGGAGATCACCCTTCTTATCTTTCAGACTTCTCGTCGGTGTGATTTAGACAGTTGATGCAAATACTCGGTCCCCGTGATCGTCAGTTGTTAATGATACTGAGTCACCAGTGGGATGCAAAGCAGGGTTCTGGCCCGCTGACCCGCCCGGAAGGACCTCACCGCCACCCCTCCCGTTCTTCCCTGTGGGGAGACTTGTTTGAGCTTGTGTCCCTGGTCCTGACAGGGCTGAGTCCAGACCCCAGGGATGTTGAGTCAGGACAGGTGGCCTTTTGCCATACCAGGCTGCCCAGCCCTGTGGCTCTAGACCAAGCATTTCTTCCCCTTGCCGAACTCCGGTTTCCTCACCTGGAACTGGAGCGAGGGATTGCTGTCCGGCCGGCCTCCCTGGGAGGCGGTGCACCAGCTGTGTGGCCTGTGCAAACAGCGTCAGCAGCCACAGAATGTGACTGTCCACCGAGCTGTTGTGGGAAACTTTACTGAATGAAAACGAAGACAAAAGTACTGGTCAGCTACGGGGCCATTTTTTTCTTTTTCTTTTTAAGTTTGGGGCCGTCGGATCTGTGATTTAGGTCGGTGGCTCCCACTCCGGGTCAGGAAAGAGGGAGGGAGGAGGCAGGAGGAGGAGCCTGGGCTTCCGTGGCTGGAACATAACCGACAGCCTAGTTACTGTTATTATTATTAGGGTTTTTATTTGACAGTAAATAGTTAGCAGTTGACTTAAGTTTTTTATTAGGCATTTGACAGCTTTTTTTTTTTCCTTTGCTAATTTTCATGCCTGACGAATGCATACTCACCAGCTCTAGACTCCGCTAGGAGCGGGCTCCGTGCAGGAAGCCCTAGAAATAAGGCAGTCCGGTTGTCACCCCTGCGCCCTTGGGTTCATCTTTTCATGGAGGAGACAGAAAGACTGAGTGGTTCATATTAGGATTTTTAATGGAGCACATGCTTTTAGAGCTTCCGATGAGCCAGTCACTGTTTGGAGGGCTTGACAAATCTTAGTCAACTTAATCCTCCTAACAACTCAACGGGTAGGTGCAAGTGTCAGCCCCACTTTGCAGAATTGCAAACTGAAGCACAGAGATGTTAAGCCACTTGCCCAAGGTCACACAGCCGGTGAACAGGGGCTCAGGGTGTAAACTCTCCAGTCACGCTCTGCTCTGTGGTGAGGCGGTGCTGCCCTGGTCATATTTCACCTTACGTTCCCACCCTCTGTCTCCGCCCCAGAGAGGTGGTAAATCAGATATGACTGTCATTTTATAGATGAGGAAACCGAGTCACAGAGAGGTTAAGCCCTTGCACCATCACCCTGTGAGTAAGCCCAGAACCCAGGCTCCGGACTTCTGGCTGACGACCTTCACGGAGTAGCACTGAGTGGTCGCTGGGTCACCTCCAGTTCTGTCACTGTCCCTGCCACAGGCTCTGTCTGCTCCCAGCCAGGCCGTGGGTGGTTTCCAGTCCTTGGGTGACGTGCCACGATGGGACCTGGGGGCTAGCGTGGGGTGAAAGAGCCAGGACCGTGGCCTCCACCTGTCCTCCACGCGTCTGTGGGTGCCGTTTGTGCAAAGTCCATCTTGTTAGGAGCTGACTCCTGTGGGAGTGTTGGATTCGTGGGGTGGAGTGCGGGGAGGGCAGGCAACCTGGACTCCTAGGCTGGGGAAGGTGTCCTTGCTCTGGCTGACATGCTGTGACCTTGAGCAGACCCGCCCCCTCCCTGGGCCCCAGCTTCCTGAGCTGAAGGGTGAGAAGGTATTACCTGTGGTTTCCAACAGCTGTGAGGGCCTGGCGGGAGGGTGGGGCCTTCCATCCCAGCTTCTCACCTAAGTCCCCTCCCCACCCAGCGGCCCCGACCCACCCCCTTTCTCACTTGTTACAGGTGGGGCTCAGTAAGTTTCCTCGGAAGAAATTGGCGGCTGGACAGGAAAGCTCTGATCCTAGAGCAGTGGTTCTCAACCTTCTGGCCCTTGAAATACAGTTCCTCATGCTGTGACCCAACCATAAAATTATTTTCGTTGCTACTTCCTAGCTGTAATGCTGCTACTGTTATGAATCGTCATGTAAATATCTGATATGCAGGATGGTCTTAGGCGACCCCTGTGAAAGGGTCATT
>NW_005369964.1:3299921-3303178 GCF_000412655.1 Myotis brandtii
GTCTGCTCCCAGCCAGGCCGTGGGTGGTTTCCAGTCCTTGGGTGACGTGCCACGATGGGACCTGGGGGCTAGCGTGGGGTGAAAGAGCCAGGACCGTGGCCTCCACCTGTCCTCCACGCGTCTGTGGGTGCCGTTTGTGCAAAGTCCATCTTGTTAGGAGCTGACTCCTGTGGGAGTGTTGGATTCGTGGGGTGGAGTGCGGGGAGGGCAGGCAACCTGGACTCCTAGGCTGGGGAAGGTGTCCTTGCTCTGGCTGACATGCTGTGACCTTGAGCAGACCCGCCCCCTCCCTGGGCCCCAGCTTCCTGAGCTGAAGGGTGAGAAGGTATTACCTGTGGTTTCCAACAGCTGTGAGGGCCTGGCGGGAGGGTGGGGCCTTCCATCCCAGCTTCTCACCTAAGTCCCCTCCCCACCCAGCGGCCCCGACCCACCCCCTTTCTCACTTGTTACAGGTGGGGCTCAGTAAGTTTCCTCGGAAGAAATTGGCGGCTGGACAGGAAAGCTCTGATCCTAGAGCAGTGGTTCTCAACCTTCTGGCCCTTGAAATACAGTTCCTCATGCTGTGACCCAACCATAAAATTATTTTCGTTGCTACTTCCTAGCTGTAATGCTGCTACTGTTATGAATTGTCATGTAAATATCTGATATGCAGGATGGTCTTAGGCGACCCCTGTGAAAGGGTCATTCGACCGCCAAAGGGGTCGCGACCCACAGGTTGAGAACCGCTGTCCTAGAGGATAAACAGAGTCTCTCTCTCTCCAGCTCCCAGCTGGGCAGACTCTTTGGGAGGAATTGGTGCACTGACCCTGAGGTTGAGAGCTCAGGCTCAGGGACCTCGGTGCCCAAGCTCCTAGTGTAGGTGTGGTTTGATAGTTGATATTTTTGTTAAGAGGCCCCCCCCCCACAATTGTATGAGCCTCAGCCCCCAAGAAATCCGGGCCCACCCTGGTGCAGGCACTGCTCGGTGGCGGCCAGTGACCGAAGGGGGCAGAGATGTCAGCCTTCCCTAACTGAACCCTGGGAGGGGCTCCCCATGGCAGGTGTGGTTGGGGCCTGGAGGCCCCCCAGCTGGGCCCAGGGCGGCGGGCCGCTAAGCCTCGGTTTGTTTTTTTCAGTGGGTTTTCTTGGGGCCCTCCAGCTGGCCTGCTGGTTTTGATGTGGAAGGGGAGGTGGTTCAGGAAGGAGGAGTCTGTGCGTGTGTGTGTGTGTGTGTGTGTGTGTGTGTGTGTGATGGGGCTGGGGAGGGGTGTGAGAGTGGTGGCCTGGGAGGGAGAGGTGAGACCCCGGATGAGAGACAGGTCTGGGAGAGGCTGCCTGCTGCTGCTCAGACTCCATGGAAACGGGGACTCTGGGCTCCGTTGGGTGGAAAATAGCAACAAAATGGCCTTCCCTTTGGAGGTGGGAAGTCAGAGCCCCCAGTCCTGGTGCGGAGACGGGCAGCTTTCAGACGGACCAGGAAGGCAGGGAGAACTGCCCAGCCCCGGACAGCGATGCTTGCTCAGGGCCCTTGAGCCCCTGGGGCCGAGTCCCCGGCAGCTTGCAGAGCCTGCTGGTTGTAGGTGTGGACACAGCCTTAGGCAGATGAATCGAGATTCAAAGGTACAAACTCACAATAAAGAGTCCTGGGCCTGGCGTCCCTAGAGCCTGGTCTGGTGGGGCTCGAGCGAGGATACCTGTCCACCCCGCAGTGTCCAGAGAACAGCATTTCCTGACTTCAGGAAAGGGACCTTTTTTTTAAAAAAAACACACGTATTTTTTTATTGATTTCAGAGAGGAAGGGAGAGGCCATTTCCTGACTTCAGGAAAGGGACCTTTTTTTTTTTTTTAAAAAAAACGTATTTTTTTTATTGATTTCAGAGAGGAAGGGAGAGGGAGAGAAAGATAGAAACATCCATGATGAGAGAGAATCATTGATCGGCTGCCTCCTGCATGCCCCCTACTGGGGATTGAGCTCGCAACCCGGGCACATGCCCTTGACTGGAATCGAACCCAGGACCCTTCAGTCTGTAGGCCAACGCTCTATCCACTGAGCCAAACCAGCTAGGGCAGGAAAGGGATCCTTGAAGGCAGTGGAGAAAACACTGGCTTTGTTTCCACAGCTTTTTGGGGCAGAGTATGGCATCTGGAGAGTGTACCCCCAATGGGATTCTAGGGGTCCCCCCTCCCTTGGGACTGGGGCCGGGGACTGCCTGCCGTGGGCTCAGTGTGATGTCTGGGTCTTCCTCTCCCTTAAGGAGAAACAGGGCAGACCTTTGATGACCCCTTCCCACCCCAGCCACCGGCTGAGTGGGCTGAGGTTGGTAGACCCCACAAAACTAAGCTCTCCAGGGACACCAGAGCGGATTCTTTTCCCTCTCCCACCACGAGTTCAAAGCCCGCCAATTAAGCAGCCTAAACAGTGTGGTCTTCGCCCTGCATCACTGACATCATGGGCTTGTAAAACTTTCCCTGCGAAGCAGGCCACTTCATTCGCCGGGAAAAAGAAGTCTGTAATTTTCCTGACCTGGCCTTTGCTTTGGAGAGAATAGGAAAAGGAGAGAGAACTCATTTCCAGAAACAATCGGCCCGGAGAGAGCAAACAAGGTCCATCCAGTGTGGGGCCCGGCGGTAGGGAGGGTAGGGAGCGCTGAGGTCCAGGACTCCCCAAACCACGTGCTGTGCAGACGCGGAGGCTGCCAAGGGCTTTGGGGCCTGGGCTGGCACGTTCCAAAACTAGGAGGGGGGGAGGTTGGGGAGATGGACATCAAAATCCTTCCGACTTCGAGACGGAATCCCTCCTCCCGCTGGCATGAAACCACCTGCCTCCCGACTAATGCAGTTTCCCCCGTGCTCCGCCGGTTGCAACTTGCAAGACTCGTTCTGCCCGGGTCTGAATCTCCAGCGACCCCTCCCCCCCTGCCCCCTGGACCTTGCCCACCTCCTGCAAACCATCCCTTCCCCCGCGGGAGGGGGCAGGGACAGCTCCTCCTGCCCCGCCTGCCGGGGACTTCAGGCCCTGCCCACTAGGGGCTCAGAGCTTGGGGTCCTTTAGTCTCCCTTCACTGCCAAGTCCAGGCACCGCACAACGGCCTTTTCCTTCCCGAGGCGAGGCGGGTGGAACAGCTCAGGCGGGGGTGTGGGGGTGTCGGGGTGTGGAGGCGGCCCGCACCTCTCCGATCCGCACGGGAACCCGCAGACACTCTGGAAAACTTTGTGATTGCACCAGGGCCTTCCCTGCTGTCCGCGCCCGGCCCCTGCCCACCGGGTACCACCCCGGC
>NW_005369964.1:3303438-3303677 GCF_000412655.1 Myotis brandtii
TCCTTTCTTCCTCCCGTGACAGCTCCCCTCCCCCTCTGGGCCCGGGTCCGGGGAAGAAGGGGGGCTGGCGAGACGTCGGGTTAGCCAAGGGGAGGGGGCTTCCTTCCTGCACCCGTGCAACTTTTGCTTTGGGGGGCGGGAGGCATGCAGTGAATCGGATCCGCCCCAGGACCCAGGTCCTGCAGGAGCTGGGGACTCGGAATGCCGGTTTCCTGGGAGCAGCCCCCGAGGTTTTTTCC
>NW_005369964.1:3303980-3306309 GCF_000412655.1 Myotis brandtii
GCGCGGGGGCCCTGGCTAGTGACCATCCCAGACCTGGGGAATGGCATTTCAGGACCCTGAGCACTCCTGCCAGTAGCCCCTCCCCCAAACCGCGGCGCGCAAGGGCCTGGGGTCCTTGCCGGGGCGGCTTTCCTGGGGCCGGGGTGGGGTGGGGGGTGCCCTAGGATCCCCTCTTCCCTCCCCTCTCCTCCCGCCTCCAAACACTGAAGGGTCGTGCCTCCCTCCCCAGCTCGCGTTGGCCCAGAGCTGAGCAGCTCCCTGGACCCAGGTGAGGCGGGGATGGAAGGAGCCTCAGGTCCCGTGTGCATTTTATGTCCTACAGTCCGGTCCAGAGGCGGTTTTCTTGGGAGTCCCTCCCCGCCTTCCTCCTGCAGGAGGGGGAGCCTGCTTTTCTAGAGGGAATTCCTGGGGCTGGGATTTTAAAACACTCGACACAAGTGCTTTCCCAATTGTGTGGGAATGGAACCCTCCACTAGAGTGGGGCCCGAAGCCTCGTGGAAGTACAGGAAATGAATGTCAGCCCTTCCTCCAGCCCGGCTTCTTTTACAACGAGTGCCCTCCCTCCAAGAGAATTTGTATGCAAATGGCCACCTCGCTCAGAGTCTCTATTTTTGCTTCTTAAAAATTGGCCTCCAATTGTTTAAAGCACTCCAGCCAGCCCTTAAAGACCCAGCAAAGCAGGGGTTTAGACTCCCCATATCTTTCCCACAAAGCTCTGAAGGAAATGCTCCAACATTTCCCCGAAGCTGTGACTCTGGAAATAAAAATGTATGCTATTTGGCTAGAGAAGATGAAAAGTTTACCTTCGCCGGGACAGCTTTTCTAGGCTGGAATTGGGACCACCTCTCTACTTTTCATTATTCAGAAATTTGCTGTAACAAGCGTCAAGGTAATTTTTAAAAAATATGCATGTACGTATCTCCTTATGATCTGGGCTGACCCCGATCATAACAGGAGACTGCCCTTTCTGCGCTCTGTAACCAATGCCTTCGTGGCATTTTGAGTAAGAGTTGACCTTAAAAAAAAATAAAATAAAATCTCCATTTTAGTGAACCCGAACTCTGAGCAGCTAGCTTTTCTGCTGGAGGACTCTGAAGGTATTTGTCAATTTACTTTTTTGAAAGGCCTGTGGAAAAGGTAACACATTCAACGCTTGGGAACTCAAAAGCTGCTGGCAGTCCTGGACAGGGAGGTTTGCATATTATCTGCCTGAACTTGCTGGCCGGTTTCTCAGACGTCCATTTATAACAGTTCTAACAAGATAGAATCTGCCTTTGAATATCTGTAAATACAGGTAAAGATCACAATCCGCCTCTCATAATGGTCCAGGACTGAAAAGGCAGATCCCCGTGTTTGATTAATATTTATGTTGCCGGATTCCTTTAGAGAAAGGAAGATAAAACACCGGTCACGTGTGTGTGTGCTCCGGGGGCCCCATCCTAGGTCCCTGCCGTTTCTTTAGAAGGATGTACGTTTGGGGATTTGGGGAGACAAGGTGTGTGTATGGGGGTAACTGTTCAGGCTTTGCCTGGAAGATAGGAACGTGTGGTTGGCTGACTTAATGGCTATTACAGGAGGAGGAGGAGGAGGCCAAATTATCTTTTTTCTTTATTTTGATGGTTCAACAGTGGTAAAAATGACCGGTGATTTCTCCCTCTCATTTTGGGGTAAGGCTGGGGGCGGAGTGGTGAAAGCCCCCCCCCCTTCCCTCTTCTCTCGTTCCTTGGAAGGCACTCACCGTTGTGTCCCCGTGGCAGGGTGGGCTGCCTTACGGGTGTGTTGTTCTGAGCCGTACATGACAAGCCTGCAGGGCACAGGTGGCTTGCCGCGCTGTGTTGTGGAGCCGTGTGTGGGGGATTTGCTTGGGAATGGGGGCCTGTGTCCGCTGCATCCTGTTGAAATAAATGCCAGTGGAAATGGTCGTCAGTGGGACCCCAGGGAGGCCTCCTTTGGAGGTGTGGATAAGCATCTTCCGTTTTATGACTTGGAGAAATCTAGATGTTCTTCCCGGATTTTCTAGAAGCGTGGCCTCTCAGAGCAGCACCTGAGCCCCGGCGACACCTTCGATCAGTATTTGTTGTGGCAGGAGCAGGAGGGGCCACCTGGGTGTCGAAGCACCGATCCGATCCGAGATGTGGGCACACACGGCGCTGCCAGTCTCAAATGTGTTTGTTCCTAAATGGCCCGGGGCAAACCAGCTCATCATCTCTTCGTTTCTTCTCTATCGAATGGGGATAGGCAATTGTGTTCGCTCCTGCCGCCGTCCAGGTGCCAGAGCAAACCCTTCCCTGGCAGTGGAGTCATTGCTGATTTCAAAGACATAAAAGAG
>NW_005369964.1:3306438-3311599 GCF_000412655.1 Myotis brandtii
CGTGACTGGTTTGCAAAAGGGCAAGGAGTCACATAGCTACTCGGGTAGCATGTCATGTTCAAGGTAAGGGGAAAAGATAGGGGGCTTAGGGGAGGGGGCTGATAAGGAGGAGGACTTGAATTTTCAATTTAGTGGCCTAATACCAATAGGAAACGCTTCTTCCCCATTCCCATTCATTTTAGGGGCCTAGCCCCCCAGCTCTTTGGGGACTGCCACGTAACTCAGAACCCTAACACCGACTGGGCTTGCTGTTGCCCTTGACCTGAACATACCATGAAAGGTATCTTTCCTGGCATTTGGTGTCTGGCTCCAGAAAGAGAGGACTTGGGCAGGGGGAGTGCAGATCAAACACCGGTTGGGTTGGGGGAGGAATGCATACAGCAGGCAGCCTTTAAGTGCGCAGTCTTGCTCGTCGCAGGTGAGGAAGCAACTCCCGTACAGACTGGCGAGGAAATTGTTTCGCTTTCGCCGCCGCCTCCCGAAGCTAACAGCCATTGGCATCTGTGCCCACAGAGCACACAGCTGGCGCTCTGAAACGGTCCCTTCACTGGGGGAAGCAGAGGCCCTAAGTGTCCTGCTGGGGCTCCGTCTTCCTGTTTTGCTGTTTTTCTTTCCGAGAGGCTTGGATTCCTTTTTCCCAGCAAATGCTGAGTGACCTGAATTGGAGTTTTAATAGGAGTCACCTGTGCCGGGGCCTAGCCCCTGCGGTTCAGACTTGCTATTTAGAAAATACAGATGCTTGCTTTATGTGTTTCGTTGGTTCACCCCAGCAGGGCCGAGACCTCCGGCTTGCGTTTTGGGGTGGGGGTATGGGTTGGGGGGTGGCCCTCTGCCTTCTCCATGGGGCACTTGAGGGAGCCCTTGTTCCCTGGCATCGGAGCTGGAGTGGGGTGAGGGCATGGCAGATCCCCGTAGCTGTGTCGGTGCAGGCACGGAGCCAGAGGCTGTCTGGTGTTCCTTAATTGAATACAGATCTCAGTGAGTTCCATGTGGGCATGCCAGAATGGGCAGGGAGGGCAGGGAGAGTCCTCCTTCCCCCAGTTCGGGTCTTAGAAGCTCGGACCCCCCACCTGAGTGGCCTCCAGGCCTGTCCCCACACCCAGCCTGCGGTGGTTTGCAAAAAAGGAAGGGAGGTGGGCGCCATGATCGTGCGACGCCCATGTAAACACTGTCTGAACTGGGTCTTCTCTCTTTTGTTAGTGGCAGCTCGTTAATTAACCAGCAGATTAGTGCAGCCTTCTTGGACACATGCATGTATTTGGGGGGCAGAAAATTGTCTTTCTCCTAAAACTCTGAACGGCGCCGTTCAGGAAGTCCAGGTAGCTGCCACCTCTTCTCTCGGTGCCCCGTGGTCCTCCCTGCCGCCCCTTCCCACCCCCTCTCCCCAGCCTCCCCCTTAACCCGAGCGATGGGGCTCCTAGTCGGGTGGAGGACAGACGCGTTAAACGCAGCTAAATAAATCATGTTTACGCTTGGCGTTCTTGGGAGTGAAGAATCTGTTGGCTGTTTTTACTTCCTTATTTCTCAGCATTTGCTTCCTACCTGTTTTTGAGCTCATGCCCAGAAATAGTAGTTTTGTCAAATGAGGGTATAATGCCAGCCAGTCTCTCTCGCTGCCAAGGAAGCTGCTGGATTTTGCAAAACAGAGTGACGTTTTTTTAGTGACACTGATTTTTTTCCCCCCCAAAAAGAAATTAGGATGTAGAATAAGGGTATGAAAATGCACATAGGGAAGAAAAAAAATCCTCCCCCCTCCAGCCGCCCCCGAGGCTCAGGGACGCGCAGGGAGCCGGCTGGGCTGGGAGACAGGCCTCACTTCTGTCGCACTTGGCAGCTCCGGGGGCAGGAGGCAGCACAGACCGGGAGAGGCCGCAGCTGCCTCGCGGCCGAGAGCTGAGTCAGGCTCCTCGCTCTCAGCCCCGAGACTTCATTTGCTCTGCCATCTTGGATGATGTGGCGCAAAGATGTTTGTTTTCTTATTTCAGGTTGGTCTTGTGTCTGTGTAGTTTCCGAGGCCTCCTGAGCGGTGCTCGCTGGATCCTTTCTCTGAGGTTACAGTGAGATTCTGGTCCCAGCCCGGCTTGGGGGCCCGTTGGGATCCAGCCCCACTCTCATTGTTTATATACAGAACAGCCAGGGAGGCGGCCCTTTCTCTGCCTTTTATCCACCACACTGTTTTGGGGTATCTGAAAAGTCATTGCCCTGGTGGGGTGCTGGGCAGAGAATTACAACCCAGGGAGCCTGCAGGTTAAAAAAAACTTTTTTTAAGGTTTCAAAAAACAAATAAATGGCAAATACAGGTGGGGGGGCGGGTGCTCCTGCCAGGAGGCCAGGCCTGACTTCTCCGGAGTCTGTGCAGGGAGCAGCCGGGCCTCTGGGGTGAGTTCAGTCTGAGGCCCAGCACACCAGCTCTGTTTCAAAAACACCAAGGAAACCAGGGCAGCAGGACCAGCGCCAGCGTGTTGCGATCCCCCCAGTTCCTACGGGGAGCGCTTGGCGGTGAAATGCTGTTTCCAAGGAGGACCCTGCTACGGTTCCTTTAATTACACCAGAGAGCGGTGTGACGCTGAGCTGAAGGCAAACCTCTGCAGCGGCGGCGGAGGGAGCCGGGCTAGATTGAGTCGGAAGGAGCAGCGTTACCAGTGCTAACGTGCTAACCATCGTTAGTGCATTAATCCCGCCAACTGTTAATTTTTACAAATTTTGTTGTTGCACACACTGTACGTCACCGTTGGTGCGTTAGGAGATGAAAATGGATTTCGAGTCAGGAAATAAGCAGGAACGTGCCTGCCGGGCTGCTCCCTCGGAAGGCATGTGTGACGTTCATCCTCAGATGCTACCTGTGCAGAAAGGCAGGCTCGCGATACGTGCATGAAACGCCACCTGCATTCAGGAGACCCGGCCAGAGGAGCCACTTTGTTGGGGGTAATTACAGGCCTCCAGGCAGTGGCATTTCAGACGTGGCGTGGCAACCCAGTGAGGCCACAGAAAGATGTTCTTATGTGATTGAGCCTCCATATTCTATGTCTATTAGTAAAAGGTAAAAAGAAATGAAAAGGAAAAAAAAAATCAACAACAAAATCCAGGGAGAGTTTGTGTGTGTGTGTGTGTGTGTGTTTATTGTAGGAGACCAATTGCATAGAACTCTACTAACTGCAACTAAAAACAAGACATCTATTTAAACTATAACAGGGTCCCCCTTTTGACAGTTTGATTTCTTCTTCTTTCTTTTTTCACCTTCTACTAACCGAGTGAAAATTCTGTTCACCTACAAGGAGCCCTGCTGGCCCTGGGGTTGCAGGCTCCCCTCCTGCCCAGTACAACGTCATGGTCTGATCTTAAAACGGGGGTGAGGCTGTGACATTCCTCCCATCCCCCCGTCCCGCTGCACCTGGGATTGTAATCCCTTTTCCTGGCGGTAACCTCCTTGCTGGGCGCTGCGTTTCTCGGGGTTCTTGTTGTTGGTGGGGTTCATCCTTTTCACTGAATTCTCTGAGGTTCTCAGAGTTCGGGCTTCCTCCTGTGTTGATGCTCTCTGCGTGCAGGCGGCTGAGCCGAAGCAGCGGTGGCTTCTGTGGACCCGAGACCACAGCTTCCTGAGCTCCCCCGTTTCAAACACGCCTGTAGAGGACTCGCCCGATGGTTAGCGAGTCCAGGAGTCAGCATTCCCGAGGTCCTTCGCTCCTCAGAGGCCAGGCCCTGAGTCCAGGAGGCATTCCGAGGTCCTTCGCTCCTCAGAGGCCAGGCCCTGTGGATGCTGATGGGAAAGAGAAATGTCTTGTCAGTTGGAATCATCTTCCGGTTTGTTTCCCTTGTGTGACGTGATACTTCACTCTTGACGATGGTCCCTGCCCTCTCCACACCACCCCCTCGTCCTCCCCCTCCCTCCCCCTCACATACACACATGCAACTCTGAGAGATGGGAACATGCCGAAGGGATGTCTGGCCAAGCTGGTCATTGGGGTCTGGCCACTAAGTTCCATCTAAAAAGGGGCCATAGGTTCCTGACCCCAAGTCCCAAATTCTTCATGGCTGGAACCCAAATGGCTTATCCAGCTTTTTACTTCAGTTTATAGGCTGTGCTGTTAGTCGGGGGCGGCGGGGGGGCGCATTGGGAAGATGCGTGTAGTTTAGCGTTTGTGGGTCCTGATGCAGCCTAAGAGGAGGTGATCGGAGGAGCTTGGCTAAGTTGTTTTAGGGCCAAAGACGGGAGACGGAAGCAGGTCAGGAGGCCGGGAGGAGGGGCAGTGCCTCTGCTAGGCTTTTGCTGGTGACATTCGGAGAATCTGTCACCTCTAGCTTGTCCTTGGCCTCTGTAGCTCCCTGGGGATGGGAACACACACTGTGCCCTGCCCACACTGCTGACACGTGCGTGTGTATGCGTGTGCACATGTGTGTAATCTCTGTGTAACAGATGAGCATGCACATGGTTTCCTGACGAGTGAAACACATGGTTTCACCTGTTGTCCCCAGGCCTGCCCATTCCAGGATCGGGGCTCTGATTCCAGGGGCCCACCTGCTGAGGTCACCCCAGAGGACTCATCTCTGTTCCTGTGGGGGTCCCGAAGCCAGGGTCGAAGGCCTTGGCGTCCAGCTGGAGCAGGAGGAGTTCTGTTCATTGGCATTCCGACAGCGGAGAGCCCAGGGATTTCCCCGTGAGCCCGGCATGCACCAGGAGAGAGACGAGCTCATGTTTTCCCTGCAGGGTTGGCTCAGGCGTTGCAGCGGTCAGCTCCCTCCACTTCCCCCGAGTAGGTCAGGAGGAGGTTTGGACAGAGCCTTCCTCCCAGCAGGCCCCCTCACTGGGTGGGGCCACAGAGGGACGGGGGCTTGTGCTAGAACCCCACCGACCCTCGGCTCGGGCTGCAGAAAGGGGACCTGCTGCTCCAGAGGACCTGGCGGCTGCATCTTGGGGAAGTTGGGGTTGGCAGCCACGGGCACCCGTGCTTTTGGGCCTGTTGCAGGGGTGGCCTGCACTCCTTCTCACCGTGAGGCCCAGCTGCGGGGAGGACATTGCCTGAGCCCTGGTGGGAGGAGGAAGGCGGGTTTGGTGGTGTTGGGGGCATATTGTTCTTGGCCTCGCCTCTCCCTTTTCTGGGGTGCATGAAATGACAGCAGGCTGGGGAGCAAAAGTAGTGGAGGTGGTGAGTCACCCTTGACA
>NW_005369964.1:3311634-3351784 GCF_000412655.1 Myotis brandtii
CACCCAGAGGAGGGGCCTGGCTCAGGTGCTGGGAGGGACGTGAAGGCAGGCATGGGGGTCTCCGGGTGGTCGCTGTGGAAGCCCTGCCCTCCCTCTGTGCCCCCAGCCAGCCAGGCCCAGGTGGTGAGGGCAACCCGTCAGCTCAGGCCACCGAAAGGGCTGTGTTTTCAGCAGGCAGCCCAGTACCGGCTAAATGTGGATGTGAACCATGTTTTCATGTCTCCCATGGAACGGCCTGAAGGAAATCTTTAAACATAGCTGTGCAAACCCTGTGAACCCCATTTCCCCTTCCCATGGCTCCTCCTTTAAAGGACACTTACACGTGAACCCCCAAACTCCAACCCATGGCAGCCAGGGACCCAGAGACCGGTGATGGGCGCCTGATTTAGAATGAGAAGTTGGAAGTGGGACTTGGGGAGCCTTAGCTCCCCACAGAGGACTTTTTGGTCCCCCAAACGCTTGGTGCCAGGAGCTGAGCCATGCAGTACCCTCTGGGCCTGCCCGCCCCCCCCTGCTTACAGGTTTCCACGGTGACTTTCGCTGTTCACCGAAATGCTTGCATTCCCTGTCTGCTTTGTTTTATGATGGTGATATATATTTATAATGAAGTGAAAAACAAGTTCCAGGCTTTGCTGGTTCCCAGACCTTGGCAATTAAAAACTAAGAAAAAGGTGAAATAATACCTGTGGAGGGAAGGAATTTATTATTTGAGCACCCCCCGCCCCCACACACAGGACCCTTGCTGCTCTGAAATTGAGTAACAAAGATGCCTTAGGATCCTCCTTCTCTGTTCCTGCTGTCTCAGCCACAGCCCTGCCCCTACACCCACCTCCCTGCAAAAGGGCAAGAGAGACAGATGATGGGTTAGGGCTAGGACCTGTCTGGTGAGTACCTACGCCGGCTCATTTGAGGTGGCACTCCGCTTCTTTCAAAGAGGAAATTGCCAAAATGGATGTCATCGGCCGCTAATTAGATGTATTTTAACCGCGGGGTCGTTTTGCCAGCTAATGCTGTTATTATGTGCTTCCATGTGAACACGCCGGAGCTGTTAAGCAGGGTCCTGCGGCCGAGCAGGCGGCGAACGGGGCCGCGGCCGCGGAGGCTCCTTTCCTTGGTGTCAGCCGGTCCCCCCGGGTTGGCTCTGAGATGGCCAGGCCGGGCCCCTGGCCGAAGTCTGAGTCCTTTTAGCTTCTTGACATGCACCCCTTTCCCCCCTGGGACCACCTTCTTTATGTGTATCGACCAGGGAGGTGCTGAGCTCTCCAGATTGGGGACCCCCAAATCACACCTCTCTCCCTCTAGCCAAGGTCACCGTCCTCCAGTCCCCTCCTAGAAGCAACAAATGACCACCCCTAACTGGCCAGCCTTGGGTTTTCCAGCCTGAGCTGGCTTCCCTCCCGCTTCTCTCTCTAGCAAACCGGAAAAAGGGTCTTAATTTCCCGTCAGGTGGGGGGAGGCGGGCTGGAACTTGGATCATGATCCTTAAATGTGAGCAGTGCCTTTGACTTCTCCCTCTCCCCGTCGCTGCCTGCCCCACCTCCTTAATACATAGCATTTTTATCATCCTTAAGACAAAGTAGCTGGCAAAATATTTAAGCGATCCGAAAGAAATGTTTTTATTTGCCCGCGTGCTAACTGGGTTATCTGCCTATCTTGTTTATGAAATTTGAGGCTGCCTCTCCTGCAGTCTGTTCCACTCTCACATCTTCCCCGGCTCCCATTTCCATATTTCTGCGTGCATGTTCTTTGTTAATCACTTGGCAAGCGCTTATTTGAATATTAAAAATTTCTTTAATCATCAAAGGCAGGAGCACAGTCTCATGAATATTCATATTTTTCCCCCTCCTCATTACCCTGCAGTAAAAGCCAAACAGCCATCAATCGCCCTCATTACAGGCTCTGGCGTTTTGATTGGCTGCCGGCTGCCCAGAGCTTTTTTATTTTTTTATTTTTTTCCCTTCTCCTATGAGCTGTCTCTTACCTGCCAACTACCAAAAAAAAAAAAAAAATCAACAATGCAAGAATAAATTTCTCTGGTTGAAAAGCAACTGCAAACTTGTCACACAGTCCTTGTGGCTCGCTGCTGCCAAAGCGGCCAGCAGCACTACCTGGGCCCCTAAAAAAACAAAAACAAAAAAACCCAGGAAAAAAAAGGGGGGGGAGAGAGAGAGAGGAAAAAATAAATAAATAAATAAATAAATAAATGAAGAGGGAGAAACTTGAGCCTCAGCGATGAATATTTGTCAAGAGAGTTGACGTAAGTTTCATTTGCATAATGACTTTGTACTTCTGCATTAATAAAATTTGCATATGAAGCCATGTTAATTACTCCTGATCATGCTTTTTGCATTCATGCATAGTAATTTTCTCCGACTTGTGAGAATTAATGTCTTGGCATGGGGGGAGGGGCGCGGGATTGTCAGGTTTCCTTGCCAGTGGCCCTCACTCGCAGGCAGGCGCTGGCTCCCTGTCTGTCTGTCTGTCTGTCGCCCTCCTGGGTCTGTGACTCATTTTTGCACTATCAGTAGGAGTTCTTGGCTTTAAAAAATGTATCCATGGAAAGGCACCGGTAGGGAGAAAAATATACATCTGCACAGTGTAGTCCAGAGCCCGTCTCCTGGCTGGGACCTGTCACCCTCCCACCCACGTGGGAGGGTCGCCCGAGGATTCAGCCTCTCCAAAGGCTCCATTCCCCTCAAAACCGGCCCCGCGTTCCCAGGAGGGTTTTTGTGTCTCCACGCGCCGGTGTGTGTGTGTGTGTGCCGCGGAAGTGCGCATGTGCGAGGAACGAAGCCGCACCATCTGCAGGGCCCCTCCTAAAGGGAGAGCGGGTTACACCCCCCCTCGGAACGATGCATTAAAAATTACCTTACACCCTGATGGGGAGCTTAAGAAACGTTTTGGGGTCTTCTGCTTGGGCATCTTCGTGCCTCTTCGTGCAGATGCACAGAGTGAGTTGCTGATGCCCCTGAGCCGGGTGGTGCTGGGCACCCAGCCTCGGCTTCCTCATCTGTGAGAGGGAGGGGGGGTCATGTTATTGACTTCCTCGGGCGGCTGCTGGGCTTAAATGAGATGATATATGTATTCACTGTTTATTTCTCTTTCCCTAATGAAAGTGAGCTTCCATGATAAGCAGGCCAGCCAGCCAGGGGTTTATTTTTAAGCCGCCTGGATCCCGGTAAAGCCAGGATGGCGTCTCGGCGTCCCTCTGCCACATACCACCGCACACGTGCGTCTGGTCCGGTTCCAGCGGGGAACCCGCCGAGACCTCCAAAGAAATTTTTTTTTTTTTTTTTTTTTTTGCAGGAGGGCCCTGCAGGGCTCCCTAGGGTGCCTTTCCATGGGGAGTGGGGAGGGAGTTCCAGAAAGGAAAATAAATAAATGAATGAATGAAGAAATGAATGGATGCATAACATAAACGAACAGGATGACCAGTTATTGCGTGTTCACTAGAAGCTCTGTTCCGGCCAGGCATGTCCGGACTGTCCTTTAAAGGCGGGAGTCTGAGAAGTGACTCACCCAGGAAATGGCAGAGGAGAGAGAATCAGAACCCAGGCCTCGGGCTCCCAGGCAGCCTCTCTCTGAGCTCCCGGCTTCCCGTGCACGTGTCAGCCTCTGGTCACAGGGTCTGAGTGCTCTGTCAGGGGTTCTGGGTCCCTTGGCTGCTGCACTTTATTTTTTTAAAATATGTTTCCTATTGATTTTTAGAGAGAGAGGAAGGGAGAGGGATTGAGAGACAGAAACATCGACGAGAGAGAAACATCATGGATCGGCTGCCTCCTGCACGCCCCGTCCTGGGGCCTGAGCCCGACACCGGGGCACGTGCCCCAACCGGGAATCAAACTGCGACCTCCTGGTCCACTGGTCGATGCTCAACCACTGAGCCACACTGGCCGGGCGCTGGCTGCACCTTTGAAGGCAGACACGCTTTCCTTGAGAAGGAACCAGAGCTGGGAGGTGGCCTGGGATGGGCAACAAAGCCAGAGACAGTCCTCACGTTGGCCTTTAGAAGAAAATGAAGATAAGATTCATAGAACAAAAAATTCACCATTTTAACCATTTCAAGGGGTACGAGTCGTGGTTTTGAGTGTAGTCACCGTGTTGGGCAGCCATCACCACTATTTAATGCCAGAACCTTTTCATTCCTCCGAAAGCAACCCCGCCGTGACCCTCTCATGCCCCTCCCCGCCTCCCATCCAGGGCTCTCCCTGGATTTGCCTGTCCTGGACTCTCCCCACACGTGCGATCATACAGTAGGCGGCTCCTTTCAGCACCTTGGGCTTCTGCCCCAGCTTCAGGCCAGGACTTCTGGAGTCGCACCCTTGGGCAGGCTTACACTGCTCCAGCGGTGACCGCCCCCCCCCCACCCCCCCAAGCAGGGGTTCTCTGCAGGCAGGTCAGGATTGGGAGCCCCTCGCCTTGCTGGCCCCTGCCCTGGCTCGGTGGAGCCCGCCTCCACCTGGGAGCAGGTGGACTTGGCTAGGGGAGATTCCTAATGAGGTGCTGAGGCCCCCCAGGGGCAGCCCAGTCCCCACCCCCTGAGTGAGGATGGCTGGACCCTTCCTGACTTGGGCCTGAGCCTGACCTTCCCAGAAGGAGAGAGTGTGGCTGGACTGTCCTGTGGTCCTTCCAACCACGGAGGCACAGGTTCTGCTTGCTCCCGCCTTGGGCAGGGCCACCAGCACCGGGGGCTCTGCTGGTTTTCTCAGCCCTGGGAAATGCTGTGGCCTCACCCAGAACCTGGGGACCCACCCACGTTTGCTCGTTTGCAACCTCCGATGGCCTGGCTGAGCCCACAGACCCTCCAGCTCCCCTTTCCCCCACAGCCCCTCCCTTTAGGGATCCAGGGCCGCCCCATCACTCCACCCCACCGCAGGGCACCTCCAGGCTTTAGAGACGCAACTGGGTTCGGGTTCCCAGCCTCCCTGAGCCTCCGCCTCCCCGTGGGACGGGGATGATCTTCCCTGCTGAGCGGGTGGCTGTGGTCGGTGTTTCGCTCAAAGCTGCTGTCACAGCCACGGGTGTGCAGAGCCGCCCGGGGTCTGTAGGCAAGGCCTCCGTAGTGGACGGGTTCTCAGGCCAGGACTGGCCGGGGCAGGCTTCTAGGAGGGGGCAGGTGACACCGGCCTCAAGTGCCGACCCTCCCTGGGGCCGGTCTGGAATCTGGGGCATTGCCTTCTGCTCGGCGTCTGTGGCTGGAACTGCGTACGGGGCCCTCGCCACACCCTTCCTGGGCCTTGAGCTCAGAAGCATCTCAGGGCCCTGGGCGTAGCCTGGTGGGAGGTCTTCCGTGGCCCAGAGGGGCCCAGGTGGCGGGGTTAGCTCTGACCTCCCGGCAGGACATTGGCAGGTCTTCTTAAATGCCCTGCTGCCCCTCCAATCCTGGGTTACAGACAGAGCACCCCGGTTCTGCGGCCAGGCAACCAGGCTGCTGGTGTGTACAGCTTTCTGGGGCCACGTCATCAGTTTCCTGGTCTGTGCAATGGGTATCGTATGCCTCACCCCAGGGCATGTTGGGAAACTCACGGGCGGTGAACACTGTGGCTCCTGGCTCGCAGCGGGTTTGCAGGGCCCTGTGGCTCTCTGGATGGAGGATCCCGCGTGGGGCCGTGGAGTGGGCAGACGCCCCCCCCCTCCCCCCTGCAGACCTGCGTGGGGCGGTGAGCAGCGTCGGGCGGCCTCCCTGGCAGAGCCGGC
This sequence comes from Myotis brandtii, assembly GCF_000412655.1. Taxonomy (NCBI): domain Eukaryota; kingdom Metazoa; phylum Chordata; class Mammalia; order Chiroptera; family Vespertilionidae; genus Myotis; species Myotis brandtii. The sequence goes on from NW_005369964.1 coordinate 3,317,332, forward strand.
CCAGGGCCCAGCTGCCTGTCGTGTTGTTGACGTTTTCTTTTTGTCTCTCTGATGCTTCCCCGCTCAATTATTCACCCAGGGAATTTGGGCTTCTTCACTTGTGGTTTTGGCAAGGGCTTCACACAAATGTTTTGCCCTGGTGGTCTCTTAGCCATTTAAGATAAACGGCCAAATCAAATGCAGGCCGTGCCGGGGAGCTGAGGCGAGGCAGGCCCCTGGCCCTGCGTCATGGTCATCAGACCAGGGAGGCATGAGGAGGGGTGCTGGGCAGTGCCAGGGTTCTCTCGGGGGTGTTCAAAGCCTCTGAAAGGCCTGGGGGCGTGGGTCGCCGAGGAGGGCCTCGGGCTGCAGGGCGGCACCAGCTGGCCGTTCGCCAGCTAACCGGCGCCCGGCGCTCCGAGGTGGACTGGGGGAGGCCGGGCCTGTCCAGACAGCCATCCGATAGAGCAAGCGGTGGCCTGGAGTTTCCCGGGGGGTGGGTGGTGGCCCAGATTTTTGGGAACAGATGCCCAATGGGGCCTGCTCCCCAGCACTTCAGAAGCCCCCCCTCCCATAGGGGGACCTACCTGGGAGTGGGCACCCTGACAGCTCCCTGCATTAGGCCCTCGGGGAGGGGAGCCTGGCCCTAAGACAGCCCAACCTGGCAGCTGTGGAAGTAGCACCCCCAGGCCCCTGCCTGTGCCCCGGTGGTCTTCCCTGCGGGGCCTGGCACCCTGGAAGGGCGGCCTGCAGCCCTCTGCCCCGGGCCCCTGTTCTGCACCCCGAGCCCCGTGTACAGTCCAGGGCCCGACTGACCAGTCTTTTCTATTGTTTTTTCTCCAGGGCCGTGCAGGCCTGCCCAGCTGCCCGCGATGGCCCCCATAGCTGCCTCCTCCTCCCACCCTCACACATCCGTGATCACCTCACCTCTGCGCGCCCTGGGCGCTCTGCCGCCCTGCTTCCCCCTGCCGTGCTGCAGCGCGCGCCCGGTCTCGGGTGACGGGACTCAGGGTGAGGGGCACACGGAGGCTCCTTTTGGATGTCAGTGTCAGTTGTCAGGTAACAGACGCCGCGGTGGAGGGGGCGGGCTCCCGGGGGTGGTGGGGTGCACCCTGGCAGAGCTAGCAGCTGCCTCTCCCAGGTGGGCCGGGGCAAGGTGGGGACCCAGGGGGGCCGTGCAGCCCCTGCCCCAAAAGGCATTTTCGGGGGGGGCGGCTCCAGGGGGAGTGGTGAAGGATGCCGACAGAACTGAGCACCAGTGCCTGGTCCCCATGGGTCAGGAGGTCCCCACGCCTCCGCCCATTCTGAGTGTCTCCCAGAATGCACCCCAGCCTCCAAATTCCATCTCGTTGGGCTGTTTAGCTAAAGCTTAATTGGATAACGCTTAACATCTGAGGTTTTCTTCTGCCCTCGCCACTGCCCCCCCGCCCCCCAGACATGGCCAGGAGAAGATTCCGTGGTGGTTGTCTGTGTACATTGCCGAGCCGTCCAAAACGCATTTCTCTTTGTGAGAATGTGTTGCCCATTAACTTTGAGGGGAAAAAGCACTTTAAAGGAGCCTTTCAGGGGGATTTCAGGGGGTGTGTTAGGGGGCTGGGGCAGGGCCATGTGTTTACTGAGGGGCTGAGCACCTACTGTGCGCCTGGCTTTCGGTTGACGAGGCTGCCCATTTTACAGATGGGCACACAGGGGCGGTGAGGTGACTCACCATTACAACCACCAACCCCCTCCCCACCCCCAGTCCCCAAACAGAAGGCCACCTCCTGCTCTGGCCTGGGCCCTGGTGTGTGCGCCGTGTGCCTCTCGGGCTGTGTGCGGCTTCTTGGCCGCCTGCCTGGTGTGCAGCACATCCCAGGTGGTGGACGCACCTGCTGTCCGGTTTCCAGGCGGGAGAGGAGAGGGTGGGCGCAGAGCGGGGACACATCAGGATTTCTCTTGACGTGGGTGGTGGGAGGAAGGTGATTTTATTGGGCAGGGTTTGCTTTTAGTTAAAGCTCTTCCCAGGGAGGGTCCCTGCTGGAGCCCCATCTCTGTGGAGGGCCACAGGCGGCCCAGCTCCAGGGTCAAGTGCTCGCTGGGCCTTGCTGCTGGCGAGGTGGCCTTCGCAGCATCCCCTCTGACACATGGTGGCATCACAGGGACTGGGTTATGCCTTGATCGCACTGAGAAGAATCGCCTGGGAGGGGTTCGCATAGAAGGCACGTGGGCCTGGTGTCCAGGGTGACTGGGGCTCCTGTCCCAGCTCGTAGGTCTGTGCTCTGGTCCCTGCTCGCTGAGCGCCGGTGCCTGCGCTGTCTGGGCGGCTGCCCTGCTCTCATGGCTTCCTGTAAGGAGTGCTGCGGGCCCTGCAGCCACTGCGGGGTAGGGGTGGGGCGAGCTATCAGAGATCAGCCCAATGTCAAGTTCTGTGGTGCAGACACACCATCTCCTCGGTGCTCAGGGCTTTGCTTAACCCTCTGCCGGCTCCAGCTCTTCCTAGAAGCAGCTGTGCTGTGCGGGAGCTGTTCCACTCCCATTGTGCAGACGGGGAAGTAAAGCCTCGGGCAGGGTGGCTGGGCCAAGGTTGGGGCCCTGGAATTTGTCAGCGGGATGCCTCCTGACAAGGCTACCCTCTGCCTACCGAGTCACATGCCTCTGCCTACATCCGGGGGATGTTCCTCACACACCTGCTCGCAGCCGCGGTGCCACCTGCTTCCTTGTAAGGGCTGTGTATTGAGGGCCTACTGTTTGCTGCCTTGTTCTAGGCACTTTGTGTGAATTCTTGAGTTTAATCCTCCCAGCAGCCTTAGGTAGGTTCACTCCCCACTTTACAGATGAGAGAATGAGGCTCAGAGGCATTGAGGGCTCACGGCTCTCATTCATTCATTCATTCATTCATTCATTCACTCATCCATTCCTCCACAAAACGCCACTACATGGGCACCTAGTTTGTAGACACTGTGCAACCCAGACGGAGTCAGGCGAGGGGTCCCTGCCCTCCCGCTGCTCGTAGTCTGGCGGTGGTGGGAGGAGCAGGAAGGGAACTGTACATCCCTTTAAAGGGGATGGAGGAGCAAAGGTGGGATTTGATCCTGGGCTGCTCAGCCAGCACCTGTTCCATCTTTGGCGTTGCCTCCTCAGTGTGAGGCCTCCTCGGCTTTTATAGCTCGATGCTATGAGGACTCAGAGACCGGAGCAGCCCCCAGAGTTGATGGCAGTGGGGTGTCTGTGCCTGGGGTCCCTGGGACCGCTCCTCCTGACCCCAGGGGCCCGCTCTCAGCCTCCAGCACTCCACCCCGATTCCCAGCACTGTCCCCTTTCATCGCCGGGTCCCCATGAATCAGCTGCGCCAGGTCGCACCACCGTATTTTCCGATGAATTTCAACCTGCAAATATCCCGTTCCTGTGGTGTTTTTCCCGCTGTAGCTTCTGCCCCTGGCACCGGCTGTTTGCTTCAGTGTGTTTAGTGCCTGTTTAATTAGCAGTTGCAATGGAGTCATTACATTCCCAGTTCCCCGTCAGGAGGAGGCAGGCCTCTGTGCAGGGGGGAAGGGGCCGCCGGCCACACTGTGTCTTGTCCCTTTCTGGATCTGGACGCACTGAACCTCTCTCTTCAAATTAATACGGAAAACCCCGGTGTAACTGCGTTTCTCGCAGGTTAATTGCCTGCCCGGGAACACGCTCGCAGCTCTTTATGGAAGGGTGTGATTTCATGGGGGAGAAGACCACACAGGCATGGTGCTGTGTGCCTCTCGGGCTGGCGGCACCCCACAAGCCCCGCCTCCCAGGACCCCAACCCAGACCCCTTTCTGGTGGTCAGGGTGGGGGAAGGGACTTCTTTGACCCCTGCGCGTCCGTTGCTCTTTGACTCGCTGAGATAACGGGCAGCCAAGTCCAGGCGTTCCTAGGAAATGAAGATTTTCCTGAGAAATTCCACGTAGGGACTTCTCCAGGCGGCCCGTGGAGTCAAGAGGTTCAGGCTGTGGTCCTGGCCCTTCCTGTACCTGGCTGGTGACCTTGAACAAGTGACCCCCCGCCCCCCCCACCCTGAGCCTCATTTTCCCCATATATATATATTCATACACCTACATATACAGGGTGTCCCCCCCAAAATGTATACAGACTTGAAGAGCTGATAGCTCGGTTTTGAAAATGAAATGTATTTTAATAAACACGGCCTTTATAATGATTCAAAGTGTGTGTATACATTGTTGGGGGACACCCTATATAGCTGTGATATACATGTTACAGTTAGAAACGGGGCTCCTTATATTGATCTCTGAAGTGGGTCATTTAGTCCTTTCAGTTACAGTTACTGTGGATGGCTGGGCCTGGGGCTTGGGGAGCGTGCCCTGGAGGCGTCTACGATTCAGAGGCAGACACGAGAGTGTGTCAGACCCTGGGTGAAGGCCGCTCTGTGCCGCATGGCGGTGTGACCTTGGAGAGTGTGACCTTGGAGAGGTGTGACCTTGGAGAAGTCATTTCCTGCCCCTTCCCTCCGTTTCCCCACCTGCAACATGGGGGTGGTGCATGCTCTGAAGGACTGTTTGGAGGATTGCATGAGGTCGTAGGTCAGGAGTGGAGGACTGTGCCCCGTGCTGAACCCTGTAGACATCGCGACTCACTGGTGAGCAGATGGGCTTCAGAACACGGCGTGGTCCGTCTCTGGCACCGCGTGGACTCTTCCTTCAAGCCGGACCCCGAGGCTCCGTTCTGAGCGGCAGATCCCCTACCAGCCTTGGGAGGTAGAGAAGGAAGCGAGAGACTCGGCTGCGTATCTAAAAGCCGCCAATGGTCAGCAGCCACACTGATTAATACAAATACATGAGTTTGGTGGAGCTCAAGGGCCCATGCAAGACCACACAGGACCCAGCTCGGGGAAGCGGGGGTGTTTGGGTTTAAAGGAAGGAGTCCGCGGCTGTCACTGGTATCTGCTGAAATCACAGGGCTGTCCTGTAAAGTTAAATTCAATTTACTTTTCTACCGAGAGCCTGCTTGCTGTGCTGTGTAACCAGGCGGGGGTTTCTTGGCTTGGGTTAAAGGGACAATAAAGATAAAAGAATACCTGTAAGTAAATAGGAGGGTTTAACCATCGTTTTCCCCTCCTTCTGCTATATCCCAGTGTTCATCTGTGTTGGTTTTTAAAACCGGGCCGTCCAATGGGACGCCGTGGACTGGACCACCCTCGCTGTGGAAGCTTGGTGCAATTAATACAGTCTGTCTGGAAAGGGGCCTTATTTCTGGAAGCTTTATGTTAATGATATGGTCTGTGCTTTGCACATTTCATCCCAGAACAAGGAGCGAGCTGCAGTTGCATTCTGGACTGGGTTTGATTAGCACCGGAGGATCCGTGGGCAGCCACGGGGCGCCGCGGGCCGAGGTGCAGCGCCCGCCAGGCCCGCGCCGGCGCACTGCCTCGGCCCGTGCAGGGGCGCCGAGGTGCCCCAGTGGGGTGTGAGAGCCTCCATGGAGACTCTGGAGGGAGGGGTGAGTATGGGGTGAAGAAGAAGAGAAGTGAGTGTGGGTGAGCGTGTGTGGACGGAAGCACTCCGAAGGGGGGAGGTTCGGGAGGTGTTCTTGCGCCTCCCTTTGCAGAGTCGCGTTTGTAGATGGGTCCTGGTTGGCCAGCCAGGTCTCAGGGCCGGCGGGGGCTGGCTCACTGTAGAAGAAGGGCTCTCAGGGGAGTTATTAAAAATTTAGAGTCATTCGTACGCCTTGTGATGTCTGCACCGCCCAAAGGGCCGCAGGTCCGGCAGATGCCACCCAGCGGGGACTTCTGCACGCCAGGCCCTGGATTCTGCTGCGGTGTCTGTCCGCTTCTGAGAACACACCAGCGCTGACCTCCAGCCTTGAGCGCCCACCATTGGAGAATGTGCTGGGAGAAGCCGTGGAGAGCCGCACGGCCCCCAGGGTTGGAGGGAGCCCCCTCTCCAGGCTGGTGGAGGTGGCCCAGAGCCCCAGGGCATGGGTGAACCCCAGAAAGTCCCCTGTCTGGCTGCCTGAAGTCACTTCTCCAGCCCCAGTGGGGGCTGAGGTTGCTGGGGAGCAGGGAAAGGGGTGGGGGAGGGGTTGAGGCTGCCCAGCAGGGGGCGGGGGGCAGGGGCACCTACCAGTGTGACTGTCCTTAGATAAAAGGGCTCCCAGCGACGACATCCAGACGGAGACCTGCAGCCAGGCCAGATTCCTTGTGCCTCTGCGAGCCGGCCCCGCAGACCCTCTGAGGGCAGAGCTAAATCAAAGAGTTCTGCTCAAATCCGTCCAAGATGTTGCTGCTTTTCCTGCTCTGACAGGAGAGGCATTGGAAGTGCAGTTTCTTTCCTTTTTTTTCTTCCCTTTTTTTTTTTTTATAGCTGTCTTAAAAAGGAGTTTGGCTGTTTAGCACAGCTGGTGCTCATTACATTATGCACTGGCAATAAAATAGCATGTGTAATTAATTTTTAATGCAGCCTGGATGCAGCACTTTAAAGCAGTGAGTGGATGTGAATAGCCGGCACTGGCCACCGACACCAGAGATCTCAGAGCGAGGCCGCCCCCCGTTCCGCAGCTTGAAAGGGCGCCCGAAAGCGGCAGGGGCGGCCGGCACCCTCCACGTGGAGCCCAGTGGCCCAGGACCGGGCTCACCTTGGTGGCCTGAGGCTTGTATGGAGCTTTAACGATGTTGGATCGGGGGGTCCCGGAGGGGTCATCTCATCCAACCCCTTCATTATCCAGACGGGGAAACAGAGAGCGGGGAAGAGGCCACACGCCGTGTATGGCTGAGCTGAGCTGGAGTGCACCCCCCAGGCTCTGCCCACTGGACCACACTGCCTCACGTAGTTCATTTTGAAGACGGAGGACTCTCACCGTCCTGCGGAGGCTGCGGGACACGTGCCGCTGGACTGGGCAGCAGATAGATAGTGTTTGCCTTGGGGAGCCTCACGTGCTTAGCCTCTGGGACCCTCAGCTTGGCCGTCTGCGGTTGGAACACGCTTCCATGCGTCTCCGGTGCGAGCCGTTCTGTGGCCGCCCCATCTCCTCGCAGGGCTCGTGGCACAGATTCCCGTGGGACAGGAAAGGCCATTGTGGACACATGTTGGCAGAAGGGCCGCAGGTGTCGCGGGAAGCTCCAGCGAAGGGGCCATGCTTGGTTCTTATTCTCAAGGGCATGGCGTGACCCTGTGACCTTGGGTAGCCACTGTTTTTCTTCACGCCTCAGTTTTCTTACCTGGGAAATGAGCTCTCCCTGCTCATCATCCCCGCATTGGGGGGCCCGCTGACCGGCCTGCCAGCATGGGATGGCCACAGCCGATCACCAGCACGTGGGGCAGCAGAGGCGAAGGGAGGGGTGAGGGGCAGGGAGGAGGAGGCTGGTATTGAAAAGCCTCGAGTGCCGCGTGCTCCGAGGATGACGTGGCCGCCATCTCTCTGACAGTCTCCTGTCAGGGACGGGGAGGAGGGCACACGGCCGTCAGTGCTCCTGGGTTGGCAGCTGTCGTCAGCAGTGCCCGAGGCACCTCATCCTCATGACACCCCCTAAGAAGAAGCCGCCGCACCACCTTATGCTCATGAGTTTACTGGAGCTCAGAGAGGCCAACCAAGTGCCCCGGGTCACACAGCACACGAGTAGCACAACTGAGATGGGGACTCAGGTCTGCCTGGCCCTGGCGTCATGCTCACAGCTGTCCCCTCCGGTTGGGCTGCACGGTGGCTCAGAGGCGGGCAACGGCAATGCCGCCTGCCCTGGGAAACCAGACCCCATTCAGAAATGGGCCCGGGGGGGTCCCCCAGGTCTGCCTTCATCACCAGCTATCCTGGTGCCCGATCCTGGGCCAGACGCAGGGGTCGGAAATGAGCTCAGTGGGGCCCTTCCCTTGAGGGGGTCCCGGTGGTGGGGGCTGCACGGCAAACATGAGATGTACATCCCATGATGCCGTGCTTGACTGAAGACAGATGGAAGGACTGGGCTATGGGATCTGGGAGGAGTCGGGGTGCACGGAGTTTCCTGCTGGGGAAGATGAGGCTGGAGAGGGGGCAGGCTCCTTCCAGTGTGGGGGGCAGTGACAGAGACGGATGTGGGCGTCTTCTAGGAGGGGTGCTGCTGACCCGACCAGCCTCCACTGGCCCTGGCTGGCCCCCCCGGAGGAGGGGGCGGTCTGAGTTGTCAGCGACTTAAGGGGACACAGACAGAGTAACTGACCCTCAGACCACCCGAGGGGAGTTTTGATGTTGAAGAAGAGGCCTGGGGTTTGGGAAGAGATTTTCTCATCACATCCCCCTCCATTTGGGTTTCTGGGGTCTGGCCGGGAGGCAGGGACTCGGCACTGGCCCCGCTCCAGCCTTCACCAGGTCCACGCCTGTCCCGGTCACTGTCTTCCCAGCGCTGGGCGGGCCCGGGAGACGGGGGTGGACGGTGAAGACCCGGAAAGGTCATGGTCACGTCCTCCAGGGAAAGCAGGACAAGCTCACAGATCTGTTTGTGCCCCTTCATTTGTGTGCGCCGCCCCCCCGGAAACAGTCTCTCTTCACTTGAGAGAAGCAGCTGCCGTCGCCCCTAAAGCTTGAGGTGTCTGTCTCCTTTGGTGGGGGAACAAAATGTACTTGTCCTTTCGAACCCGAGGGTCGGGCAGGGCGGAGAGGCTGTGTACTGTGCATATTTCACAATCAAACCCAAGTAGTCTAAACCATGAAATATCATTTATCCAAACATAATCAAGGCTGGCCAATTTCATCCAAAAAGCAGCGGGAAGAAACCTTCGGTGGGCAGGGGCCCCGCTGTGTGGGGTTCCACGTGCAGCCCGCCTTACACCTGAGGCAGATACAAGCTGCCCGTCACTTGAGTCCCCTCCTTGGGAGTTATTTAATAACCAAGAGCCGGGGGGTGGTGTGTGACCACGGTGTGTGGTCGGTGGGGGTGGAAGCATCAACCATGATTTCCTCTCCCACCAGGTTTCTTCTTACCCTTGACAGTGAAGCCACCAGGTCACGGGCGGGCCACTATTTCTGTGCCCCCACTGTGTGCCACTATTTCTGTGCCCCCACTGTGCGTCACTATTTCTGTGCCCCCACTGTGCACCACTATTTCTGGCTCCCACTGTGCGTCAGGCCTTCTGCAGGGGCCTTTGCAGAAATCTAAGCTTCCCAGCAGCTTCTCTCTTAGGAAGGTAACCTTGTATAGTTCACAAGTGAGAAGACCAGAGAGGTGATGTGACTTGCCTGAAATGGCACAGCTCATAGATGGCAGAGGTGGGATTTGAACTCGGGTCTCTTTGGGTCTGGGGGCCACAGCCTGCTCCTCCCCTGGCTTTCTGGCTCACGGGCTGCCCGCCAACTGGCCTGCCTGGCTGGGTGAGTGGGAGCAGCCGAGAGAGAGAGGAACGAGCTAGTGGATCACAGAGCTGTGCCCGGATAGAAAGAAGGCCTGCACTTTATGATTTCAGCGAAAAGGATCCGAGGGCTGGGACTTCTCAAAGGAGGTTAATGCAAAAACGGAGTCACTAGCTGCAGAGACAGGGACAGTTGGAATCGTTTCATAAATCTGGACATTTTACATTATTGCCTTTGTTAATAAGAGGTGAGGCATGGCCGGCGGGAGGAGCCGAGTTTAACCAGTTCTTTCGGACGAGGGCTCCCTTTTCTCCCAACTCCTTGCACTTTATTAACAAGCACCTCCTTTATTCTCGGTTTCATAGTAAAAGGAGCCATTGCTTGAAGGCCCACTGTGTGCCACAGCCTCTGTACGCGCCATCTCCATGATTCTCACGGTGGTACGAGGGTATGCCGCTGGAATTGTTTTCATATTGTGGTCAACCACACAGAACAGAAAACTGGCCATTTTAGCCACTTTTCGGTGTACATACTCATTGTTCTGGTCCCAGCACCACCATCCATCTCCAGAACCATTTATCATCACAAATGGAAACTGCCCCCCCTTAAGCTTAAAAAAAAACCACAACCACTATCTACTTTCTGTCTCCGTGAGTTTGACTCCTGGGCCCCTGGTAGAAGTGGAATCACACAGTGTTCGTCCTTTTGTGCCTGGCCTGTCTCACCCAGCGCGTCCTCCAGGTCCGGCCCATCCATGTTGTCGCGTGTGACAGGCTCTCCTTCCTTTTCGAGGCTGAGTAGTATTCCACTCTGCGGATGGACCACGTCTGTTTGTCCATTCGTCCTGTGATGGAGACTTGGCTGCTTCTGCCTCTTGGTGGTTGTGAGTGATGCTGCTGTGAACATGTGCACACAGTGGTTCGGGACCCGGCTTTCCGCTCTTCGGGGTTTATACCCAGGAGAGAAATTGCTGGATCCATGGCCATTCTATGTGTCACCCGTTGGGGAACTGCCCCCCCCCCCCCCGCCTTTCACAATGGCCGCACCATGTTCCATTCTCACCAGCAGTGCCCAAAGGGCCCAGGTTGTCCACATCCTCACCTGACCGTGGAGTTTGCTCTCAAGGACCCTGAGTCAGGGATGTGGACAACAACTGGCCCACGGTAAGCGGTTAATACACCGGAGGGTCTGGAATGGAACCAGCTTCCCCGGGCTTCAGGCTCGGTGCCTGTAGCCACTGTCCTGGGCACCTCCTGCGGTACCTTCTGTCTGAGGGTCTCTGACCCCATAGCGGCCCTGTCCCCAGCAGGACTGGTTCTCAGCAATCAGCCAAACATCTCTCTAGCCTGAGTGTCTGGGGAAGAAAATTCTGCAAGTGGACAATTCCCACTTTCTTCTCTGCTGTATCCGCAGGGCGTTGGTTTGGGTTTGGTTGAGCAGAGCCATGAACCTGGGAGTGAGGGAGAGCTGGCTGGCCCCAGTGCACGCCCCACCCCTCTCTGGGCCTCTCAGGGTCTCCCATCTCCTGGGCATCATCACGCGGCCTTCCTTCCCTGGCGGGGCTGTGGGGGGACCGAGGGCGCCTTCCTGGGTCTTCGGCTGTGATGGGTGCTCAGGTTCGTTGTTGAAAGGGACAGTGAGGGTTCTCTGGGGCTGGGACTTCTCGCGGTTGCTCTGTATTGCTCCCTAGCGCTGTCCTGGCAAATGACCCCGGCTTCAAACAACAGAAATGTTCCATCTCTCAGTTCTGGAGGCCTCAAATGCAGACTCCAGGTGTGGGCAGCGCTGGCTCCTTCTGCAGGCTCTGGGAGGACCTCTTCCTGCCCCTCCCAGCTCCTGGCGCCCCGGTGGCCCTGGGCTGTGGCCGCTTCTCTCCAGTCTCTGCCTCTGCAGTCCTGTGTCCTCCTCCTTGGGGTCCCTCTTCTCCTCTCCTGGCCAATGAAAATGAAAAGGACAACTGTCCTGCCTGGCTGGTGTGGCTCAGTGGTTGAGCGTCGACCTATGAACCAGGAGGTCACAGGTTCGATTCCCCGTCAGGGCACGTGCCCCGGTTGCAGGCTTGATCCCCAGTAGGGAGTGTACAGGAGGCAGCCGATCAATGATTCTCTTCGTTGATGTTTCTATCTCTCTCTCCCTCTCCCTTCTGCTCTGAAATCAGTAACAGTATATTTAATATAAAATAAAAGGACAACACTCCTTGGGTTTACCGTCCACCCGGATAGTCTGGGATGATCTCACGCCAGACCCTGGATTTAAGTACATCTGCAGTGGCCGCTTTTCCAGAGAAGGTCAGCGTCACGGAGTGGAGACGTTCGGTTATGGGCATTTCACTTCGGGACACCCTTCTGCCCATGACATCCTCCGTGCTGGGCTGAAGGCCCTTGCGGGGCAGCAACCCCAGTTGGGTGTTCTCGTGAACCCCTGAGTCTGGGACAGGTTCTGGCATCTGGGGGTGCCCCGGATGTGTGCTGGGCTGCACCTGGAGATGGTTGCACATGTTCCCTCTCCCAGGAGTCCTGTGTTTCTCAGATGCTGCTGCCTCTCGGAACACCCAGACCACCATGGTTCACGGAAGGTGGTGTGGCCCCCAGTCCTGCCCTGTGCCAAGTCAGAGCACAATTATTAATAGAGAGTGGGGTGGCTTTAAAAAAAAAGCCTGCGATGATTATTGTGAGAAAAAAATTAGCAGAGTTGAGTAGGAGCTAAAAATAGCTGGACACATACTTGCCTATAATCTTTTTTTTTTTTTCAAGAAAATGTAATTATTTTTGTAAACCGACTCTGAGAAGCCAGGAGTATTTTTAGTCTGCATCTTCCAAGATGTTGTGCATCTTTTCAGGAAGAGCAGCCTGGGGCCCCTGGTGTGTGATGCCGCGTCAGGCTCACAGCGGGGGAGGGTCGGGAGGATGGTCCGTGAGCAGCTTGGCCGTGGCCTCCGGGGGGTGTCCCGGCCACCCCTGGTCAGGTGGCTGGTCAGGTGGGAGGACTGTTGTCGCTTCAGCTCAGGAGCCAGGAGGCCTGAGGTCTCCCCCGGGGGAAGCTGGCCCGGCCATCCCGCTATGAGCCTGGTCTGCGTAGACCTGTACGACACAACCCAGATTTGAGGGAAACATTCCATGGCTTTTTCACTGGGAGCCAAGCATTGCCTCATGTAATTTTCTCCCTGGTTTTTCCCATTGCCTCTGCCAGGGGCCTTGGGTCTGGCACGGACCCCATAATGAAAGGCCCCGTGTTTGTGTGTTTATATGTTGAGTACATGTATTTGTGCGTTCATGCATGTATGTGTATGTATGTGTGTTTGCATGTGGGTATAGGTGATGTGTTTGTGTTTATAAGTGAGTATGTGTTTGTGTGCATATGCATATGTGTTTATGTGAGTGAGCATATGTGTATAGGTGTATGCATGTGTATGCCTATGCACGTGTGCGCTCACATGTGTGTATATGTACGTGTATTTGCATGTGTGTATATATGATATGTGTATTTGTGTTTGCATGTGTATATATGAGTGTGCATATGCGTATAGGTGTGTGCATATGTATGTGTGTCCTGCTGTGTGTGTATGTGTATATTTGTGTACATATGTATACATATGCCCCCGTGTGTGCGCACGTATGTGTGTGGTTGGGGGGGAGCGCCCCCGCCCCCATAGCTGGTGCTTAAGGCAGAGGCCCTTCGGGACTTTTCTCCCGGAACTTGGCAGTTCCTCCTGCGTTGCAGTGGGCGCCGTGGTGCTTCAGGGCCCAGGCCCGAGGCTGGGGTGCGCTTCTCTCTGGGGATGAATTTGTTTTCTCAGGACTTCCTGGGGGAGACCTGGTCCCCCCCCTGCCCGCCTTATAGGTCAGTCCTGTGGGTCATCCTCCCCAGGGCTGTGTGCCGGGGAAACGCCAGCTTTGGAGACGGATAGCTGGGTCACATCCTGCCTCGGACATTATGAGCTCTTTGACCTTGAGGGACCTTATCTTCATCAGCCTCAGTTTCCTCGTCTGTAGATGAGGATGGCAGCGACGAAGTGGGATGCGCAGCAATGATAACCGGGCACTTTACTAAACGCCGGCTTCATTCTCCACATTCCTCGCCCCAAGCCTGCGAGGAAGGCACCATCGGCCTCATTTTGCAGGTGAGGAAACTGAGGCAGTCTGCATGGAGAGCCCGAAGCTCTGCTCTGTTATACTTGAGAACCTGCCCTGTCCGTTGCGCTGCCTTCAGCAGCGGCTGGCATAGGAAAGGTGGGGAAGAGTGGCAAGTAGCAGTATAATATTTTTATTGTTGTTATAACAATAATTGTTATTATCAGGATCATCATCATGGCCGTTTCCCGGGTGAGGTATGTCCGGTCCACCCGGCTCTCCCCGCTGTGCTGAGGGCCTCCCTGTGACAGCTCTGGTGTCCGCCCTGTTCATCCTTGGGATTGGACAGGCCTCCGACCAGCATCCCTCACCGCCTCTGCCCCGTCTTCCCTCCTGCCTTTGGGTCTGTGTGCGTTTGAGGTCTCACATAGCCTTTCTCTTCTCGTTGAGATAATGAACACGGTATTTCCAGAACCGCTGCACTGAAAGTCAGGTGCAAAGTGATGGTTTTCATTTCTCTCTCTCTCTCTCTCTCTCTCTCTCTCTCTCTCTCTCTCTCTCTTAATATGCACCTCTTTACGGAGGGATTGGCTGAAAGCAAACAGCTAATAACCTATGGATTTATGGAGCCAGCGCGAGCAGGCTTAATAAGCTTTTATACCTGGAACCAGCATTCTGCCCCTTTAAGTTGAAACTCCAACTTGCTTGGTATTTTACGGTGCCTGGTTTCATTTATGCTGGAGCCAGACTTACTATGTGAGAGCCGTCCGCATGCTGGAATTAGTCTTAAGCTTGCTTCTGTGGCGTTGCCAAATTCCATGTTTGTGTTTTATTTAGAATTCTTTTCACGGCCAGCCGATTCTGTTCCGGCACACACAGGCGCTGTTGCGCCCCATGGAGAAAATAAGCAAGCTTGCGTTTTCTTTGGCAGGGGCCGCGGCCACAATAGACTGCGGTCTCCGAAACATTTTTTAAAAGCTATTTTAACCCATAACAGATGCATAAAGTCGGCACAGGCATGCCAGTTTTCTTAGTTTTAATTAAAAAATAATTGCAGTCTAATGGGATGTTAGTGACACATTTGGATGAATGGTGGGTGACATTATCTGCAACTTGTAAATGAGTGCTTCTCCTGTGGCCGGAGCAGGGGTGGGGGGAGAGTTGGGGAGGCGGTCTGGATACCTGTTCTTTCTTGCATGGTGGGGGCAGGGGTGGCGGGTGGCGGGTGTCGGTCTGGGCATGTTGGGGCCCTGTGGAAGCCATGGTGAATGGTGTGCTGCACTCTGAAGGGACATCCCGTTGTGGCCGGCCATGGTACCCTAGAGCATCCTCCACCCCAAGTGCTCCATGGGAAATTCTCACCTGCAGGGCTCTTCAGTGGCGTGAGGGCCGGATGGCGGCACCCAGATGCCATGGCCTCAAGCCAGCACCTGCTTCTTGGCCCCATGATTCCTCCTCCCCTTCTGGAACCATCCAGCAGCTAGAAGCCCTGGGGACCTGCTGGGGGCCATGCTACTAAGAAGGTGCGGCTGAGACGGTGAAGAGGCAGAAAAGCAGTGCCTGGCCAGGGGCTGCTGCTCGCGAGAAATCTGCACCCCAGACACTCGCCCTCAGATCAGTCTTTCTGTAAAACCTCATACTCGTTGGGCTCCGGAGTGGGTGGGCTAGAGCGGGGACTCAGGGGAGGGACGTGGACACAGCTCACTGGCTGTGCCAGGAGGGACGGGTCTGGTTAGGCACGGGCATTTCTGGAGCTTCTGTGATGTCTCGTCATGGAGGTGGGGAACGGTACCTCCACTAACCAGGCAGTTGGGAGTGGCGACAGGTTATGTGACCTCTGAGCCCTGCTTCATGAGGACTGGGCCAGGGGCTCAGGAGGCGGGCGCCGTAGGGTCGGGTTGCTGAGGCTGTCCCTGTGTAAGAGGCGCTGGAGCTATGTCATCCCCAGCCTTCGGAGAGTGGCAGGAAGCCAGAGCCCAGCTGGGCCCTGGGCCCTATGTGCTGGTGGCCGCCTCCTGCCCTGCCCACACCGCATCCCCTGCCCAGTGCCTGTGTGCTTCTAGGCGGGCACGGCCCGCAAGACCGGAGGGACTGGCCCCAGGCCACCAGCTGAGCTAGGCCCCCAGGCCCCACGCTTTCTCCTGAGACCTCCCACTCTGCCCAGGCCCGCGGGGGTCCCATCCTGTGGAGAAGGGCGGGCTGGGGGCCTTTGTTTTTTCCTTTGGGGTGGCGGGCCTTATTGTTGTCGGCGGAGTAAAATGAGTGTTTCTTAGACAATGTTTCCCTGAGCCCGAATTCCTCAGAAGTGAAAATTAAGTTCCTCTATTAAAAACATGAGTCATACCAGCCCAGATGAGAGTCGTTTTGGCGTTCCTCGAATTTTTGGAAGGGAAACATGGCATTCACGCTAATCCTTTCAATTATACCTTATTGCTGAATAATCCACCGGCGCTCTGCGTGGCAACCCCTTGCGATCTGATTCCAGGGCAGGCCCTGCGCGAGGCACAGAGCGGGGCAGACTCGGGCCTGTGCTGGCCTCTCCGGGGCTCACCTGGCTCGCAGAGCCTGGCTGTTGAGCGCCTCGGGGCTCCTGTCCTTCCCGGGGCCAATCGGATTCCCTCCTCGCGAGCTCCAGTGTCTAATTGCTGCAAATGATTAATGTCCAGTTGAAAAGGTTCCATGTCTGTCTTCTCACGTGAACGGGAAGCAGATGGGAGTTGGGGGTGTGTGTCCCCTCTCCGTGGCTGGCCCTAGCACAGAACCCCGGGTCCCCTCTGCCTGCTGGGCTTCCCGCTCAGGTGAGGGTGCAGACAGGCTAGGTGCTGTTCCCTCGAAGAAACTGCTCTGTGCCTTTGCTGTTTCTCTATTCCCCCCAGAAGCCTCCCATGACCGAGGCGGGGGCCGTGCAGGGAGGTGTCCCTGTGGGGAGGGGCAGATGCAGAGACTGCTGTCTGAAGGCCATGTTCTGGGGGAAAGCACCCGGGCAGGAGGGAGGGCGGGCAGGAGGGTGCAGTGAGGCAGGGTCAGCCCCTTGGCTGGGTGTCTGTACCGAACACTGTGGGCCCCACAGGGCCTGGGCTGCCCGTGAGCTGACCTTTGGCCCCAGATGCGGCTTGCAGGGGGCAGGGAGGGAAGGATGGCCTCCGGAGGTCTCTGCTCGGACAGGGGAAGCTGCAGGGCTGCGTGTTTAAGAAATGTGAGACTTGAGGCTCTGCAAGACGCAGCTGTCGGACCAGCCGGGAACCGGCTCCCTGGCTCGGGGCATGCCACGGGGTGTTTTGAAATGTAGTCTTTTGGGGTGGTCCATGTTCCTCTCGCTGCTCGTATTCAGCGGGATGCTCCAGCCCGCCCACTGCTCCAGCGAATCCTCGGGGGGAGGGGGGACGGTGGAGCAGTGCGTGGGGATTGGGTCTGAGACGCCGGAGGTGCGGGGGACCCCCAGGGCTGGAAGTCTGCTCCCAGGATGGGGAAGGCTCTCGGGTTTGCAATCAGATGCAACGTGTGGTTTCCGAGTTTGGAACCACCAAGTGGTTTGGGGGATGTGTGTGGGGGGTGGGGGAGAGCAGGGGTTCACGCTCATTCACTTGTGTTAAGCTGAAGTTCCCTCTTTTCATGGGGAAGAAGCAAAAGCCCGTGTGGATGACGAGAAGCACAGGCGGGACAAGCAGGGTGTGTCTCCTCGTTACATTCCCCAGAGAGCAAACGAGGGCTTAGAACGGAAGGACCAGCAGGTCGGGCGTGTGGGGAGGGGCTTGATGAGAGCCTCGGGCGGAGATGGCAGAGTCGGAGCCCTCGGGCCCCTACACCTGCAGGTGTGTTTGTGTCAAGGAGGTCCCTGGGGAGTAAGGGCGACAGACTCGACTGTCTGGAAGGAGGGGTGTGTGTATGTGCATGTGTGCACATGCTTGTGTGTACGCACGTACCACATGTGTGCATGCATCTGTGTGCACACATTTGCATGCATGCACATGTTCTCCATGTGTACACGTTTGCATGCACGTGTGTATGTGCATGTATGTGCATGCATGTGCATGAACAGTGCTCCCACTCTCTGTTCCAAGGGCCAGGCTCCATGGCCAGCTGCTCTGTGATGCTTTGTGAAGGGCCAGGGAGCAGGTGCGCAGGACCACGGGGTGGTGAGGCACCAAATGACACTGAATGTGCGACCGGAGCTCTCTTGACGATTGGCCCTTACTCTCCTGGGCACCCTGTGGCCGCCCTGACGCTACTGTCAGAGGCAGAGCTGTTGGGCAGGGTGCCCGCCAGAAGCCGCCGGGCCTGAGCTTGCCCGGCTCCCACTGGGTGACCGTGGCCTTTCACCTCCATCTCGCAGCCTGGGCCCCTCACTCCCTGAAAGGAGATGATGGTGTTACCCAGGTGCCGGAGTGTGCCGGTGG
Source organism: Myotis brandtii (assembly GCF_000412655.1). NCBI lineage: Eukaryota > Metazoa > Chordata > Mammalia > Chiroptera > Vespertilionidae > Myotis > Myotis brandtii. Next base: position 3,335,060 of record NW_005369964.1, read on the forward strand.
ATAGAGCAGGGCCTGGCACGCGGGAGGCCCCAGCAAAGGGAGCTATTACTGATCTTATTAGGACAGTAGCGGTCATTGGAGGCAGAAGGGAAGGTGTCTTCTCCACCGTGACCCCAGCAGTCTGCAGCACCGCGTGAGCTGAGGGGGTGGGGGTGAGGCCTTAGCTCCCCCCACAGGTCCTCCTGCGTCCTCAGTGTGGAGCCCCCGGGCTGGGAGGGTCTGTCACCCCGTTAGTGTGAGCTGCTCTGTGGGGCTGCCGGAGACCTCCTGGTGCCCAGGGGGAAACCCTGCCCCCGCCTCTCTGCTCCGGCCCCCGGGAGCCCCTGTCCTTGCTGGCTCCCTGATTTTGCTGGGCTACATCTCCTTCCAGAGTGGCCCTCCCTGTACCGCGCCAGGGACCCAACCTCAGGACCCTGGTTTCTTGGTCCACGGGTGTGAGCCGCTTGGGTTCCTTTGGGAGCCTGTTTCAGACCCAACACAAGGGGGTGGAGCGGGGAGGTGGCCAGCTGAGTGCAGACCTCTCCTCCGTTGTTTCTCCCCAGAGAAAACCTTCTCAGTAAACTCCTCTGTCATCAGGAGGGACTGGAAGACTTGTGGCTAATGAAGCCCAGAGGTTTATGGGAAGTCTGGGCGACTCTTCTTCCTCCCGCTCTGGCTTTGGCCGTTCTTGTGGACCAGCGTCCCGGCTTTCTCCTTTCCTGCAACTCCTGTTCCATCTTTTTGTGTTTGTTTCTTGCAGAAGGAATGGGATGCTGTTGTCCAGAGACGGGTTGGGCACCTGTGTAGCACGGGCACCTCCATTGCTCCTTCCCGTGCCCGTGGCAGACATCACCAGTCGATCATGGCACCTCTCTCCCCTGGGCCCAGGCCTGGGCACCTCAGGTTGAGGCAGCCACTACTAATGATCACCCAGGCCCTGAAGTTGAAATGTCATTTCTGTCCTGGCATGGCTCTCCTCTGGGGAAATGGCGGGAGAAGAGGCACCGCGTTGCACCGTTTCCCCAGCCGTTGAGGAGGGCGCCTGGGGGTGTGTGGGGTCTGTCCAGGTCATTGCGAATTGGCAGTGGGATGGTTGTGCCAGGCCTCTGAGGCCCTGGCCTGGCTTGTCCTTTCTCGGGAGGCGGTTTGAAGCAAGCATCTCCATCCTGTGCGGTGGTCAGGGCCCCGTCAGCTGTCACCAAGCCCCGCCCCCTTCCCCGCCGCCACTCCCTCCCTGCTCTCAGGTGCCCGCTGTTCCCAGGTCCGTGCGGGCCTTGGCCCGGCTGCAGTGTATGTGCCCATCTGTGTCCCCCCCGCCCCCAAGTCCGGACATGGCTGAGGCAGGGGCCGTGTCTTGTGACCCCTGTTTTCCTAATATGAGCATCTGCCCGCCCACCGAAGGGGCCTTGATGTCTGGGGGATGGGTGGGTGGGCAGGCACCAAAGTGATTCTTCCAGCGAATATGCGTTCACCTGACCTTGTGCCTTGGGGCAGTAAAGCCTCGCAGGTGGCCCGGCCGAGTTCTGTGACGGGTCTCTAGCCTCTCTGGACAGGACGGGGCAGCCAGAACCAGGATGTCATGAGCCAGAGGGCACCGGAAACCCCTTTCCTCTTGTTAAGGGGGACCCCACACTTGGCTTTGCAGCGGGCTGGGACAGCCCATTTATGACCCAGTGTTGGGGAGACCTGGGGACAGCGAGGGCAGGTGTTAGAGCCACCAGCAGCCTGTGGGGCACCTGCCCGGTAAGCTCCGAGTAAAGAACTGGGTGATTCGCGGGCTGGCAGCCTCTGGGCAGGCCCTTGTCCGCCCCTGGAGTGAGGGCTCATTCACACCCAGGGCCCGTGGCCGGGTGTCACCGGGGCTTCTCTGTAAGGGGAGAGGGTGGCAGGCCTAAGTCAGCTCAAGGTCAGACTGCAGGACACAGGGGCGAGGGCTCCAGCTCCCAGCTCTAGGTCCCCTCAGGGAAGTGGCTCCTCACTGCCCCGTGCACGGGCTCTGGGCCTCTGGACCGTCTCCCAGGGCTGCCAGTGCACCCCACCACCAGCCAGCCGCCGGTCTTAGCGTCCATTGAGAAAATGCCACTGTGAGCTGGGCCTGTTTTCGCGTCCTCTTACAGGCTGCTGCTGCGATGTGGGTGCGAGGAGACATGGGTGCGAGGAGACGTGGGTACAAGGAGACGTGGGTACGAGGAGACAGAGACTTGGGGAGCCTCTGTAACTCCCAGGGTCACTGGCCCGTACGTGGCCCATTTCCAGGTGGAGCTGTGGGACATGGCTGGGCCAGAACCCCCATTGTTCAGGGCTGGTTGTTACTGTTGACTCTTCCCCGGGGTCTTGGGTGCCTCTGCCCTTTGTATCCTGGCTGGGCTCTGCCCAGCAAGTCCCTCAGTCTCTCCGGCAGCTGGGATCCTGTTTACTCCCTCGGCAGCTCCCACGTACGCCTCTGGGCCCAGCTGACCGCGCGGTACCCGCTCCCTTCTGTGTGGAGCGGGAGGGCCCCCAGTGCACGGTTGTGCTCTGTGTGTGTCTCTGGGTCTCAGCAGCCAGTGCCGGCCTTGGTGCCCAGGAGGGTCTGGGTGAATGAGGGGTGTCTTTCTTGCCCCCCAGAGGCAGGTGGGGCACTGGAAGTGACCAGAGTGAGTGCCCGCAGCTCGCCCAGCTTCATGCGGGAATTCCTCCTGGAGGACTCAGCTGGAGGGAGTTTCGATTGAACAGGAAGGAGCGGGGTGGTCTGTGCCGCCAGGGAATTCTGAGAATGGGGTCTGCAGAGGCTTTTCAGATGCAGAGGGACTCTGGGCTGGAGCACCATTCTGCCCACTTTTTCTTTATTCTTTAGACCGTTACTGCTTCCATAGCAGAGTCTGAAGTCTCTTACTTTAAGTTTAAGTAAACCTGTAAGAGAAGCATGAAAAGGATGGTGAAAGGAGTCACCATTAAGGGAGGGGGAAGGTTATTCCAGTCACCTACATAGCCATGAAGCACAAAAGTTACCTCTGAGCTTCCTGGTAGCCTTGGCGAAAAGGGAAATATGGTGAGTTCTGATTTGCTTATAAAATAAAGAGCAGGATAGAGAGATTTTTACATCAACCTCAAGCCTGGGAGACTTCCTCTCATGGATTTTTAGGTAAGATAGGGCCTTTACTTAAGATGAAGGTCCAGACAATAAATATTTTAGGCCCTGTGGGCCAAATGATTCCTGTTGTAACTACTCAACTCTGCCATTGCCAGGCAAGAGCACCTGTGGACAGTGCATACCAAATGGGTGTGGCTGTTGTTTCAACAAAACTTTATTTACAAAAACAGGCGGCCTTTCTGTGGCCCATAGTTTGTGGATTTTCCAGATAAGAATTGTGAATATCACACTGATGGACCATCACAATATTGGCCCACAGAAACACAGCCATCTTATATCGACGCTGGTGGAAGTTGATGGTCCTCTTATTGTGCCCATTTGTCCCTGGAGAGAGACAGAGTCTGGTCAAGGGGGCGATGGGTTGCGTGTTCCCTCCCCAAATCCTCGCCTTCAGGTGGACGAGCAGCGCTGGCCCTGTGGGCTCCCTTCCTGCGAGACCTCCTGATACAGGCCGTGCCCGTGGGGCTGACCTCCTCTCGGCAGCTTGTTTCTGCAAAGGAAAGGCGTCAGCAGCAAGGCCTGGGCTGGTTCTATGGCCGCACAGTGGGTACGCTCTTGGGAAGAGATATGTGTGCTGGTATTTTAACTGTTGGAGGCAAACTATGGGAAAAAGAACTTTCGTGAATTTTGCTCTTTACCTCTTATTTTTAATATTTTTCTTTACTTAATCCCGACCTCATTCCACAAAGACCTCGGAAGGGTGTGACTGCAGAGATGTACTCGTGAGCGTCTCTCGTCCTCACGATGCATGCCAGGCGGCGCGGCCCCAGGAGCCGCAGGGGTCAGTCTTCCTCCTTTGCTGCCGGTGCAGCCAGCTCCGCGCAGTGTGGCCGCATTGACTGACCGCTGTCAGAAGGGGGGTGGGGTGTGCAGCCTCTGGGAGAATTCTCCGCTGCAGAAATCACGGGCGAGGGCGCCAGCCTGGACCGGTTCTCCGCGGGCCCAGCCGGCCCTGGCGTCTCAGTTTGGGGTGTCCCTGGATGTTCATTTTCAGGGTGTGGGGGACCTCTGGCCACACCACCGTGAAGAAACGGCCAAGGACAAAAGCACCATCTCTACCAACCCCAGAATTTCCTCGACTGCCTGGGGTCCTACAGCTCCTTTAAGGTCCTGCTTCGTTTGACCCCCTCCCACAGCTGTGAAAGCACATGTTCCCTGGTCACATCCTCCCTTAAAGGTAATTTCACTGGAGGTGCACGCTCTGGACACCCGCCCGCAGGGCATCTGGGACCTGGCCCGCCTGTCGGGGGTGTCACACTGAGTGGCTTAAATTAAGGCCCACGCCAAGCAACGGTGTTTCCCTTCACCCACGTGGCCTTACTCTAGAGAAGTCCATGAATCTCTTTAGGTTTTTAACGTTTTTGAATAAGGAATGCCCTTCATCATGACCTTCAGGGACCCAAGGATGGAACTAAGATGCTGGTGCTCGGTTTTGTCCGGAACATTCCTTCCACCGCTTGGACTCTAGCTCCACTCTGCCCGCCGCAGGGGAAGAGGTGAGCGAGAAGGTTCCAGGCTCCTGTCAGGCACATCTTGGTGCCCGGCTCCCAGCTGCTCGGCACTGGCCCCGGCACCGAGGACACATTCGGTGACTGTGGGGTGAGCAGTGACAGGTCCCTGTCGGGCATTAGCAGGACGTCTGTGCCTCAGTACCTGGGGGGAGGGGCCGCTGAGTCCTCCCCTGCAGTGTTAGGGTGCAATGCCAGGGCTGGGCAGCAAGGTTCCGAGTCTGCACCTGCCTCCCTACCCCAGAGCACCCCGCCCGCTCCGCGCTGCTTCTGTCAGGTGAAATGCCTTTGGTCAGTGCAGACAGGAGGCCTCAGGGCTGATGCCAGGGACAGAGGCACCTTGACTGCAGACTCCCGGGAGAGGGCCGGTCCCCAAGTTCATGGGGCCCACCATGGACACTGTCTGCAACCACCACCCAGGCAGTGACCGCCCCCTTCAGCTGCACCTCCCCTGCCTCCGCCCTCTTGTCCCAGATGACCTTTGACATTCGAAGTCCAGGTCAGGTCTGACTGAGCAGGGTCCCAGAGGGCCCAGGCTCTGGGGGCTGGGCAGAGCTGGGAGTCCGGGGCAGGGGCAGTGGCTGCCAGACCACAGGGTGGGAGCCTTTAGGTGGCGCTGGGACCTCTCTTTGATGCCTGTTGGCTGGAGGGCGGGGGTGGGAGGGGCTGGAGTGGGTGTGCTGCACAGGGACTTGTGAGGCCCCCAGAGGCAGTGCAGGCAGCGATGATGCCTCCAGGTGTGTGTGTGGGGGTCCCCTTCATAACTGCAGCCCCCGCCCAGCACGGAGCCTGGCACAGGAGACTCATGCAGTGGATGCATTCGCAAGCAAGGATAAGCGAGTGAATGAATGAATGAACAGATGAATAAATGAGCTCTTTGAAGGCAGGGGACCTTGCCAGGACCTTGCCAGAAAAGGGTAGTGTGTCCGATGGATGCGGTCGACAACGCCTGGCACATAGTAGGTGCTTAGGGGATGCTGTTCATCAAATGAACACACAGAACCCATTTGAACCTACCTGTTAGAGACTAAAGCCACGCTGTACTCTGTTCTGTCCCTGCTGCCTGAAAGGTGTCTGCGGTCAAGTGAGATCCCCTCATCACAGAAGCGCCCCTTGTCCTGGGGATGTGCCTGCAAAAGCGGGATTTACAGGCAGGGACCCGAGCCAGGTGGGGACTTCCCGGCTGGTGCTGCTCTCCTAGCCGTCGAGGCCTGTTCTGCCCACCAAGGCTGCCAGGAGGAGAAGGGGCTGGTGGGCAGGGCAGTGGCCGCTGCTTCCTGCCCTGTGGCAGGGGAAGCTCCTTAACCCCCAGCTTCCATTTCCTCCTCCAGGAAGTGGGAGTTAATCGAGATAACACGTGGATGGGCCCAGCAGGTGCCTGGACATGCTGGGGGCTTGGGAGAGCAGCTGCTGTGTGTTCTGTCCAAGTGGGCCCTGGGCATTGAGCAGTGAGGACAAGGGGGCCCCTCAAGTCTCATGGACGTGGCTTTTCAGGGGTTGCTCCTGCCCCAGAGCCCCTGGGCTGTGAGGCCCCAGATTCTTGGTGGAGGGCGGGAAGCCGTGTGGCCTGACTCCCTCCCTGACCGGAGACCCAGGCCCAGGGAGGGGAAGGGTCTTGTTCGGGTCACTCAGCAGGGGCGGAGCTGTTAGACCCCAGGCTTGTTCCGCTGGGCTGCCTCGCTGTCCCCATGGTGACCTGGCCTGCGTCATGCTGGGGCCAGGTCGGGTGGCCCTGCACAAAGCTTTTGTAAGAAAAAGCAGGCGACTGTGGGTGCTGCAGAAAGGGCTGTGTTCGATGGATGCGGTCGACGCGGTCCTGTTGGTGCTCGAGGACCCCCTTGGAGCCCAGCCCTGTCCTAGGCACCAGGTTACAGAGACACTGCTCAGTCCCTGGAGATCACCGGGTAACAGTGAGATGCATCCAGGGACGGTCAGGGGAGGCCCTGGAAGGGGCTCTGAGCCTGGGTGTGAAGGGGGCAAATACATTCCCTGGGGTACGGAGGATGGGGGGCCAGTAATGTAGGGGTGCCCAGGAGAGGGTGCGAGAGGGCAGAGCAGGCCACTGGCAGCAGATCAAGGTGAGCACAGGTGCCAGGCCAGGGGGCGTCTGCCCAGGGGCAGCCCTGTAATGGGAGGCTGAGGGCGCCCAGCTGTGTGTCCTCGGAAACATCACTCCACCTCTCTGAACTGCAGGTCGTCACCGCAAACTGGAGGCAGCACCCCGTGGGCTGGTGATGGTGGTGACGTGTCATCCGGGTGTTGCAAGGCTCAGCTCAGAGTCCGGAGTTGAGTGTGCCCAGGACAGGGAGGGTGGCCCGGTCACCACTTGTGCCCCCCCCCCCACATCCGAAAACCCCCTCCAGCACTTGATGTGTTAATTGTAAGTGATAGCTTTTCAAGAGTGATCCGTTTTAGGCAGTCGATGGGGAACTGGTTTTCCAGGCATTCTTTGCAGTGTCTTGGTTTGGCTCCCAGGGATAGGAATCCCTGGCTAGCGCTGCTTTTTCCTCTGTGGAAATACTTGCACAGGCCACTGGCCGCTTCTCTTGGGAAACTGGTGCTTTGTGGTAGAGACCCTGCCCCCAGGACAATGCGGGGGGCCTGGAAGGTTGGGGTGAGTGTGTCCACTCTCCAACCTGCCCCGATGCCCCCACCACACTGGGCCGGCTGTGCCCCTTCCCCATGACAGCTAAGGCGGGTCTGGGAGGGAAGAGGCCCGAGGGCTGCGAGGCCCCTGGCCCTGGTCTCTGGGAGGCCGCTTCACATTCACTCCGAGTCAGCAAATATGGACCGAGGGCCGCTCTGTGCCAGGCCTGAGGGAGGGCCCCGGGCGCCAGTGTGAACTCCACGCAGGCCCAGCCCTCCAGGAGCTCCCAGCCTGGGATTCCCTGCTTCTGATTCCCTTCTGGGTTTGCCCAGAAGTGGCTGTGCCAGCCTCCTGCCCTATGCCAGGGGCATATGTTCCTGGTGAGCGTGGCCCAGGCCCTGGAGCAGGCATTTGCTGGGGAGTCCAGAGCCCTGGCTGAGGGGTAGGGCATGGGTAAGGGGGTTTCCCTGGGCCTGGACAGGGAATCCTATTTCTCTTGGGGGAGCAGATGAAGCACCAAGCCCCCCAGAGAATGCCAAGGTTCAGGGGCCTTTTTGCCTGGGGTGTGCCCGGATCTCAGTCACCACCTGTGTTTCTGGCTCTGACTATGGCTCCAGCCCTTCAGTGCTGGGCACCTGCTCAGCTGTGGGCTTCCCGAGCCGGGGTGACAAAGCTCCCAATGGGGTTTTAGCCAGGCTTCCTCCCCTCCCCGGGCCTGGGCCAGGGGGCCAGGGAAGTGGGCTCTGTTCCCTGTGACCTGAACCCCTGTGGCACCCACATTGCTCAACACTCCGGGGTGGGCCTCGTGGGGTTCGGCCGCTTCCCCGCGCTGCGTGTTCACAGATTGTTAGGAAGAAAGAGGGCGAGCATCGGAATGTGGTGCCTGAGAAGCCGAGGCTGGCGAAGTCAGGGGGAGCTCTTCCACAAGAAATCGGCGCTCCTGTCTTGGGGTTTGGGGAAGGCGAGCAGGCGAGGGCTTCCTTCCCGGCTCTCTGTGTTATTAAGACACTCTGTCTTAGAAGGGGTGTTGGATAATTAATCCTGTGGCGAGGCCGTGGCAACAAGCCTCCGAATAGATTTAAATAATGAGGGAGCGCGCTGACGCGGACCCGGCGGATCACTGCGGGCCGGGCGTGGCGGGGAGTGGGCCTGCGTGTGTGGAAATGTGCTTTCCCCCCTCAGAGGATGGGGTTTTTCTTTTGCGTGTACGCATGCGCGTGCGCACACACACACACACACACACACGTACACACGTGTGCCTGCCCACACAGAGCCTTTAGCCGGAACCCTTCGATGCCTTCTCCCTTTTCAGTCGAAAAGAACCAATTACGCCTCGTGTCGCTTTCCAAAAGCCACTTGGATGGTGTGATTTTGTTTCAGTCGAGGGCGCTCCAATCAGCCCCTCAGAAACAGGCGGGGGCTGGGCGGGGGGGGACCCTCTCGTCAAATATCTGGGCGCCGCGCAGGTTCCCGGCAATTGAGAATATTGACAGCAATCCGAGTTCCGCGGCTGCGGAAACTTCGCCTCTAATTGAACTGGGAAAGGTAAACCCAGATTCAGGGCTCTGCACGCTGTAATTGCAATAATTTAATTTAGCTATTTAACCTGTAATTCAGTGGTATTTATTAAGGAGCATGGGAGAAAATGAGGCCATTAGGAGCCAGAGATGAATACATTGAAATGAAAATGAACACTTCTAACTGCCAGTTGACCTCCGGTTTGTAGCAGTTTTTATTAGGCTGGTCACGGTAATTACCGGGACGGGAATCGGGGGGAAAGTGAATAATTCCGTAATGAACATTTTTATTCATTATCTCGCATTTTCAGGAAGCGGACAAGTAAGTGCGCAGCAAAGTATTGGCGACGTGCTCTTGTTTGTTTTTTTAAAAGGATCGTTTGTGGACAATGGCCCCGTGCAAAGCATCATGCCGTGGGGAGGGAGTTGGCGTCCTGGGAGCTGGAGAGAGGGGCGTGGGCGGGTGTGGCATCAGTGCTGGGCGTGCGTGGGGGGTGCACTGCGAGACAGCTGTGCAGACGCAGCGGGTGTGGTCAGTCCAGTCGGGGAGGTTTTCCCCAAATCATCCATTAGACCAGGGGTCGGCAAAGTGGCCCCTTGAGTGTGGCTCTTCCACAAAATACCACGTGCGGGCGTGCACGTACAGTGCGATTGAAACTTCGTGGCCCATGCCATGGGGCCAAAGAGCCGCATGTGGCTTGCGAGCCGCGGTTTGCCGACCACTGCATTAGACGGAAGGCTTTCTTGATGTGTGCTGACCATGGGTGGGGTCAGCGAGGTACTCTCACCCATTAGGGTGAGCTGTGAACTGTTGCGGGATGGGGGGGGGGGGGCGGTACAGGAGGGAACACGCAGCCAGGTCCTTCCGACCCTTGACCCAAGGACTCTACCACCGGGGCTCCACCCTGAAACTAACGAGGGATGCCCAGAAAAACGCCTGCACACCCTGCATTGTCCCTGCAGCAGTGGGCAGTGTGTGGGTTCCAACAGGAGGAGACCGGTTAACTGAGCGGGTCCCCACCGTGGGATGGACCATCCCCGAGAGGTTCAAATAAAGATCTCATGGTGTCTCTAGGGATGTGGGGAAATGCTCCCACTTAATATCAAGAGAGAAAAGCCCAGCCCCTCCGGCGTGGCTCAGCGGTTGAGCATCGACCTATGAACCAGGAGGTCACAGTTCAATTCCAGGTCAGGGCACATGCCCGGGTTGTGGGCTTGATCCCCAGTGTGGGGCATGCAGGAGGCAGCCGATCAATGATTCTCTGTCATCATTGATGTTGCTATCTCTCTCTCCCTCTCCCTTCCTCTCTGAAATCAATAAGAGAGAGAGAGAGAGAGAGAGAGAGAGAGAGAGAGAGAGAGAGAGACAAGCCCAAACCCAAACTGTAGACAGTCTGAGCTCCGTCGGTCGATGTCTGTGTGTGCGCGTCTAAGTCCACAGCAGGGGAACAGAAAGCAAACTCGGAAATTTTAACGCAAGTCACTTGGATGGTCTCTACGTTCCTCGTATCCTGGTCTGTTCTCTGTGAAGTGTTGTATGAGAAGAAAAGATTCCTTTAAAAACCAGAAGACGCAGTAATATTGATTTCAGAAGTTATGACTTTCGCTGATTGGAGAGAGGTTTCTAGCCGGGCACACGCCATCAGGCGCTGCCAAGCTTGTGGTTTCATTAGCTCCTCCTTACTGTTTCCCAGAAAACCATTCAGCCCTGAGATGAACAGGGGAGACGAGCTGGAAACGCTCCCGTCGGCCCGGCCGTGACGGATGGCTTCCAACACGGAAAGCCGGCGTCCCTGTGCGTGGCAGCGGCATCTTCTTTTCAGTGGCTTCATGTCCATTCTCGGCCTGTTGGTCCACATTGGAGTGAGGACCTCTGGGGCTGGGGGATGCATGGTCCAGAGGTGGGACATTCAGTGCAGGCATGTGTTGCGTGGATGCCCCCAGATTCTGCATCTTCTCCACTCTAGCCATCCACCCCATCTCTAGCTGTGGTCATTTCCATTCAGATAGAGGCCCAAAAAGGATTTTCTATTCATACGTGAGTGGGGTGTCTGTGTGTGTGTGTGTGTGTGTGTGTGTGTGTGTGGTCAGAATTTATTAGATCCTCAGATGATATTCCCCCACCCCAACAGGGTCTTCATTTCCTCCCTGGGGTGCCCCCCTCCCTCACCCTCCGATATCCACAGGAACATCCTGGAGGCCTGCCGTGTGTGGTCAGAAGAACTTTATTAGATCCTCAGATGATATTCCCCCACCCCAACAGGGTCTTCATTTCCTCCCTGGGGTGCCCCCCTCCCTCACCCTCCGATATCCACAGGAACATCCTGGAGGCCTGCCTCCTGGAACAAAATTATTCTCTTTCCAATTTTTAATTTTCCAACTTCACTCATTCTCATTATTAAGTGCACTGTGGTTATTGGAGAGAAAGGAATAAAATGACAGCTCTGCCCGGAATTCAGGGTCCGCACCTGCTTTGCATACTGACTTCGGCTGGCTGGCAAGAAGGGTCAGGCGGTTCTCAGGCCCTGGGGATGGAGCCGGTACACGCCAGGCCCACGCAGACATGCCTTCCACCGTGGCCCTCTTCTCGCCCGTCTGCTCTCTGTGTCCGACTCGCTGCCACCAATTGTAATCCTATCCAGTGCCCTAAAACAAGGAAACTGCTAGCGCAGGCTAGGGAATCCGAGAGACATCTTTATTTTTTTTTAATATATTTTTTTATTGATTTCAGAGAGGGAAGGAGAAGAGAGAGAGAGAAACATCAATGATGAGAGAGAATCATTGATCGGCTGCCTCCTGCACACCCCACACTGGGGACGGAGCCCACAACCCGGGCATGTGCCCTGACCGGGAATCGAACCGTGACCTCCTGGTTCCTAGGTCGACGCTCAGGCAGAGAGACATCCATTTGACATCTGGTTCAGAAGCAGGGGCCTAGGTGTGCATCCCGATGTGAAAATAAAGTTCACAAGGCCACGTGTGTGAAACCTTGTGCCCAGTTCCTCGCACATAGTAGGCTCTTGGAAAATGATCCTTCTGCCGCCTCTCGCCCTGAGCTTGGATCTCGCCCAGGTCGGTATGATGATGACAACACCCGCCTAACCCCGGAGGACTCGGTGTCCCCTTGGGTGTGAAAACGCCTGGCTTGTGCCCGCTGCCCAGTGTTAGAGCTCAGCTTTCGAAGTGTCTGATAGGGCCTCGAAAGCGTGTTGATTTTCTTAGAGCGGGTGACTGCACATGCTCAGGGCTCAGAGAGCTCCCGTGTCCTCGGCCGAGAACCCCAAGGTCCTTTTTCTGTTTCCCCTCCCACAGACCCAAAGCGTTCTCTCTGCCTAGACACGGTTCCCCAAAGTGCAGCTGAGCCCGCTGCACCTCCGAGACGTTGGTGCACTGGCGTCGTGGGAGCATTTGTCAAAACAGCTGCAGATGCCATGGGTCAAGGGGGATGGGCTCCTGCAAAGGGAGGGCCTCTCGGGAAAGGCTGTGGTCTGGGCCTTTGCCGCAGGCCTGCGTGGCCATGAGGACAGGGAGCTGTGTCCCCGCCATGCTGGCCGGCGTGGCCGGGGCAGGGGAGGGAGATGCTGGGGCACGCAAGCCTTCATGTTGCGTGAGCCGCTGGGGTACTGCACCCCCTGATTTTAGAGATCCAGAAGAGGGTGTCACGCCGCTGCCACCCGGGAGCCACCATGAGCAGCACGCAGCCGTCCCTGCTCCTGTGCAGGAACCCTGGGCCCTTTCCTCTGCCTGGTTGCCTGGTTACAAGATCATCTGTCAACAGCTCCCGAGAAGGGGGCTTGGCTGGGAGACACGGGCGGGGGAGTTGGAGATAGTGTCTGCTGTTGGGAACGCAGTGAGTACATTTGATCATATCTAATTCCCATTTATATTAAGCCGGACAGCCCCACTGCCCAGCTGCCCTCTCAAAGCCTTGGACCGATGGGGTTTTTTTGATGCATGAATGAAGACTGGGAAGTGGGCCAGGACTTGGCTCATGGGCTTCTTCATCATTTATTAGCTTCTAGTTTTAATTGTTTCCCGACTTCTTTCCAGATATTTATCTAGGAAGGATTGTCAGTTCTCGCTGCGCCGCGCAGACGCTCAGGGCGGGCGCCGACTGCAGAATTTTAAGGGCTCTTCTCGGAGGGAGGCGGGCAGGAGAGGCGTTTCCGTTCAGTCCAGCAGGCGTTGGTAGAGCACCTACTATGTGTCGGAGGGTGGCACATGGTGAAAAGCTATGGGGATGGACAGGATCTCGTGCTCTGGAGAGGCCTGCCATCCTTGGGGAGGGGGGTGGTGGGGTGGGGTGTGGAAGGGGGTGCTATCACACGGAGACTTATTTACATTGGTTTTGAGCACCATCTGAACTACAGGCCTTGGGTGCGTCTGAGCTGTGTGGCTTCAGGCAGGTTACTTTACCTCTCTGAGCCATGGATTCTCCCTTTGGAATCGAGGTGACGAGCCTGGCAAGGGTTAGTGACACACCGAGACTCCTCAGCAAGTGCTTGGCGAGGGCAAGCCATTGTTTTTGGGGTGCTGTGGCCCAGGGACGTGTCCTGGGTCTTGGAGTGAGGGGAGTTATGGGGTGGGAGGGAGCGAGGACAGGATGCTGGGCCGGGAACTGTAGGCTATGGGTGTGTCATCTGCCTTCAGTGTCCTGGTCTCATCTGTGAGACGGGGTTCCTGGGCACCCCCATGAAGGACACATGGGGAATGTCAGGGGAGCCGCTGTGGCTTCTCTTCCGCTCCTTCCAGAAGGAGGCCTGGGTCCGAGTGGGCCGGCTGCGTTGGTCCAGTGGTGTGTTTGGCCAGGGGCACTCAGAAGGAGGCTGGGTTGGGAGCCAGGGCTCGGCTCACTCAACCTGTGTGTGACCTTGGGAAGGCCTTTCTTCATGCTGGGCAGCCTCAGTTTCCCCAGCTGGTTCTGTGGGAGAGCTGGGTGGACCTTGCTTGTTGCTGGCCAGCCCTTTGTTTCATGGTGTGGGTGGTCTTAGGCACATGTGATCCTCAGGGGCAGGTGGGGATCTGTGAGCGGTGGGGGTGCCATGGGGTGGGACTCGGCCCTGCTGCCGGGTGCGCCGGGCGGGTCTGGCGGCTCCCGGGTTTACTGACATTGAGGGCAGTCGGCTCATGGTTAGGACGACAGGCTCTTGAGCCAAATCTTCCAGGCCTGGGTCTGGGCTCCTTTGCACAGCAGACCCTCGGGCCGGCCACATAAACCCTTTGAATCTCACTTTTCTCCCTAAAAGACACAGAGCAGTTGTCTTCCTCTCGGCATCATTGTGCAGATGGGCACGTCACCCTGAAGGACAGATTCAGAGAAGCTGAGCACCTTGTCCCCGTCACTTAGCTAAGAACTCGGAGTGGGTGCGCGCTGGGAGTAGGAACCAGCGTGTCTGGTCCCTGGCTCAGGTTCATGGGGCCGCGCCGGACAGTGTCCTGAGTGGCCCAGAGGACAGAATGCTGGACACGGCCCTGCTCCCTGGCCTCCGGGCTGGAGTGACTGTCCGGAAGCCCAGCTCCTGAGCAGGCCGGGCCCACAGCCCTGGGTGAGTTTCCGGAGCCTGGGCAGCTCGGTGAGGTTTCGGCCATTCACTGTCACCTCTGCTGCTGGGGGCAGTCTGGGGCCTGGAGCATTTTAAAAAATATATATTTTTATTGATTTTAGAGAGGAAGAGAGAGGGAGAGAGAGAAAGAAACATCAATGATGAGAGAGAATCACCGATTGGCTGCCTCCTGCACGCCCCACACTGGGGATCAAGCCCGCAACCCGGGCATGTGCCCTGACCGGGAATGGAACCATGGCCTCCTGGTTCAGAGGTTGACGCTCAACCCCTGAGCCACGCCGGCCGGGTGGGCATTTGCTTTGTGCTCAGGTTGGAAGATCGGAGGGCAGGTGGCCCGCGTGGCAGCCCTGCCACCGATCTCGCATCTTCTCCATCACCTTTGGGAGAATTAAGGTGAAGACTGGATGCTTTGTGTGTGGGGACATACACATTTCTTGAACCTGTCCCATCTTCGTGGGAACCCGTTGAGTTTACAGTTCATGGGGCCCTAGTGATTGGCAGAAACCATCAACGCCCACCGTAGCGCCCTCATTTCATCGACAAGCATTGTGGCCAGTAAAACGGCTGGTGCTCACTGGCTGACTGAATGGGTTGGGGTGGCTGCAGCGATGGGGAAGTGACAAATGCTTTGATTAGTCAGCGAGCTTCTTGAACATGAGGTTAAAAACCCATTTTAGATTTGGGGCTTTTCAAGACAGACCCCCCTCTGAAATTTGGCCCACAGGATTGGAAGCAAAATGATCCCAGAATTGAGGAAGAAGTGGTGAGAGCAAGCCCCCTTTCCAACCTGGACGGAACGCCTGTGAGCCGTGGGGCTTGTCAATGTGCGTGTTTGCCTATTGTTTCTGCCCTCAGCCACACTGGTTGCATTAGATTTGGGCTTCATCACTTACTTTCTGTGTAAAAGGGAGACGTTCTTGCAGAAGAGGGTGGGGAGAGGGCGGGGGGCAGGTCGCCCCTCTGCAGCCGGAATCTGAGTTCTCGCGCACGCACGTCGCGGTGCCAAGCCGATGCTTATTATTCCCCCAGAAAATAATGTTCCTTTTTTTGTGTCTTTTTTTTTTTTTTTTTACTTGCTTTTAACATTCTGCCCCTGGCATCTGTTCAGGCATTGTGGACGAACGGAGCCTGTGTTCTGACAATGGGTTAAAGCAAGCACTTATTGAAAAGCATTCTCTACTTAATTACATTTCCTTCTTCTGGAAGCTATTTTAATTTTTTTTATAATCACATGTTAATTGTGTATTAGCGGGGCCTTTCTGATTAGTTGAAAACATAATGAAACCTTTGTAAA
The DNA here is from genome assembly GCF_000412655.1 of Myotis brandtii. NCBI lineage: Eukaryota > Metazoa > Chordata > Mammalia > Chiroptera > Vespertilionidae > Myotis > Myotis brandtii. Next base: position 3,350,642 of record NW_005369964.1, read on the forward strand.
CAACACAGAGAGGAAGAAAGGGGAGCGTGTGAGGCAGAGACAGTGGGGATGTGCCCGTTCTCGAAGAGGCCGAAATAACTGCAGTGCCCGACGCCAGGGAGGGGCGGGAACTGGACCTGGAGGTCCCTTTTCTGCGTGACAACTGCCCGAACGGGGAGGGTGGGACCACAGCTACTAATCAGTGAAGGAGAGGGGTGGGCTCATGAGTGGTCCCTCTCCTCCTCCTCCCTCCTAGCCCCACTCTGCTGTCATTCATTCATTCATTGACTTGTTCATTCACTCATTCACTCACTCACTCTCTCATTCTCAGCAATCACTAGCTTCCTCTTGAGCGCTGTCTGGACGCATGCTTTAGTCTCTCGGGATGGGTTAACCCCATTTGCTCAGAGTTGAGCTCACCCTTTGCTGGTCAGCCAAGGCTGGGAGCAAGAGATGCAGCTTCGTCTCTCAGTCCTGGGACCCGGCCCCAGTGTGGTTCTGAAGTCCCCGTGTCCCTTCCCATCCAAACTTCAGCAGGTTCTGGAAGAAGGAGGGTGGGGGGGGGCCCTGGGGCTGGGCCTGGGAGTGTGCTGGGGGGTCGGCAGGCAGGCGGGCGGGCGAGGTGAAAGCCCGCTGCCGTCCCCAGAGCGTGTGGGCATTGTTTTATTTTCCGCCTTTTAACAGCTTGACTGAGAGCAGCAGCCCCGGTTTATGCTCCCTAGTGTGGGGGGAGGGCCCCCCGAAAGCCCGGCTCTGTTCCCCACTCCCAGGCTGGCCTGACAGGAGCTTGCAGCTTCCAGGCTGTTATTAGGGGAGCGTGGCCGGGGCGCTTAAAATGAAAGTGCTACTGTGTGCAGAGCGCCAGGTTCACGGTGCGCGCTCCAAGGAAACGCCGCCAAGACAGCGCTGTGAACCGCCGCCAAGCCAAACACACGCAGCCGGCCGGCCGAGCCAGCGCACTTCTGCAGATAGGGGGAAAATTGACTGTCTGATTCGGAGTGTTTCTACAACTAAGAAGAATCACTCCAGCGATTGTTCTAAAAATATTCTGGAGGAGGCACGTTCTCGGAGGCCCTGGGGTTCTGAGCGGCCCTTAATCGTACTTTTTATGTCGTCTCTGCGGATCGTGTTAAAAAAAAATTGACTAAGGCTTGCGTGGTCATT
>NW_005369964.1:3351865-3366188 GCF_000412655.1 Myotis brandtii
CGAACGCAGCAGAAATTGTGTTTTTATCTCTCTGACTTCAGGAAGGATATTTGGGTTTTCGTCTCCTGCAGCTGCTGTTGCAAGACTCACATCTGAGCAGCGGAATCTAGGGCAGCCCCTGCCCTCCCTGCCTTGGGGGCCTAGCCCAGTCGGGAGGGAGGTGTTTTGGGGGTGGCCATGGAGGGGGCGCGGCCACAGCTCCTGCTCCTGCTCCTGAGCCTGCGCAGGCTGGCGTCCCCCTCTTAAGGCTCAGCTCCCCAGGAGGCCCGGCTGCACAGCTCCGGGCAACTCTGGAATGCAGATGATTGCTATAGTGATGAGATTGACTGGGATTCCACAGTTCGTTTATTTGCCAAAAGTAAATGATGTCAGCCCCCCACCCCCACCCCGCCCCCTGCTTCCCCGTCTCTCAGTTTCTCTCCACCCTCCATCTCCACCCCTTCTCCCTCTCTTCCTTACCCCCAATTTTGAACATTTCTCTTGCAGTCTGTTCTGCAGGTTCAAGCTGAAGTGCACACAAGGGAGCCCAGTACCGTGAAACCCCAGCACTCAGCTTTGGGGCCGGGTAGTTCATTGTCACATGCTGCCTAACGGCACCCTGCCTCTACCCTCAAGGTGCCAGCAGCACCCCCTCCCAGGGTGGCATCAGAACCGTCTTAGCACATGGCCCCAAGTCCTCAGGGGAGAACCGCTGGTCTAGCCTTTTATTCCTCCCAAACTGACAACCAGTAAAAGGCCTGGAGAGCAGTCATATTAGCCTCTATGTTTAGGTTGACAAATAACCAATAATAACAGGGTGGATCAAAGGACTTGGAAATTGAGAATGAATCCCCAGTGTTGAATTTTGCCCCCCAAAGTGTATTTTAAGAAGAAGTCCCAGGACCCTTCTGGTTTGAGGGTTGACCAGGTGTGGCCATTGGCGGGTGGGGCGGGGGGAGGTGGCCTGTCTGACTCAAAATGGCCAGGCAGGGTTGTGGCCAGAGTTCACCCCTTCCAATAATCAGGAAGTTTTCCTTGAAAACATTTCCTGTGCTGAGCTTATAAGACAAATCTCTTAGAATTAGGTAACTGATGATATTGGTCAATGGACAATTTTGAGGAATTTGCCAGTATTCTGGGCAACATATGTTAGGACTTCATTGCCTTTCCTTCCTTCCCTCCCTCCCTCCCTCCCTGAGATAATTCTGCAAGTGGTAACTGGCTTGATAACATATCTTTTACTTGCCTCCTCTCCTCTCCCCTCTCCTCTCCTCTCTCTCAACCAACCTCCCTCCCTCCCTTCCTCCCTTCCTTCCTCTCTCCTGTCCTCCCTCTCTTTCTCTTCTCTTCCCGTGGAGGATTTTTACCGTGTGAGGAATGAGGCCTCGCCTGCTCCCAGGCAAGCGCCTCGTTTTGATGACATACGCGGTAACCATTCGCTAGAATCCTATTCTGTGGCTTTACGCGTTGACTCATTACTGGCGCACCCGACAGGGTCAGGTGCCAGGTGCCATTTCATCCATCAGCAAACCCATCTTTGGAGAAATCCAGAATTGGGTGGTCAGCGGGTTTCGTGCTGGGCTTTCTTGGAACGCCGCGTGGCCAAGTATGCGCGTGACAGCGTGAGAGTGACTTCCTGGGCTCAGCCAAAACCCGTGCTTCCGCCGGCGCCTCTCCGCCAGCTGGCGGGCCCAGCCAGCCTGGAGGTGCTGTGGCCATTCGGAACTCACAGGACTCCCCTCCCGGGCGCCTGGGCTTCGGGGCCTCCGCCTCCCTGGTGCAGATCCTGCGGTCAGTTTGGGCTGCAGCCCCCAGCCCCCAGCCCCCATCCTCCTGGAGCGGTCCCCTCCTCTTTTGTTACGGGCACAGCCTCCTGCCCCTTGGCGTCGCTGCTGCCTTCATCTGCCTTCTGGGGGTGGGGTGGGCAGTGCCATGAGAGCCAGCTGGCGCAGTCCCTGTGGGCCACGGGCATGAGCCGCTGGGCCACCCAGCCGCCCTGCTGGGCTCACGGGTTTTGGAGGGGGGACCATGTAGTGAGCACGGTGTGATTCTCTCCCCACCACCTGGTGTGTGTGTGCATGTGTGCCAGCACATGCGTGCACACGCGCGCACACCCCCCTGCATTTTTGTGTGAACCTGGGCGGGGGTGGGGGTGCTAGGTTTCTGTTTCCTGTAACCTCCCGTGGCTGTCGGTACATCTCCGGATGCTCCGATTTTCTAACACCCGGCCGCTTGGCCGCGGCGCCGCGAGTGCCGCAGGTTTTTTCATATGGAAATGTGAAATAATGGGGTGATTAAATAGAGCTGTATATTAAAGTACATCTGACATTAGAATTACCATAATGTGCTGTAGCCTTAGGCTGAGTACTTTATTTGCCATCTGCGTAGGCCCCAAATCCCCCGGGGAGGCGCTAAAATATTCTGAATAAACTCAGCTCGAGTCCTTATTGAGAGTAAAATACCATTTGTGGCACGTCGTATTGATTCGTCTTAATTGTGGTGCAGAAAAGAACATTCACTCGCTGATGACTTTTGTGCTTGGTGACAAGCTGGCTGGAGTTACTCGAACGCTGCAGTTGGTTAACCTGGGCGGGCCAGGCGGGCACCTCGGCTCTGAGCGGGAGATGTGCCACCGTGGGCACAGCTGGGGCTTGCTGCCAGCCCCCTGCCCTCCTGGGGGGTGCCCATTGGGGGCACAGGAGATTGGTGCTGTGCCCTCGAGGGGCCGTGGCCTGTGTCTGTGCCCCTGGTTGGAGAGATGTGCTATGCAATTTTAAGAAAACAAAACTGAAAAACGAAAAGAAAAAAAAAATCCCTCTCACCCTGGCAAACCCAGGCTCGGCTGGTTCCTGGCTCGTGGGGGGAGGGACCCGGCCGGGAACGGTCCCTGTAGCCCTTTGGGGGAAGGCGCCTGCGACGCATTAAAGATAAATGAGTCATCGGCGGGAAAACACTGGGCCATCCACACGGCACTCCCCCATTCAGAAGGTCCAGTTTTTACCCCGTAATTGCCCATCATTATACACAATTTAAATATTCAAACATTCTCCACAAAGCTTGGGCCAGCATGTTTTTATTACAAATTCAGAACAAGGGAATAACCTTTAACTTCAGAGACAAATGAGACAAATTTACAAGTGCATGTCTGCTGTTTTCTTGTGTTTTATCAATCCCCGCGGACCGGAACACTTTGGCTGTAATGCCACTCAGAACAATATACATATATTACTACTTGTTTGTGGTGCGTCCGTAACGAGTCCCCTCTGCATTCGCGGACCTATAGCGCCGGGGCGGAGGCTCTTCGTAACGTCAATTATCTCCTCGGAGCTAAACGTACACTCCATTAACGCGAGATTTACTGCCCCTGCAATACTTCTTGGGGTGGAATGTGGAGATCTGTGTGGGTTTAAGGGAGGGAAGGGCGGAGGCCTGCCTGGGAAGGGAGTTGTGAACGATGGGGGGGGGGGGGGGGGGGGGGGGGGGGGGGGGGGGGGGGGGGGGGGGGGGGGGGCAGACTTCCTGTGTCCCCGGCAGGCGTGCGTGAGACCCGGAGGAGGTGAGCATGCATGTGCGCACGCACACCCTGCAGCCCTCTCCGGCCCTCTTGCCGGCTTATTCCTTAATTCACTCCGTTTCCCATTAAATGATAGCGAGGGTTGGCTCTGTGCTTCCTGTTCCCATTCTCTGCTGAATTCCTGCCCCCAGAGTCCCAGAATCTACCTTTCAGAAAACCCCATATTTGGGGGGGGTGTTGGGGTGAGGGGAACAGAACCCTCAAACACACTGGAAAAGGTAGGTCCTTCTCAGGGATGCCAGGCTCAAGGGACCCCAACGATGCATCCCTTGATAACAGGGAGGACGTATTATTTCCAGCAGATTCGAGTGCCTATGCAAAGGGGAAAACGCTATAAAGATGATCTAGAGCAGCGGTTCTCAACCTGTGGGTTGCGACCCCTTTGGCGGTCGAACGACCCTTTCACAGGAGTCGCCTAAGACCATCCTGCATATCAGGTATTTACATTACGATGCATCAAAGTAGCAACATTACAGTTATGAAGTAGCAACGAAAATAATTTTATGGTTGGGTCACCACACGAGGAACTGTATTTAAAGGGCCAGAAGGTTGAGAACCGCTGATCTAGAGTGGCAGTCGCCAACCTTTAGGGCCTCACGGACCACCGGCGATCCGCGGGCCACCCGTTAGCGGCCGCTGCTCCAAAGGTTTCCTTAAACCAGCGGCCGCCAACCTTTCGGGCCTCACGGACCACCAGTGCTCCGCAGACCACCGGCTGGTGGCCGCTGATCTAGAGAAACAGGCCTAGTTTTCCGAGAATGTCGTTCACGAGTTACCACAATTAAAGCCGCTCCGTGTGTCCTGCCCCTGGCTCCCCCATCTTAGTGGCAAACACGGCTGTTCTCACCCCGCCCCCCCGAAGTACCCCGCGGTCAGCGACGTTGCTTTGTTGCAGCCTGAACTGCACACCTGGTCTGACCACAGAACGGAGCAGTTGACAGCGAGCCTGGGGAAATCGGGGTGCTCGGCGCCTGCAGCTGCGGTTCCGTTTGCTTCTTGCCTGTGTCACTAAGAGGCTGGACCGCCCCATGCCTGAAGGTGGCTTCCTGGGGGTTAGGCTGAGAGGCCGGGCGGGATCATTGAACCACCGGGAGGTAGGAGCCTCCCTGGAGGGCAGTGATCCTCCTGGATTGGGTTTGAAGATCCCTCTGTGTTCCCGCCCTCCCCCACTCCACCCTCCCGTCTCATTTCTCTGAGCCTAATGGGCTCGCCATCTGGGAAGAGTGGATCTGGTCTGAAGCTAAGCTCTCCACGGCGTGCACCTCCATCTTCCCGCTGCACTGAGGTCTCCTTATACCGAGCAGTTGATGACTCAAGTCGTCTTGAGTGTGGGCTCGAAAATCTTCCTTCCCCCCCTTGTGCTAGAATTGACACAATGGAATTTGATCTGCTTCCAGCCGATCTTTGCCTGATTCCAGAGCCTCCTCAGGCTAAGCCCAAGCCCCTTTCAATTGCACCTCCGGTTCCTCCCGACTCCAGAATCCCACCCCAGGCCCTTCTCTGTGCGACAGACTCATTCCCCCTGAACTCCGTTTCGGGGTCTCCTCCTGGGAGGAATCCCTCTGACCCTCCGAGGCTGTTGGTCTCTCCTTCCTCTGGGTCCTGGACCACGTGGCACACCCTTTACCGGTGACTGTGGCCTGGGCTCTCACTAGCTGTATGTGGACACGTTAGCCCCTTGCCCTTGACCGCCGGCTCCATGGGGACGCTCATTTCGGCGTCCCTGCGCCCAGCACAGGGCCTGGCACTTCGTATGTTCGTTCGTGGAGTAAAGGTTGGAGGGAGGGAGGAACACACGTGTGAATGGGGCTGAGAAGGCCCTTTCACCTTTTTCTATGACGGTGCAGTGGTTTCTGGGGTACCAGCCAGGGTAATGTGACCGTGGCTGTGGCCCCGGGTCCCTCCTGGCATCTTAGGAGAAGTAGCAGGGCCCAGAGAGCAGGGCAGGTTCTTCACAGGCACGTTTAGCCCTGGGTTTGGATGTGCGCGTGGGGGAGCGAGGACAGCCCTGCGTGGGGCGCCCCGGGACGAGCAGGGGCCGCACCGGAGGGAAACGCGGGAGGGGAATTCTCGCAGGTGTGAGCCCCTCTGTTTGCATCTCCTGTTCCCCTCACCGCCTCCTCTTGCAGCAAACCGACTTGCAGTCTGTGGGCTCAGGCGCCTTCCATGTGCTCAAGCCGGGCCTTCCACCCGCCTCTCCTGCCTGGCAGGCAGGTGCCGTTGTCCCTGTGTCCGGCTCGACCTCACCGCACACAGGGCTTCCTGCCTGCCTCCCGCCCGGGCGCTCTGAACCCACTCCGCAGGGTCTGCTCTGCCGTAGGACCCTGTGGTCCACAGCTTAGCCCACCCTGATCCCGAACCTACCTGTGGCCTCCTGGAGGGTGGGTCACGCGGGGCCTCTGGCAGCTCGCACCCAGCACGTGGGGACTGGATGGGTGAGGAGTGAGTGAGTGAGTGAGTGCATGCATGAGAAAGGCATGTCCCTGGAGCACGCGGGGCACGGTCAGCTCTCCTCGGTCCACTCACTTCCAGGAACGCCTCTTTGGCTGGAGGCGGGATTCACGGGTGTTTTAGTGCACAGTTGGCCGTCGGGGGGGACGGTAGGGCTTTGGGTTGAGGCTTCGATGAAGTCTGAGGGCCCAATCCCCCGCCCGAGCTGACTCCAGGCATCTGAAGCACAAAGCTCTCCTCGGCCACACGGACACTGCGGGGTGAAGGGACTCCCCACAATGCTGAGGCTGAGCGAGGTTTCTTCACTGTGTGAGGCTGCTTCCCTCCCGGCCAAGGGACCCGTGGCGTTTCCTGCAAGCCTGCAGCTGCCATCGCTGGCCCCACTGGTGTTCACGGTGCAGCTGGAATGGCTGCTTCAGGCCCCTCCTCAGCGCCCCCTGTGGCAGACTTTGCCGTGGCAGTGGAGGGGCAGTCAGCAGCCAGGTGTGCGCCTGGACTCAGATCCCGGCCTGGGCTCAGACTGGGTGGCGTGACCTTGGGCCCCTCCCTTAACTGTGATGAGCCTTACTTCCACTTCCTCACAGAATTTGGATTCAAACCCATCTCCCAATGTCGCAGTGAGTGTCCACCTGAGATGCCCACACTGGCACGTGCAGGTTGGATGTGAGATGAACACACCAAAGTCAAGGGCAAAACTGACCATGCGTATGGTGATGCCTATCCGGCAGCATTCCCAGAATGCTGTGGGAGGAGTCGGGCTCTGCCTGGCCTGGGTCTAAGGAGATGTTTGGGGGGAGGGAAGGAAAGGCAGGTGTCCAGGCGTTGGAATGGCAGGTGCACGGATGTGTGAAGGTGCGCAGCCCCGAGGAGAGGGCTGGGAGGGGGAGTGGCCGGGGCAGGGGTGGGCAGCGAGTCTGGCTGTATCCCGAAGGCGGAGTGCCCGGGCTTCCTCTGGGGGTGCAGGTGCCGTTTGCTCTGTGATTCAGGCCCATCGCTGGCCTGCTCGCCCACTCTGCCCAGGGCAGCTGCCAGGTGGGCACTGGCGGTGGCCTGGTGTTCAGTCTGTCTGGAGTCGCCCGGGATCCTGGCATGCTCCGGTGGTGGGCATGCAGCCGGTGGAGAGCGTGGGTGTGCCGGGTGGGGCCTGTGCCTGGCGTGCCCGGGAAGTGGGGCCGTTCGTTGAGGGCTGAGCTGGAGCTGGCCTCGCCGGGAAGGCAGGCTGGAGCCGGGCCGGTTCACCCAGATCGGGCAGATGACCTTCTCCCGATGGCGAAGACTTCAGTGACACAGAGCCCGGGCAGCAGACAGGACACACCGCTCACACGGGCCACCGCTGGTTCTGAAGGACGGGCATGCTGGTGGCCCGCGTCACAGCAGCGGACGAGACCTGATCGATCCCTGTCCGCAGGGAGCTGGAATCCGGCCCAGATAGTCCGTTTTAATAAATAACCCAAGACCAATCATGTGGCCTTGAGCAACTTACTTATGGTCTCCGAGTGTCCTTTATTGCTGCTGTAAATGGTCACCGTGTGTCGAGTGATCCTGAGGACAGAGTCGGGTGATGCAGGTCAGAGGAGGCCCAGGGCAGGTCTGGACCCTCCGAATCCTGCCAAGCCCTGGCCTGCTTCCTCCCGGCGATTGGTAGTGTCTGCCATGGGCACGGGGGGAGGGGTGTGGGCTCTGCCAGCTGAGGCAGGCTCAGCGCTTCATCACCAGGGACAGTGTGTATTCGCCATGATAGTGCTACCCCCAGTGTCACCAGCACCAGCGCCCACCCAACAAAGGGCAGCTATTACGTGCCCATGAAATAATCAGCACGATTTCACCGAGGTATTGACATTCTAGCCGAAAGCAACACGTCTCCACGTGTTCGTTAGCACCTGGGCGGGAAGCAGAGGTCCCATACCAGGCACACGCAGCTGTGTCCTATGCCATCAGGTCCCTGGGCTCGGGGGACCCCAGGTCCCCACACTCTTCCTCTTGACCGGGCCATCAGGCTAAGTTACAGCATAACGCTCAGCTCAGAAGCACAGTGTCTGGTGGCCTCCGGCAGACCGTTTCCTCCTCCCACCCTCATCTTGCTCATCTGTGAAATGGTGCTGATGACAGTTCCGACCTCAGGGTTGTCGGGAGCCTCGTGTGAGGCTGATTGCACTTAGCCGTGGGCCGGCTTGCGGTGAGGATGTAATAATGGCTGATTGTTCCTGCTGTGACTGGGCGTCCCCAGTGCCACCTCTCCCTGTCAGGCCGCCTTTGATGGAACGCATTCAGAACAAGCAGCGATGGTCAGGGATTCCCTAGACGTTAGTGTTCAGAAATAACACGAATATGAAACTTACAAAGACCCCCTCCCCCCTCAGGGTCGCTGGTTGACATTTTCTTTCTGGGACCCGGAGAGGGGAGATGGTTTTAAACTTTCTGGGAAGGGGTCTCCACATCGAAGGGAGGATAGTGATGCCAATGGCTGCCATTTGGAACTGTGGAGACCAGCGATGTTCGCTGTCCTAGATTGGGTGGTGGGTCAGAGACCCAGGCCCTTTCTGTGGACAGTGGGCACCGTGGAGTCCAGGGAGGGGGAGGGGCCTGCCACAGGGCACCCGGGATCCAGCCTCCTGCTCCTGACCTGGCTGCCTGGCATCTCACGGCCCCTCCACCAGGTGCTGCGTGCATGGTGTGCCCTTCAGGCTCACTCGCTCTGTGAAAGGTCTCCCTCCCGCCCAGGGGCCGGGCCTGCGGGGGAACCGGATTGGGTCCCATCAAAGCACCGTCGATGCCCTTCACTGGGCGGACACACAGAACCTCTCTCCGCTGTTTTCACTGGGAAACAGGCCCTGACAAGTGTGAAGGGAGTGACCGTGCCTGGGTGGGGCTGTGCGCTGAGCAGCAGATGGAGCCTGGGGCCGGGAAGCCTCCCCCTGCTGGCTGGGGGCCTCTGCCATCCTGGGCTTCAGCACCGCCAGCAGGAACGCAGCCCTGGCCTGGCCTCCCCCGACACCATGCGAGCAGCAGGAAGCGGCTGTGCACGTGCCAGACCCGCTGTAAAACGCGGCGCACGCTGCAGAGGGCCCGGTTCTGATTTCGGCCTCCAGCTTTTGGAGGACAGGGCAGCCTGTGTCCCAGGCCCTGCAGGCAGGCTGCCCTTCCAACGGGGTGGCTTGGCCTCGGTGGGAGACGGGAAACTCGGCCCCTAGCGATGGCCTCTTCCACGAATAACTCCAGTAAAGGTGTGTGTTTTATTGCCGTCGTCCCTGATACCTTTATTGGTACTATTAGAGTCACTGGCATACTGACGAGGAAATTATTTAAATGCTCATTAAAACACACACCTTAACAGCCCTAGCCGGTTTTGCTCAGTGGATAGAACGTTGGCCTGTGGACTGAAGGGTCCCCGGTTTGATTCTGGTCAAGGGCACATACCTGGGTTGCAGGCTCGATCCCAGTGTGGGCGTGCAGGAGGCAGCCAATCAGTGATTCTCTCTCATCATTGATGTTTCTATATCCCTTTCCCTCTCCCTTCCTCTCTTGAAATCAATATAGAGAAAACTTGAATAGCAGAGGGAGAGTAGCATTTCTCTGCAGGAGTACAGTTGGGTGTCTGTTCCCAAGCATTACAATAAAAAATGATGTTTCCTCAACGTTTGCAAGTTTCGGCTTCCCTGGAGCCTCCCGTGCGTTAGGTGGGCTGCATTAGAATCCCTCCAGCGTTTTATTACTGCCAGAGCTATACCGACAGGCATCCCAGAAACACCCAGTGCTGGGTCCGAGATGGACAATAACCAACAAGCCCTGGCCAGTGTGTCCAGTGGTTAGAGCACTGGCCCGCGCACCGAAGGGAGGCAGCCAGTTGATGTGTGTCTCTCACATCTTTCTTTCTTTCTTCCTTCCTTCCTTCCTTCCTTTCTTTCTTTCTTTCTTTCTTTCTTTCTTTCTTTCTTTCTTCTTTCTCTCTCTCTCTCTCTCTCTCTCTCTCTCTCTCCTCCTTCCCCTTCTTCTCACCCTTACATTCTCCCTGAAAAGCAATGGAAAAAGATATCCTCAGGTTAGGATCAACAAAACAAAAAGAAAACACACGAATCATGCAAAGCCCCAAACCCGAACATCTGCATGGCAGCGGGGACTTCTGTAGGGTGTGTCCACGTACTGGGCCCTGCTTGGTTGCCCCCAGTGTGTTGTTCCCATTCTACTGATGAGGAAATCGAGGCTCGAGCGCTTAAGGACCTGGTTGACTTAACTGTGCTGGGAAGGTCAAGGCAGAGGTGTGAACCCACACTGCTAGCTCGTTGCTGAGAGATCACAGAGGGTTTTGAACTTGAGAAAAACACAGGGGGCTCCCTTTAGAGCCCGCGAAGCGAAGAAGACCCAGCGTGGACCTTAAGCCTGAGTTATCGCTCCCAGTGCAGCTGACAGTTCCAGGTCTGTAGGCCGAGCTCCACGCTGCTGTGTAAGTCACTTCAGAATAACCCAGGCGTCCGCCCGGCAGCTTGGAACCTCCGTAGCCCAGTGGGAAGTGGGTCCTGTCTGGGCCACCGGTGGGGTCCTCACCCGTGGAGGCTCCAGTTCACCTCCGGGCAGGTGGCCCTGAGCTCCAGGTCGGGTGCCAGCGAGGAAACCTCTGGTCCCCGAAGGGGAAGGGGCGGCCCTCTCACCGAGGGTCTGCTGCTGCGTTTGCGAAGGAGCCGTCCGGGACTGTGTGCGCCGCCAGGTTTCGGATAGAAAAATGCTCCGCGTGGCTCCCCAAGACTTTCTGACGTCCTTCAGTTCTGACGTGTGAGGCCCCCGGTGCTCAAGGCGATTCTGGGCGGGAGATCTCCGTGAGGTGGGAATGGAAATGAGCATTTTATTTAAAAAAGAGGGGGGAGAGGTGTCAGGGAGGGCCTGTGAGGGCCCCAGGGTTTTAAAGTCAGAAGCTGCCGGGTCCCGGGAAGGCCAGCGCCGGGGTGAGTGTTGCCAGGTGAGGGGGGAGTCCAGGGAGCTCAGCCGTTTCCGGGGGCAGGAAAAGAAAGGGCTCACCCCAGCGTGACGAGGGGCCCAGCAACCCGACTTGAGGGATGCGCCTGATGGTGAATTCCGGGCAGGTGACTTCCTCCCCAGGCCGCGCCCAGTTAGAGATTGACAGGCGCCTGCCCCTCTTTTTTTAAAAAACGAGAAGTGGAAACGTCTGAGCTGTTTGGGACGTGTGGCTACACGTTTCCCAGCAGCTGCCATCTTGAGTTGATTTTTAAAAAACGTTTTAATCGGCCATTTCGCCTGCAGAGCCTGCCTCGGAGTTCTGACTGGTCTTTGGCTAGCTATAGAATTTTCTAGAAAATGCGTGGCTGTCAGTGCAAGAAACAGGAGTGCTCTGGAGATACCCAAGGAAATGCAGATGATGGAAAGGGAGAGTGGGGGAAGGGAGGGGCCCCTGGTGCTGGGACTCGATGAATGGCCGAAGCCCAGGTGAAGGCATGGAGGCGCCCTTTAATTTGAAGCCCTACGACCTGTGGGGTGTGGCCCTTCATCTGTGCTATTAGCTGCTGTGTCAGAAAGAACTTTTATCGATCTGCTTCTTATTTCTTATTTATCCTGCTCCAGGAGAGGGTTTGAGGAAGACAATCTGCTTCTTATTTCTTACTTATTTATCCTGCTCCAGGAGAGGGTTTGAGGAAGACTCTATAAATATGGCCTCTGGCCTGCTCTCCCGTGCGTCTGCAGGAGGTAGCGAGTCCGTCTCCCACGGAGAGTAACTAATAAGCCAGGATGGGAGATGGTGCCTCCGAGGAAACGGCACTTCCTGTCTAGCTGAGTGGCATGCAGAAAGGGGGTGCTGGGGTGCTGTGAGGCCCTGCACCCCCACGTGCTGCCCGGGGCCTTGGGAAGGTCCCCCACCGCTTTCCAGGTGGGCACGATTCTCCTGGGGCCCCAGCGTGAGGAACTGAAGTCCCCAGACGCCCTGGAGAAAGGAAAGCGTCTCGCTCAGAGGTTCTCCTTGAGCTGTTTAGAAGCGAGGTGAAGCTGAACATCAGTTTCCCTTTTCTTTCCGGCCTTCCTCCCCAGCGGTCTCCTCGCCACCACGCGCGCAGACACGACAGAGGAGACCAGAGTGAAATGATCCCGTAGGACAGCAAACCCGCAAAGCTGGCCTCGCTTGCCGGAGGTGGGGCTCTGGCCCCGTCGGCTCTGTGGCCCGGCAGAGTTGACCCCCTGCGCCTTGGTCAGCCTGCTTTTCTGTGACATCGCACACCCTGCGTGGCTCTGTCGGCTCTGTGCCTGGCCCCGTCAGCTCTGTGGCCCGGCAGAGTCGACCCCCTGCGCCCTGGTCGGCCTGCTTTTCTGTGACATCGCACACCCTGCGTGGCTCGGGAGGCCCTGCCCCCTCGGGAGTCGTCAAGACTAACCTACCGGCGTGGAATTCACGGCATTCGGTCCGAGCCCCTTGGTTTTTCCTGCTGAGGGTGCAGCCCCCCAGAAATATAACTCATGGGTGGAAAACAAAAACGGAATCTCTGTACAGGATTTCAGAAGTCCTTCAATGGACCAGGGCAAGGCGGGGACTGGCTTCTTCCCTCTGCACCCCACTGTACCTCCCATCAACTTACTAACGTTGGTTATGGTCACCAGCATGGTTCCTCGGGTTTATCATTGTGAGGATCTCCCAGGTACAGGGGAGGTGGAGAAAGCAGAAGGGGTTCTTCCAGATTGTGGCTGTGATGTCGTGTTCCCCGTTCCTTCCGGCCAGCGAGCAGATCTGGTGGTGGAAGGCAGGGCCAGCCCGCGTCGTCCTGTGTGTGTGAAGCAGTAGGACAGGCGGCAGCCTCACCTGCAGGTTGAGGGGGGCAGCCACAGGACGGGCTCTGGACGGAACGTTCAGCTCCATGACTGCCCCAGTGACGGACAAGACTCCACCCTGGCTCAGTGCCATCAGGGTCTGTGACAGTTTGTACCCAGTGCTCCCCTTCTCCCCCCCAGAGCCAGTTTGTAGCAAACCCATGCGTGCCACCATTGATCCCTACTGCTGTGGTGGGCCTGGCATTCTTCCATTCGGTTAACTTTCTGGCAAAGGACTTCATGTAAGCCAATGGCCCCCTCCCCTTCTGGGGGGTCTGTGGAGGCCGACCCCACGCAGTGGTTATGGTTAGAGTGTGTGTGAGGCCACGGAGGGGCAGCTGTCACACAGTAGTAATCTTCATAGCATGCTAATTCCTTCTGCGCCTGCATGTCCACGTTGAAGTTTGATAGCGCTTTCTGCGCGGATGCTGATATATGAAACCCTAGAATTTCCTGGAGTTAAAATCCCAAACGAGGCAGCCATTTCTTTTAAAAAAGCCTTTGCAAGGTGATTCCGTCTGACTTGTGTTCTTAGAACTTCCTTGGAGCAAATATTGCCTCATCAGTGGTTCTCAAAGGGGTTGGGGGTTCAGTTTTGCCCCCCAGGGGACAGTTGGTAATGCCTGGAGAAATGTTTTATCTTAGTGACTGGGGGTGGGGGTGGGCAGGGGGGTGTAGAGGCCAGGGATGCTGCTGAACATCCTACAGTGCATAGGGCAGCCCCCACGACAAAGAATTATCGGGGTCTCAATGTCAGTCATGCCTTGGTTGACAACCTCCCCCTCCACCCCCCAGAGAGTTGCCGGTGTGGGCAGGGCACCCTTTATGCAGTCCACCTTTGATATCATCACCATTGTTGGAGTCAGGCATTCTCATAGACATCTCATCTAGCTTCTGAGCAGACGCCAACAAGGATACCTTTTCTTTAGGGGCGCAAACTGAGGCTGGGGTCTCAATGTCAGTCATGCCTTGGTTGACACCTCCCTCCCTCCCCCCCAGAGAGTTGCCAGTGTGGGCAGGGCACCCTTTATGCAGTCCACCCTTGACATCATCCCCACAGTTGGAGTCAGGCATTCTCACAAAATCTCATCTGGCTTCTGAGCCGACGCGAACAAGGATACCTTTTCTTTAGGGGCGCAAACTGAGGCCAATGGAATTGGCTTAGCTGAGGTCCGGTGGCCGGTCTGGGCATTGCCAGGCCGCCTGCCCACACACACAACGGGCTTCTTCAGCCCCCAGCCAGCTGGGGACGGACACCTAGGGCCTGGCCTAAGGGTCGCCCCACTGCGGGCCTGGGCTTTGCAGAAAGCGCTTCCAGGTCCGTGGCCCCGCGGCAGGCTCGCCCCGCGCCGCTTCTCACGCTCTCTTCTCTGCCTTTCTGTCCGTGTGTCTCCCCAGGTAAAGATGAGCCTTCCAGCTACATTTGCACAACATGCAAGCAGCCCTTCACCAGCGCGTGGTTCCTGCTGCAGCACGCGCAGAACACGCACGGCTTCCGCATCTACCTGGAGCCCG
>NW_005369964.1:3367847-3393898 GCF_000412655.1 Myotis brandtii
AGGGCGGGCGCAGCGACACGTGCGAGTACTGCGGCAAGGTGTTCAAGAACTGCAGCAACCTGACGGTGCACCGGCGGAGCCACACCGGCGAGCGGCCTTACAAGTGCGAGCTGTGCAACTACGCGTGCGCGCAGAGCAGCAAGCTCACGCGCCACATGAAGACGCACGGGCAGATCGGCAAGGAGGTGTACCGCTGCGACATCTGCCAGATGCCCTTCAGCGTCTACAGCACCCTGGAGAAACACATGAAAAAGTGGCACGGCGAGCACTTGCTGACTAACGACGTCAAAATCGAGCAGGCCGAGAGGAGCTAAGCGCGTGCGTGGGCCGGGCCCCCCCGCACCTGTACAGTGGAACCGTTGCCAAGCGACAGAATGCTGACCTGACACTTGCCTCCGTGTCACCGCCACCGAGCACCCCCGCGTGTCCCTGGGGCCCGAGGGGGAGGCGGCTCTCCAACCTAACCTGTGTCTGCGAAGTCCTATGGAAACCCGAGTCAAAATTGTGGAGCCTTTTAACTGTGCAATAATTTCTGTATTTATTGGGTTTTGTAATTTTTTTTTTTGGCATGTGCAGGTACTTTTTATTATTATTCTTTCTGTTTAAATTCCTTTGAAAGAGTTTGTTGGGTATCCATCCCTTCTTCTTCTTCTTCTTCTTTTTTTTTTTTTGAAAAACCCAGTAGAAGCCTGAGCAATGACTCGCAAGCAATGTAGAGGGGAAGCATAGCTTTTAAATTATAATTTGGGAGGGAGGGCGCTGCTTTTTTGAAATTTAAGCTAAGCATGTGTAATTTCTTGTGAAGAAGCCAACACTTAAATGACTTTTAAAGTTGTTTACTTTTTTTACTCCTTTTTTTTTTTGGTCCTGAAATAAAAAGTGGCATGCATTTTTTGGGGGTGGGGGTGGGGGCGGGGTGGGGAGTGGATGTACAGCGGATAACAATCTTAAAGTTGTAGCACTTTGTTTCAGAGTTGGAGTGGAGCTGTAGCACTGATGATGTCCTGAGAAACAGGGGCCTTTTCTGCGTTGATTTCAGCCTTTCCATGAATAACAGGGGTGAACTTGGAGTGGTGGGGGAGAGGCCCCCAAAACTCTGCACACTGCCAGAGACACAGGAGTTTTCGAGGGCTGCCCGGGGAATGGCCCCAGAGGATTCTAAAATTGTGCATTACCAGCAGACACTACCCCCTCCTTGAAATGGAGGTGTACCCTGGGATGCCGTCTTAGCCATTTGCCATAGAACAGGCTAACGTGGGCTGAGGGTACCTTTTTTGGGGTCGATGGTGGTGGCCTGCAGTGACACAGAAAGGAAGAAACCAGCCAGGTTCTTCCGGGCTCCTTCTGGCTTGCCAGCTTCTCTCTCTCTCTCTCTCTCTCTCTCTCTCTCTCTCTCTCTTGTTATCACCCCCACCACGAAAATCCCAAGTCCTACGAGTTGCTGCCCATGATAGTGATGATCGGTCATTTCTCAAGCAGACAAGTGCCCTGACGGTGACTGGAGGGAAGTTAGCATTCTCATTTCATGCACACGTGACATTCCAAGGCCCGGGGTGGGGGAGGGTGGGACCGTGCGAATTTCTGTTCCCTTTCCTGGGAAAGCAGGGGAAGGTCCATCCCAAGGTGCCCAGCGCTGCTTCCCTTTTTATCATTCCCATTCGGTTGGAAGGTACTAAACCCACGAGATTAGATGTTTGAGTTCTGTTGACCCGCACTTTAAAGCTTTTGTTTGCATTTAAATTAAATGGCTTCTAAACAAGAAATTGCAGCATATTCTTCTCTTTGGCCCAGAGGTGGGTTAAATAAGGGACGACTGAGATTGAGTGTCAGTGTTGCTAAGCGTGGCATTCACAATACTGGCACTATAAAGAACGACATAAAATAATAACTTATTGGACAGTTTCTCTACTGCCATTCGATTTGATGTGAGTGCCTTGAAAACTGATCTTCCTATTTCAGTCTCTTGAGACAAATGCAAAACTTTTTTTTTTTTTTGGAAACGAAAAGACTTTTTTAAAAAAAAACGTAAAACGAGAAAAGTACGTTCTTTAGACACAAACAAAGCCACACTTACTTTCAATACGATTTTTAAAAATCCCGGTTGAAGATAGAGGACATGAAAATGCCATCAGACCCAATCGAGTGAAGAAATAAACCCAGCACAACCTTGGACATACAATTGTTAGCTGAAGGTCCTCAGCCCCCTTTTGTTTGTGGGACAACGCTGCTTAGATGTGGAGTGGAAGTGATTTACTGCTGAATTAAAACTCAAGTGACACAAGTGACAAGTTGATATCGTTGAATGAAAAACAAAACAAAACAAAAACAATTCAGGAACAATGGCTAATTTTTTTTCTAAAGGTAAATTTAGTGCACTCTGTCTTAAAAATACGTTTACAGTATTGGATACATACAAGGGTAACAAAAATTGTGTGTATGTGTGTTGGAGAGATCATCCCCCCCCCCCAAAGTTTTGCTTAATAGGTTATAAAAGATGCCACAGTGGCTGTGTGTATATTGTTTCTTTTGGTGATGGGGTTTTAGTATATATTATATATATTAAAATTTCTTGATTACTGTAAAAGTGGACCAGTATTTGTAATAATCGAGAATGCCTGGGCATTTTACAAAACGAGAAAAAAAAACACCTTTTTTCTTTTCCTTGAAAATGTTGCAGTAAAATTTAAATGGTGGGTCTATAAATTTGTTCTTGTCACAGTAACTGTAAAGTCGGAGTTTTAGTAAATTTTTTTCCTGCCTTGGGTGTTGAATTTTTATTTCAAAAAAATGTATAGAAACTTGTATTTGGGGATTAAAAGGGGGTTGCTACACCATGTAGAAAAAGTATGTAGAAAAAAAGTGCTTAATATTGTTATTGCTTTGCAGAAAAAAAAAATCATTCCTGACCTGTACTTATTTTTCTCTTCCCACCTCCCTCTGGAATGGATATATTGGTCGGTTCATATGATGTAGGCACTTGCTGTATTTTTACTGGAGCTTGTAATTTTTTAACTGTAAGCTTGTCCTTTTAAAGGGATTTAATGTACCTTTTTGTTAGTGAATTTGGAAATAAAAAGAAAAAAAACAAAAACAGGCTGCCATAATATATTTTTTTAATTTGGCAGGATAAAATATTGCAAAAAAAAAAATTTGTATGTTCAGTCCTATTGTACAGGAGAAAAAGGGTTGTCTGACAACCTTGGAGGGAAAGAAGCAAAAGGAAGTCGTGAAATGCTTTGGTTCACAATCATTTGAGTTGTGTGTGTTTTTGACGCAATCGGCCCGTACAAGAGAAGTGTTGGAGCCAGGCTTCCCTTGCACCCAGGCCCCCTGGCCCGGCCCCAGCAGACCCGATGGGAAACCCATTATTCCTGTTGAGTGGAGAAGTCAGCTTCTGTAAACATTTCCCAGCGTCCTCCCTTTCTCTAAGAGGCCATCTGTAAGGGGTCAGTGTAGAGAGAGCAGAGAGCGAGTGAGCATCTTCCGTCTCCCGGGTCCTTGCCCTGGCAGTCACCACCATCACTTCTCCCGCCCGCCCTGCAGAGCAGAAAGAAATGCGAACTGACCTTTCCTTAGTCCTTGACCACACCTTAAACAGGAAGCGTCTGCAAAGGAGCTGGCCCAGCAGCAGCGCACAGGTGACCCGACCTGCTGTTGAGACCAGCGAGCTGAGCGGGCTTTCAGGAGGGAGCCCCCTGGCAGCCAGGGCCTTTCACTCCACGGAGGGGCTTGGCCTGTCGCCCTTTCCTGCTCTGCTGCTTTTCTGTCCGAAAGCTACATCCCGTCCGTGTCCGAATGCCTAGGGCCTGGGATGGGCTCGGTGCCTTTCCATCTCTCCCTCCCCATGTGTCTTCTCCATCCTCCACTGTTGGTCCTTTATTTGTTTTCATTTCCATTTAATTTATTTTCTTTCTCCCTTTCTGTCTCTTCTCTTCTCTTCTCTTCTCTTCTCTTCTCTTCTCTTCTCTTCTCTTCTCTTCTCTTCTTTCTTTCTCTCTCTCTCTCTCTCTCTCTCTCTCTCTCTCTCTCTCTCTCTTTCTCTGTAAAGCCAAGTAGCTTTAAGATGATAAAGTGGTAGTTTTTTGGATGAGGGAATAATACATTAAAAAATACCTATATCAGGAAGCCATTTTTTATTTCAGGAACTGTAAGAAACCATTATTTCAGGTTATGAAAGTATAACCAAGCATCCTTTGGGGCAACTCTTTACCAAATGCAGAGATGGGAGCTTCTCTGCTGAAATTCTCTCTCCTCCTTGCTACTTACCTTTGCAATGGGGAGGAGAGGGGAAGGGAGTGGGGGGCAAAGCTGAGGTGTCAGTTTCCTACCTGCTTGACCCTGAGCCCCTTGGGCTGCTCTGTGAGCCTCCCAGGCGACCCTCCTGTAGTGAGAAACGTAGCCAGCTCTTCCCAGCTCACACCCAGTCACCAGAAGCCAGGACTAAGCCATCCTAAAGCACAAAGATTGTGTCTCTGTCCACCGACGGCAGAAAAAGAGAGCATTTTGCTTCTTTCACGTTTCGAAAGCCAACGCTGCAGCAGATGACCGGGTGGGAGAGGCCCGGCCTGGGCGACCCCGCCGACCGGCCGCAGGCTGGTTTTCACACTGCCAGGACTTGGTTCCAAGTTGCCCCAAATAGGAACCTGCCACTTGCCATTAGAGGGTCTGTCGTGGGAGAGGGGGAGGCTGAACCGGGAGGAGAGTGCGAGGAGGAAAGGAAGTCGGCCTTTCTTCCCGGCTCAGGGCGGCCAGGCGACATTGTGTGGGGCCCAGGCGACCTCGTGATTTTGGTGCTCTTTGTACCCCCTTCCCCCTCCCCTGCAAAGCCAAGTTCCATTGATTTCAGTTTGCATTTGTATTGGCGAGGCGAACTATACTATTTTTATTACCTTTTCTATCACTTATTGTATGAGCTTTTGTTGTTTACTTGGAGGTTCTGTCTTTTGCGACAAGTTTGAACTATTTATTGCTTGGTATTGGTGCCCTGTTTAAGAAACGGGCACTTTTTTTTTTTTTAATTATGGAGAAAATGTTGAGATGACAGGAGGTCATTTCAATATGGCTTAGTAAACTATTTATTGTTCCTTTTATTCTCTGTACAAGATTTTGGGCCTCTTTTCCCCCCTCAATGTCACGATGTTGAGTTCAGCATGTGTCTGCCATTTCATTTGTACGCTTGTTCAAAAACCAAGTTTGTTCTGGTTTCAAGTTATAAAAATAAATTGGACATTTAACTTGATCTCCAAACCTTGTCCTTTGCTGTGTCTTTTAAAGGTGGGGGATGGACAGCTGATTCCCAAGGGCGAACGGAAGGTCTTTCTCCATTTTCCTCCCAACCCAAGCCCCGACCCCTGTATCCGGGAAGACAGGGAATGATGGCTCCAGAGATGATGGTCCTCTTCCTTTACCCGGGAACCACTGAGTGGACAGTGGTCCTGGGTCCCGGCTGCTTGCTGGGACCTTCTGGGAACTTTTAGACATCTTAGCACCAGGCCTCAGCCCAGCCCGATTTCCACTGGAACCTGTGCCACGCCGGCACCGCCAAGGGTGACCCTGAGTGGGGGCGATGAAAGGCTTAGAAAAGATGGACAAGAGAATGAAAGCTGGGTCTCGGTGGGACGCTGCCCCTCTGATGGACAGCGCCAGCGCCCACAAGCCATGTCTTTATTTTATAGCAGATGCCATGAGGCAAAGTAAGGGCGTGATTAAGATGTTTACATCATTCTCGTGGGTTTCAATCCTACTCAACTACATGTGCCTGAACTCTATCACTCAGGCACATGGGGCCACGTGTTTGGACCATAGGTTCAAGCTCACAACTATAGATGTTGGCTATAATTGTGCTGGGAAGGCTCTGCCCTCCAGCTGGGACTTGCACGTGGCAATGAGAGGACTGTGCCCTCTCCTCAGTCCAGGCTTGAACCTGTCCAAACACTGTAGCCGCGCCCCAGTGGAGGTAGGATCCTAGTTGGGCTTAGGGTTAGGGCATCAGTATTTTTGGAAGTGACCCAGGTGATTCTCATACACAGCCAGGCTTGCAAAGAGGGGGTTTAGAAGAAACCACCGAGAATGATAAGACTCGGGTCCAGTTTGATGCAGCCAACATTGCGGGGACACCCAGTGAGCGCCATCGGGCGAGGCGAGAGGGGTCAGGCATGAAGGACACAGAGGCCCTGAAGGGTCCTGTGCCCTCACTCAGGCCCGCTTGGGTTTCCCGTTGGTGAAGCAAGGACGCTGGGCTCGCATCCCTATCATCGTGAGTTTTAACAAGTCACATAGGAGGACTGCCTACCCTCCCGTGTTCTAGGTGTTGACAGAGTTGAGGACACTCTCTTTAGGGATAATCTCACTGATCCAGAGGGTCTTTCAGAAGGAAATAGCCTTTAGCTTGGTTCTC
This sequence comes from Myotis brandtii, assembly GCF_000412655.1. NCBI lineage: Eukaryota > Metazoa > Chordata > Mammalia > Chiroptera > Vespertilionidae > Myotis > Myotis brandtii. The sequence continues at coordinate 3,374,245 of NW_005369964.1, forward strand.
CCAGGTCCGGTCCTGGGAGCTGACAGGATGGAGATGGGAGAAGGCACTGTTCTGCTGGGTTTCGGCTGCTTGGGCCTCCTGTGCATGAGAGAACACTCCCTCCCACCCCCCTACCCCCGAGTGCAAAAGGATCAAAGATCCACTGGGTTCTTGGCCACTCTTCTTGTGTTTCCTGCTCTTAAAGGCACAGAAAACATTCCATGCAAGTCACTTTCTGCAAATTCACAGGGCACCAACCATGGGCCACGTACCAAGCGAGGCAGCCCAAGAAGCTTGGCAAGGAGACTTTGTGCAAGAAACATGCAAATACCAAGCCATGCTTGCTAAGATGTTCTGAGACACCAGGGCAGCGTGTCCCTCTGTGTCCTGTCTTCACCCCAAACAAGGCCCCGTTTGTCCAAGGCCGTGTCCAGCCACTGGAGGAACAGAAGTGGGATTTGAACTCCAGCGCCAGAAATGGACTTGGTGCCATTCAGGGGAAGGCTATAGATGTTGCTATAATTGTGCTGGGAAGGCTCTGCCCTCCAGCTGGGACTTGCACGTGGCAATGAGAGGACTGTGCCCTCTCCTCAGTCCAGGCTTGAACCTGTCCAAACACTGTAGCCGCGCCCCAGTGGAGGTAGGATCCTAGTTGGGCTTAGGGTTAGGGCATCAGTATTTTTGGAAGTGACCCAGGTGATTCTCATACACAGCCAGGCTTGCAAAGAGGGGGTTTAGAAGAAACCACCGAGAATGATAAGACTCGGGTCCAGTTTGATGCAGCCAACATTGCGGGGACACCCAGTGAGCGCCATCGGGCGAGGCGAGAGGGGTCAGGCATGAAGGACACAGAGGCCCTGAAGGGTCCTGTGCCCTCACTCAGGCCCGCTTGGGTTTCCCGTTGGTGAAGCAAGGACGCTGGGCTCGCATCCCTATCATCGTGAGTTTTAACAAGTCACATAGGAGGACTGCCTACCCTCCCGTGTTCTAGGTGTTGACAGAGTTGAGGACACTCTCTTTAGGGATAATCTCACTGATCCAGAGGGTCTTTCAGAAGGAAATAGCCTTTAGCTTGGTTCTCCCAGGTCCGGTCCTGGGAGCTGACAGGATGGAGATGGGAGAAGGCACTGTTCTGCTGGGTTTCGGCTGCTTGGGCCTCCTGTGCATGAGAGAACACTCCCTCCCACCCCCCTACCCCCGAGTGCAAAAGGATCAAAGATCCACTGGGTTCTTGGCCACTCTTCTTGTGTTTCCTGCTCTTAAAGGCACAGAAAACATTCCATGCAAGTCACTTTCTGCAAATTCACAGGGCACCAACCATGGGCCACGTACCAAGCGAGGCAGCCCAAGAAGCTTGGCAAGGAGACTTTGTGCAAGAAACATGCAAATACCAAGCCATGCTTGCTAAGATGTTCTGAGACACCAGGGCAGCGTGTCCCTCTGTGTCCTGTCTTCACCCCAAACAAGGCCCCGTTTGTCCAAGGCCGTGTCCAGCCACTGGAGGAACAGAAGTGGGATTTGAACTCCAGCGCCAGAAATGGACTTGGTGCCATTCAGGGGAAGGCCTGCCCTGCTTCCTGGGGGCAGAGAGGAATTCTCTTCTTTTCCATGGGTCCTCGGCTCCAAGTCTTTGCCTAGCTGGCTTTCACATGCAGGTCTCTGAGCCTTTGGGCTTTTTCTCGCCCAGAAAATCGTGCAAATAGCAGAATTGAAATGCCCTGTTGCTTTCTGATTGGAAAACACGGGGATGTGCTCATTTTGGGAAGACTCTCCATCTTCGGGTTGGGGAGCAAACATCTAGATGGAGTACCCAAAATTGCTTGGGATGAGTGTGCTAACACTAGTGAATGCCTATCATTCACCCTTACAGCCCGCCCCTTCCCGCTGTCCTTCTAAGAAGGCCAAGGTCGGAGATTACCAGTGGGGCAACGGAGCGGCTCGATTCAGTTCTCACCACGATCCCATCAGTGACTCTGTGACCTCAGGTCAGTCCTTTCCCGTGCCGGGGCCTCAGTTTCCCCATCTGTATAATGAAGACTGAAGGGGATCGGAAAGGACTCAATCTGCCTTCACATAGTTGGATTCTGGGGAGAGGGCCCCGCGGGAAAACAGTAACAGAATTTGATAGGGATGTTGGTGTCAGAAATGTTCCCTCTTCGGATTACAAAAATGGGCATGAGCATGGGTTCTCCAACAGAAAACCCCCTGTTCTTGCTGGTTGTCACTTAGAAGTCTTCAGCCACCTTGCAAGTCACGGGGTGTCCACCTTCTCCCAAAAGTCCCAGCCTGGGCTGGGCCATCAGAGCAGGCGGCTGAGCCCCTCACTCCCGTGTGCTAAGTTCAGCAATTAGAGCTGGAAAACATTCCCCCTTCTGCCCAGGAGAGGAAACGAGACGAACAGAACTTTTTTTAAATGTTAATGTGATGAAATGTATAATGAAACTCATGTAACTTTCAAACCAGGGAGGATGGAAATTCTGCCTTCCTGGTGTGCAGGCGAAGCCTTCGTTAATTGCCTGCACTGTACAACCTTCAAAAACAATTTTATAGGATTCTAGCTACAGACCATTCAGGGTGCTCTAACGCTGTCAAAACAGGTGGAGCTCAGAGTCTATGGCATTCCCAGAGTGAAGGCTGAGCCGGCTGCCAGGGCCGGGTGCACAGGGAAGCCTTGGGCCTGGGCTTTGCTCCAAGCAGGGCCTCGCTCAATCAGAGAAATGCGTGATGAGAAAAGGCGGCGGGATGGGCTAATGTGGGCAGTGAGAGGATCCTGGGAGATGGAGCAGCTCATCAGCTGGGTGGAGGGTTAGTTAGGGAAATTTTGCTGCTCCTTGAAAGATGAGCAAAGATTTACTGGGAAGATGAGGCAGGCGAGGAAGAAATGGCGTGTCTTGCAGAAGATCTGATATGGGAAAATGCATGGATGTTGAAGAAACACAGTGGAGAAGCAGACACCTAGAGTTGGCTGGGACTCTAGTACCACCCCCACCTAAAATAGGATCCTCTCCAAAATCCTAACATATAGCATATCCATCCATCCATCCATCCATCCATCCATCCATCCATCCATCCATTTATCCATCCATCCATCCATCCATCCATCCATCCATCCATCCATCCATCCATCCATCCATCCATCCATCCATCCATCCATCCATCCATCCATCCATCCATCCATCCATCCATCCATCCATCCATCCATCCATCCATCCATCCATCCATCCATCCATCCATCCATCCATCCATCCATCCATCCATCCATCCATCCATCCATCCATCCATCCATCCATCCATCCATCCATCCATCCATCCATCCATCCATCCATCCATCCATCCATCCATCCATCCATCCATCCATCCATCCATCCATCCATCCATCCATCCATCCATCCATCCATCCATCCATCCATCCATCCATCCATCCATCCATCCATCCATCCATCCATCCATCCATCCATCCATCCATCCATCCATCCATCCATCCATCCATCCATCCATCCATCCATCCATCCATCCATCCATCCATCCATCCATCCATCCATCCATCCATCCATCCATCCATCCATCCATCCATCCATCCATCCATCCATCCATCCATCCATCCATCCATCCATCCATCCATCCATCCATCCATCCATCCATCCATCCATCCATCCATCCATCCATCCATCCATCCATCCATCCATCCATCCATCCATCCATCCATCCATCCATCCATCCATCCATCCATCCATCCATCCATCCATCCATCCATCCATCCATCCATCCATCCATCCATCCATCCATCCATCCATCCATCCATCCATCCATCCATCCATCCATCCATCCATCCATCCATCCATCCATCCATCCATCCATCCATCCATCCATCCATCCATCCATCCATCCATCCATCCATCCATCCATCCATCCATCCATCCATCCATCCATCCATCCATCCATCCATCCATCCATCCATGTATCTTCCTAGGGGAAGACTGTAGAATGAATGAGGGTGGTGGGGTAGGTAGGAAGGGAGTTGGGGTTCTCTCTGGCATGGGAAGCTAGAGATGCCTACTAGTTAAATGCTGATAATACCTTTCTCTCCAGGTTGTCAAGAGAATTCAGGGATAAATCCCTGCCATGCAACGGCACAGAGTAGCTACTAACAGCCTGCACCCTGGGTGCCAGCTGCCCGAGTTTACAGCTTAGCTCTGCTGCTTATGAGCTGTGGGATCTCAGCCCAACCACTTAACCTAGTTGTGCCTCAGTTTCCTCATCTGTAAAAATGGCGACAATAATAGTGACTGCCTGATGTAGATTGAATGTTTGTGTCCCCCCCCCAGATTTATATGTTGAAGCTCCCCCCTCACCCCCTACCCACCCAGTGTGATGGGATTTGGAGTTGAGGCCGTTAGCAGTAATTAGGGTTACAGGAGGTCATGAGGGTGGAGCTCTCATGATGAGATTAGTGTCTTTGTAAGAAGAGACTCCAGAGAGCTTGCTCTCTCCCACCCACGCCCTTGAGTGCACAAAGCCAAGGTCATATGAGTGCACAGTGAGGTGGTGGCTGCCTACAAGCCAAGTGAAGAGAACTTAGAATAAAACCTACCGTACCAGCACCTTGACCTTGGATTTCAGGCTCTATAATTGTGGGAAAATAAATTTCTGTTGTTCAAGGCCCGCAATCTATAGTATTTTGTTATGACAGCCAAACAAAGGGCTGGCTACCAAAAGAATCTTTGTCAACCTAGTCATTCTCTCAACCATGGCTGATGAATCAAACAGAAAACTTGTTAAAGACGTTTTCCCTGTGTTGTCTGACACACATGGTGTTGTATGTGTCCTCTGAGCCCAGCAGTTCTATAGTCTTGCTCAGCTCATTCCATCATTCCAAGTTCTCTCCTGTTTCAAGGACTCTCATGGATCTGGCTCCTTGGTGGTTTGTGATTTCAGATTGTGAGCTCATCCTTGTGGGTTTCCCCATCTGGATGAGTCTGATTAGTGATGGTGATAAAAATGTCCCTCAGAGTATTTCCTGGCTACTTCTGCGGGAGCTTAGGGCCTTCAGTTGTCCTAGAAAGGGAGTGTAGACCTGGATCCCACACAAGTGTGGTCCCAGGCAGGCCATGCTTCTTCATTGCTGCCCAGCAGGTGTAGTGTTCCTTGTCCTGTTTTTGTTGATGGTTGCAGCTCTTGAAAATCCCAGTTTGATGCAAGGGGTCCATTCCAGCTGCCCAGCCTCACATGGACTAATGCCAGAACTCTGGTTCCTAGTTTCATTTGTGGGTCTGAAACCCATGAGCTGTGGAGTCAGCTCTCACCTCTCTGGCTTCCATTTCTCTTGCTTTCAGGGATTCCCTTTCTTTTGAGTTTAGACACACTCATGCATGCATAACATATATAACTATATACCATATAAGTATATACTATATAACTATATACTATATAACCATATAACTATATCAACTAGTTACACATATAACTATAGTTGCATAGTTATATAGCTCTCTATATACTACACAACTAAACTATATTGTTATGTACACACATATGTTTTATATATATAGTTATATATGTGTGTGTGTAGCAAGATAAGATAACAAGTGTTTGGTATTTTTCATCTTATCCATGACTTCTAGGACTTAGCATTGGGAAAGAAATGTCTCTCCGATAAGTTGGAAAGTTTCATCTTGTATTTGAACCATGCAATCATGTAACTTGTTGCATTTCCCTTTTTGCCGCAACTGCCAGGAAGCTCAGTGTCAAATTTAATGTTCCATCACAGCATCCCTATTAGTTTGAGATTTTATAAAAGCATTTCTCCTTCTGTACCATTTTTGATTTTCTATTTGGACAGTCGGATCGTATATATGATCTTACTGCAAGCCCCCCACAATACTTTTTAGAAGATGGTAGGGTCAATAATTAAATAAAGAGATGCCTCCCTCCATCCCATGAAGTCATCCCAGGACTCTGCCCACATTACTCTGCTCCCCTCCAGACTCCCGCTGTGTCTGCACCCGTCTATGGTCAGCCATGGCCTTGTGATGCCTCAGGTGTGTGAAATGATGCCTTTGTCGCTACATTGCACTGTTTAAAAAGGCTGTGTATTGTTGTCCGTCTTTTAATGGACTTGGGAACTTTAGTGCAGTGAAAAGAATGTGGAAATTTAGAATTGGACACACTTGAGACTGAGCAGGGTCTCAGCTCTGCCTCTTAGCAGCTAAGTGCCTGACTTCTGTACTTTCTCAGCCTCAGTCTCCTCATCTGCAATTCCGGAGACTCTCTGTACGTCGCAGAGCTGTTTCGAGGATCAGACAGGGAGATGTGGACCCGGCACCTGGAACATAGAGGTTGCCCAACAAAACTGCATTGCTTTTCTCTCCTCTTCCACTGAGCTCCCAAGTTCCTAGCTAGTCCCTCCTCCCCCCACTCCCACAAGCCTCTTTGCTCCCTGCCTCCCACCCCACACCCCACGCCCTACACTACACAGAGGACTCAGCAGCCTGTCGCTTGCCTTGCCACGTTGGGGTTGGACTCAGCCAAGGCTCCCTCCATCCCGCCCCCCCACCATGTGTGCGCTGGGGGAGTCTCGCCTGGCACAGTCACAGAGACACCCACTTGGCACAGCCCTGAGCGCCTGGCAGCTGGGCAGGGGGTGGCTGACATGTGGGGAGGGGGCCAGCGCCGGAGGTGGGGTGCTGATCCGGCCTGGTCTGCCCCTCACTCGAGGGAGGGGTTGGAAGGCTTGGCAGATGGGAGTGACTCACGTCCCATGGTCTCCCTCTGTTTTCTAACCTCCCTCCTGTCTCTCCCTCCACTTTCGCTGTCTGTCTGTCCGAGTCTCCCTGGCCTCTCTCTCTCCGGTCACTTTCTCTGTCTCTCTCTTCCTGCCTCTGTGCCTCCCTCTCCTTGCCCCCCTCCCCTCCACACACACCTGTGCTGTACACTCTGAGCTGCTGTGAGCACCTCTCTGGGTGATGATACTGCTTCTTCCTGCCCAGCACCCACCCTGGGCCATTCTGAGGACTCGGGGCAGCGGTGACCCCGTCCAGATGCCTGCTGCCTGGGGAGAAAGGCCCACAGGCTCCCGAAGACCTTTCCGTCTGGCAGCTCCCACACTTCCATAGAGGACGGCCCGTCAGCTTCTTAAATACGTTCCCGGTCATAGGCTGGGAGAGTCTGAGCCAGCAGGTCTGAGGCAGAGCCTGGAACATGCCTTCCATACACAAACTCCGAGAGAGCCGATGCAGGGGTTTCCTGGGCCATGACGCAGGGGTTTCCTGGGTCATGATGTAGGGGTTTCCTGGGCCACGATGCAGGGGTTTCATGGGCCACAATGCAGGGGTTTCTTGGGCCACAATGCAGGGGTTTCCTGGGCCACGATGCAGGGGTTTCCTGGGTCACATGCAGAATGCCTCGGGTGTGTGAAATGTTGCCGGTGTCAAGCCTGCCTGTCTCCTGCGTGTCCACGCCAGCCCCAGCCTCTGGCTCCGTGTCCACCCTCTCTCTGGACAGTCCTGTCTCTTCTCAATCTGTTCCTTTCTCCGCAAGCGGGTGGACCGGCCCCTCACAGCGTGCCTGGGGGTCACTGAGGTGGCACCCGAGGATAGACTCCCGAGAGCTTGCAGTCCTGGACACATGTCTGAAAGGGACGGATGCATCACATCCAGAGCCAAGTGAGCCATGGGAGCCCCCGTCCGCCTCACCTTCCCCAGCTCGTCCCTCAGATGGCGGCCCCGTCCCCGGGGACACTGGAAGCCCTTCCCCACATCCTGCCTTTCCTCATGTGCCCCCTCCCATCCTAACCCGGGGGCCTATTGTTCAAGGTCCCCTCCTGCCCCAGCTCAGATGTTCCCGAGAAGCGGGGATGCACCTGCCATGTTCCTCCTCTTCCCTTCGGATCCTGAGCTGCTGGTCCTTCCCCGCCCGCCCAGCAGCCCTCACCTTCCCTCCCTCTCAGCCAGCATTCCAGGTGCCTTTCATATTCTCCTCCCCCCTCGCAGAAGCAGAGCGCTTTATGTATCTATTTATTTAGTCAGAGGTGCCCAAGCATTTAGCAGTTACCGATGATCAACAGAATGTGTTGCAAACAAGTAATAAATTCCAGCAGCAATTTGCCTATGAATTGTGTGACCTTTCTGTGATGTATTTGATTTCCCCCCCGAAGTAGAACTTCTTTGTCATCCGAGTTTGATTCATATTTTAATTTTTTTAAAAGCAAATGGTCTGCATAACACGTTGCAACATGGAGCTGATTGTAAATGCTCTTTGGGCTGCAGTCAATATGTTTAATTTATGCCGTCGGAGATGCGCAGGGAGCCCCTGGCCCACTTCGCTAACAGCTGCAAATCCACACATCTCTGCCCCTGACGTGTTAATACTCCGTCGTTTTCTTAATGTTAGATGGATTTTTTTTAAAAAATAAAAAGTTAGGATAACGTTTGCCAGTGCCTTTTAACGATGCACTTTTAACCACAGAGAAAGCAGGCGGCGTGGCTCCAGATCCGTGAGCCCTGGGGGTGCTGCCCTCGGCGCCCTGCCCCCACCCACCCGAGCATTCCTTGTGTTAATTACCTCAGGAAGGGAGAGTGGCTCAGAAGCAATCATCTTTGTTTGTTAACACCCCCTCCCCGCGGCTGCCCTGCCCATAAATAAAACATCACTGAGATTACAATGTCATGTTCGGGGGACTCGGGCCCCTTCGAGGCTCCAGGAGAAAGCACACGAGGTCCCCTGGCGGCGGGTCCTACGGTGACGCGGGTCGCCGGTCAGGATGGCTTCTCATTCGCAGTCCCCTCACGCCCACCAGGCCTGGCTGCGGTCCCCGTGTCCTCAGGCTGGCGAGGCCAGCAGGAAGCCCACAGTTTCTCCTCGAACTGAAAAGAGTTGGGCTTGTCAGGACGCGAGGTGTTTTCCGCTGCTTGGAAGGGGCCTGAGTGGACGAACGGGGTGCAGAGCTGTGGTCGGGGAGGTAGCCAGCACGACTGGGGGAGCATCGGCAGCCACCCTCCGGCAGTCATGCATTTATTGATTCGTGCCAGGGCTTGGTTACACACACACACACACACACACACACACACACACACACACACGAAAGAAAAAGATGGCTGATAAGAAATAGACTTAATAAGTTAGAACAATATAAATAATAAGATTAGGACAAATGTCGATTTGATTAGAAGGATGAAAACACTCCAGGCACAGGTTCTAATGTTTGCTAGTGTGACTCTGAGCTTCCTGGCTGCCAAAGAGAAAAGGGACACCGTGCGCGTCATCACCAGGGCGGAGAGAACCACAGCATCCAGGAAGCAGAGTGTTTCCTCCATGACTCTGGAGGCAGCTTCTGTTGTGGATGGTCCTGGGGAGTCTGTTTCTCAGTGTGTGGTCCACTGTGGGAGGCAAGGGACAAACTGATTGAAAACGCACATTCTGGTCCAGATCTTAGTAGCAAGTGATGCACAATCTTACTTAGTTTTATTGTTTTGTATGACTGATGTCTACTTATTACTTAATACTCATGTCTACGTACTACTTACTACTACTGAAACTCTGTCAGTCAGGGCACATGCCTGGGTTGCGGGCTCCATCTCCGGTAGGGGGTATGCAGGAGGCAGCTGATACGATGTTTCCCTCTCGCATTGATTTCTCTCTCTCTCTCCCCATCTCTTTCCCTCTGTTTAAAAACCAATTTTTAAAAATCTAAAAAAAAAATGCAATCGTTTTAAAGATATAAACAACCTAATATATCCTAAATATTTGTTAAAAAATACTCATTAAGTTATTCCAAGTTACCAAACATACTTCTCATAAATTAAATGTAGTGCGTTACTGGAGTTTACTAAGGAGTTTATGTTATCATCCCATCAGGAAGTCTGCCTTCCTGACCATATTGCGACATTCCTGTAGATCCGAGGGGTAGGTGAAGAGCTGAGATCTCCTCACTGTTGGGTAAGGACACTTTGTGATTAGCGAATTAGGAATGTGGTTCCCAATGGTTTCTAGTCTCATATTGGTACATGTATTGGTAGAATAGCTTTAGGTTTGAATTTTGTTAATCTTTTTTTTTTTTTTTTTTAGTAATTGCTATGGAAAATGGGATAGGTAAGGTAATGAACTGCAGGATCTTTTGCTCCACCTAACTGGGCTGGAGACAAAGGGTTGAGAATCTATACTAATAAAAGGGTAATATACTAATTAGACCGGGAGACCTTGGTGGCAGGGCTGAGGCAGAGGCGGTTAGGGGGGATCAGGACAGGAGGGGAGGGCAGTTGGGGGTGATCAGGCTGACAGGGGAGGCAGTTGGGGGCAAGCAGGTCGGCAGGCAGAGTGGTTAGGGGCAATCAGGCAGGCAGGCAGGTGAGCAGTTATGAGCCAGTGATCCCGGATTGTGAGAGGGATGTTCAACTGCCAGTTTAGGCCTGATCCCACAGGTAGGGGTCCCAGAATGGAGAGGGTGCAGGCCGGGCTGAGGGACACCCCCCCTTCCCCTGTGCACGAATTTCATGCACTGGGCCACTAGTCATTCATAAGAGGGACTGAGATAAGCTTTAACAGCATACCCACAGCAATGCAGTTCATGAAGCGATGTGATGATCCTAAATGCCTAGGTACCTAATAACGAACTAAACTGTATGTGGCAAAACTGATAAAACTAAAAAGAGAAACAGATAAGTTCACAATTACAGTTGGAGTTTACAGTATTCCTCTCTTGACACCTGCTAGAGCGAATAGACGGAAAGTGAAAAAAGACAGCACCATCCACCAACACTATCAAATCACATGACCTCATTGACATTGAGGGAACGTTCCAACAACCACAGCAAAATGCACATTGTTTTCAAGAGCAAAAGGGACAGTCACCAACACAGACCACATTCTGGGCCATAAAAACAAGTCTTAATAAATGTCAGTGGTTAGAAATTATAAAAATATGTTCTCTGACCACAGTGGAACTAAGCTGGAAGTCAATAACAAGAAGATCCGGGGACTTCCCAAAACAATCCCAAAGTAAACATCACACTTTTCAATGATTCATGCATCAAGGATGAAACCACAAGGACATTTAAAAAATATTTTGAAGTGAATGAAAATGTAAACAAAATCTCAAAAATCTGTGGGACACAACTAAACAGTGCTTAAAGAGAAATCCCTAGCCCTAAATGCTTACATAGTGAAGAAGCCCTCAAATCCGTGATATAAAATCTTCCACTTAAAAAAAAATTAGAAAAAATAGAGCAAATTAAACCCAAAATAATAACAAAAGGATTAACAAAGATGGAGCAGGAAGCATTAAAATAGAAAAAAATAGAGAATATTAATAAAACCCAAACCCAGTGTTTTGAAAGATTAATAAGATTGGTAAGTCTCTGGCTGGACTGATGAGGAAAAACAGAGAGGAAACTCAAATTACTGGTGTCAAGAATGAAAGAGAGGACATCACTACTCAGCCGACCAATATTAAAATAATAGTAAGACAAGACTATTCACACCTTTATGCCAGTAAATTCCATAGCTTACATAAAATGGACACGTTCCTTGAAATAAACTGCCGAAGCTCACTCAAGAAAAAAAAGACAGCCCAAATAGCTCTGTATCTATTAAAGAAATCAAATTTTACAGTTAAAAACTTTCCCACAAAAATCAAACAAATGAAAAACTTCCCAGGCTTCACTGGGGAATTCTATCAACCATTTAAGAAAGGAATATACTATTCATGCACCAACTCTTTCTCCAAATAGGAGGAAGGCATAACTGAACTTGTTTTATGAGGCTAGCATGATCCTGACATCTGAACCACACAAAATAGAGTCTCTTTTCTGTGGTAGGGTTGAGGTTCATTTTCTTTTTTTTTGCATTTGGATATCCAATTGTTATTACAAGAAAAGAAGACTAAAGATTAATATTCCTGTCAGACATCTTGGACATAAGTCCTTAACAAAATGTTAGCCAATTAATTCAGTCATATATAAAATGATAATACATCATGACAAAGTGAGTTTTGCTCCAGAAATTAAAAAAAATCAATTATTGTAATTTATCACGTTAGCAGACTTAAATGAAAAATCATATGATCGTCTCGATGCAATGCAGATGCTGAAAATATATTTGACAAAATTCAATACCTAGTGATGATTAAAACTCTCAGCAAACTGATTATAGAAAGGAATTCCTAAATTCACAAAAGCTTACAGCTAACATCATACTTAATGGTGAACAACTGAAAGCTTTCCCCTTAGATCGGCAACGAGGCCATGATATCTACATTTACCACATGTGCTCATTATTACTTGTGAGGTCCTAGACCAGTGATGGCGAACCTACGACACGCGTGTCAGAGGTGACACGTGAACTCATTTTTTTGGTTGATTTTTCTTTGTTAAATGGCATTTAAATATATAAAATAAATATCAAAAATATAAATCTTTGTTTTACTATGGTTGCAAATATCAAAAAATTTCTATATGTGACACGGCACCAGAGTTAAGTTAGGGTTTTTCAAAATGCTGACACACCAAGCTCAAAAGGTTCGCCATCACTGTCCTAGACAATGCTATAAAGCAGGAAAAAGAAATAAAAGGGCTACAAATTGGAAAGAAAGGAGTAAAACTCTTTTTCCAGATGACATCTTTTGTGTAGAAAACTCCAAAGAACTGACAAAAGAGCCAGCAGAACTAATACTTAGTTTAGTAAGGTTGCAGGATATAAGGTCAATATACAACAGTCAACTATCTACATATGTAAAAGCCTAATATGCAAATTGCCCCCACGGGAGTTCGACCAGGAGACCGATCACTCGCTATGACGTGCGCTGACCACCAGGGGGCGGTGTGGAACAAAGGAAGGCCCCAACCAGCAGCCGGCCGCCAGGGAAGGGAGGCCCTGGCCAGCAGCTGGAAGGCCCCGATCGGCACTGATCACCGGCCAGGCCTAGGGACCCTACCCAGGCACGAATTTCATGCACCAGGCCTCTAGTATTTCTATATAACATCAATGAATTTTCTCTTCCATGTGGAGGAGATGAATCAAAGCTGTAAGCGATGGAAGTCTGGGTCCTGGCCAGGGGCGGGGGCGGGATACATGACATGCTCAGAAGGGGTGACTGCAGAGAGTTTAAGTAAAGGATATTTACAAAGCTGTGGGCAAAGCTAACTGAAACCAACACAGGGCTAATGAGTACAGTAATGCCAATGGTGAGCGGCTCCCCAGGGGCAAGGTGGTGGGTGGGTACTCGGAGTTGGAGGCAGGGGCAGACAGACAGGAGCTGTGACCTTGGACATGAAACTCATGTGCCAAAATGAGTTCTTTGCACATGCTGTTCCTCCTGTGCCAGTGCCCTTCCCGCTTTCCCCCAGGCTAGCCTGACCCCACCCTGCCCCTCCTCTGGAGGCCTCGGCTCCACAGCCCAGTCTGGTGAGGCACGTTCTCACCTCCACTCCGCCTGCTCACGGAAAATGTTTTCGCTCTCCCTCTCCCTTCCTCTCTGAAATCAATAACGATATGTATAAAAATTATAATAAAGTTGTTTTGTGCTTTAAAAAAGTATGCTATGAATTTGACACCGGCTTCCGTGAGCAGGAAGCCAGTGTCAAATTCATAGCATAGTTTTTTTTAAAATATGACATATACAAATATGGCATGGCACCCGGAGTGCGGTTTACTGGGGGATGCTTGTTGTATATGTCTGTGGTCACTGAGCTATGCCGGCCGGGCTCATTTTTAAATACAAATATGGCATGGCACCCGGAGTGTGGTTTACTGGGGGATGCTTGTTGTATATGTCTGTGGTCATGATGTTCACTGGTCATGATGCTGCCATGGGTGGATAAGAGGGCACTGCCCCTTCCCAGGGCCTGAGGTTGGACTTGACCTTCCTCCTGGGCTGGGCCTGGGCTGCTGGAGCAGCTCCCATGGTGGACAGAGACCTGGTGGGAGCCGCTCCTGAGGCTCATGGCCCATTGGAGTGAGGCTGTTGGAGGAGTTGATGATGGAGCCAATTCTTGTAGGAAGAGTGGGGTTGGTCAGAAGATGGTGAGGCAGGGGTAGAGCCAGAGAGACCGCGGGACATGGCACCTTCAGAGACCGTGTGTGAGGCTGGAGTGTAAGGTCACAGGGAAGGTGGAGAAGGAGGGAGCTGTGGGGTCATGAAGGTACCCTGAGCGCTTCTCCTAGGGGACGGGGTTCATGCCATCGACTGGCTCTCAGGGACACAGAACCAGGCTCCGGTGCCCTGGCATGGCCCTGGGAACAGGATTTCCCGGGAATCTCAGTGTGTGTCCTTCGGTGGCACCTTGGAGAACATTCCTGCCAGGGGGTGGCCCAGCAGGTGGAGGTTAATTGAGGTGGGTCAGCTGCCTGGTGGTGAGGCTCCAGAAGGTGGGAGCATCTCCTAGACAGGGCCCGGAGGCTCTGAGCAGTAACCTGCGGAGCTATTCTTTTTTAAAAATACATTTATATTTTTTTTAGGAGGAAGGGAGAGGGATAGAGAGATAGAAACATTGGTGAGCTACCTCCTGCACCCCCATCCCCCCCCACCAGGGATCGGGCCCCCAACCTGGGCATGTGCCCCAACTGGGAATTGAACCGGTGACCTCTTAGTTCATGGGTCGACACTCAGGCACTGAGCCGCACTGGCTGGGCCGGAGCCGTGCTTCACGGAGCGCTGGGAAAGGCGGAGGTCCCGGGGAAGCACCGCACCACGATCTGAGCTCATTGCCGCCTTGTAATGTGGCAGGAAAGGGGGCCCCGGGGTCCCATTCCACCCTCCGTAACACTCGGACATTTTATGGAAGATGCCGTGGTTTATGATGATGCACAGAACAGGTCATTGCTCAGCAAAATGTGCCTGTCGGACGCCAGAGGCCTCGCGCACTCTCCTCCAGCCCTACTGCGTTCTTTTCGTGGAACGCCTCCTTTTCTCCGGGGAAAACTGGCCAATGGCGGCTGGGGTTTGGCTGCTTAGCGGCTGTGCTGGGAGAATGTTCAACCAGGTTTTCAGAGAAATGTCCAGAGTTTGGGAAAAATAAAATGAGGAAGGTGAGACAACCTTTGACAGATCCTTAGGGTTTGGCCCAGAAGACCCCTTTGGTCGTGAGCTCCTCGAGGGCACAGGGAATGTTCTAGCTGCTGAGGAGCATTGGAGTGGGGGTCAGGAGAGGTGGCTCTGATCCCAGTCCCACTACATCACCGCTCAGTTATTTAGACTGTATCTCGCACCCAGAGGGACGCAAAAGACGGTACAAGAGCAAAGAATTGGTAAGGGAGGCGATTGGAATCGAAAGAGAAGGAAAAAGAGAAAGGAAATAAAAGCAGGGGTGAGCTTATTCCATGAGATGCTGCCCCGTGTCCCTTATACTTGCTAGAAATTTGGCTCTGAGCTTCCTAGCTGCCAAGGCGAAAAGGGAAACACAGTCATCCCCAGCTTACAGTGTCATTAAGCTTAAAATCAAAAGCAAGGAAAGCTGCTCGGAGGCCCCGTGTTAAATGCCATGTTTGCCAATACCAGTCCCCTCACGTCTCTGAGTCGTAGGCCCTCATCGCCATGATGAAGGTACTGGATTTTGCTTTTCTTGCTGTAAAAGCTACAACCCCGGTCTTACCCCTTTGTCCACTCCTTTCTCTCCAAATCTACAGTTACGGAGTCCCTGCACAGGCCGGGCACTGCATGGCAGTGGAGGTGGAGAGGAGCCATCCTGCCTTCCAGGGGGAAATGAACTACCCCTGGGCCTAGTGCTCTCGCGTGAGTTCCCAGCAGCCTGAGCGTGAGCGCCGGGAGCCCCGGGGGCGGGATGATGGACGCTGAGGGTGTGCGGACCAAGAAGCTTCTCGGAGGAGGTGACATCTGCCGGTAGAAAGAAAGGGGCCAGGTCGCCTCCATTGACGAGGAATGGAGGGTGTTTGGGCCTGGCTACGCTGGGAGGAGAGAGGGCGCGGAGAGGAGGCCCGGGGTGGGGAGGGAGGCCTGGTGAGCCCGGCAGCCTCCTTCACCAGGCAGTTCTCAACCTGTGGGTCGCGACCCCTTTGGCGGTCGAACGACCCTTTCACAGGGGTCGCCTAAGACCATCCTGCATATCAGATATTTACATGACGATTCATAACAGTGGCAACATTACAGTTATGAAGTAGCAACGAAAATAATTTTATGGTTGGGTCACAACATGAGGAACTGTATTTAAAGGGCCAGAAGGTTGAGAACCACTGCCATAATGGGTGGGAAAGGTCAAGCCGTGCCCTGGGCAAGGTCACAGGAAGCTGCTGCGGCGGATCCATGTCCTGCTTGGACTCCAGCCAGGTAGCAGTTTTCTCTAAGTGCCTGACTGTGTCCCTCCTAACACAGTGGGCGGGGCACCGAGGAAGCCGGGATTTGGGATTAGGAACATTCGAGTGAGTCAGGCTGCACTGGGAGGTCACGTGGCCAAGGGCACAGCCAGAAGCTCGTTAGAAAAGCGAATTCTTGGGCCCCAGCATCGGGTGTGGGGTGGAGCCCGGGATCTGCACTTGGCCATCCCCCAGGTGACCTGGCATGTTCTCACCGGGAAGCGCCGGTGGAGACCATCTGGGGGAAATGAACTACCCCTGGGCCAGCTGCAGGCAGGAGCCTAAAGACGCCTGGAATGAGCGTGGGTGCTGGTGCCTGAGTCAGAGGTCAGGTCCCTGAAGTTGGAGGCGGCACGGGCCTCCTGGAAGAGGCTTGAGGGTGGGGTGATCTGTAGCTCCTGGAGCAGGGACCCTTCCCCCTGCGGGGGAGGTGTGGGGGGAATTGGGCTCTGGCTCGCTGGGAGGTGGGCAGGGAGCTGCTGAGACTCCCAGACTCCCCTAGTTCGACAGGCACGGAACATTTCCCAGGACTGCTGATTGCCATTCCCGTGTGTGTGCGTGCCTGTGTGTGTGTGTGTGTGTGATTGCTTTCTCTGATGGGTGCAGGTGCTGCTGGTAGAGAAAACACACAGATTCATTTTAAAGCAGTGGTTCTCAACCTTGGCTGCACATTAGAACCACCTGGGAATCTTTTTAAAATCCTAATTTCTGGGCCTCATCCTCCGGAAATTCTGTTTCTTTGTTATGGGGTGGGGCCACATTAGTAGTCACAAAGAAACAGAATTTCCGGAGAATGAGGCCCAGAAATCAGGATAGGATTTTAAAAAGATTCCCAGGTGATTCTAATGTGCAGCCAAGGTTGAGAACCACTGATTTAAAGGGTTCCCTGAATCCTCTGTGTGTTTCCTCAGCCACACGAGGCACGCCTGAGCAGGGGTATTCTGGGGGCTTTCGGTCGACAGGCTCCCTGTGCAGGGTCGCGGGGCCTTCCTGGGCCAGCCCTGGGCTCCGTGGAGCTCACACGTCTCTGTGACGTTTCTCATCAAGATCAGGGCACGTTGGGTGAAGTCCTTTGGTGACAGTGACAAGCCCAACTCGAATGGGTATGAACGAAAAGGGGACTTCTAGTCCCACGGAACCAAGATGTCCCCTCAAACCTTCAGGTGCAGCCGGACCCAGGGCCGCGAGCGATGCCGTCGAGCTTCCCACGCCTCAGGCACCTGGTGGTCTGCTGGCCACTTCCTGGCTTCATCAGGCAGGTAAGGTGGTGCCGCATCCCTCAGCGACTCCCTCTAGCATAGCGACCCTGGCAGGAGCCTGTGGTCGGCCTCCCCCGGCTCATCCGTCCATCCCTGGACAAACACCGTGGCCAGGGGCGGGCCCTCTGGCCACCTGGCCCTGTGATGGGTGGGAGGACAGGACCCCATCCCCATTGTCCGACCGGTACCTGTGGAATTGGGGAGCCTCCCAGGGAACACCCGGGCGGATGGCGAAGGCGCTCTGTGGACGCGACGACAGCTAACGTCGTTTATCCCCCGGGTGAGGCAGGCCCCTGCCTGTCAGAGGCGAGGTTCTGAGGTCCCGAGGGGCCTCGCTGAGCAGGACAGCCAGCAACGTCCTGGCCTGTGGAGTCCTGTGTCCACAGTGTGGCCCCATGTGGTCACACACGTGCCTGGCCCCAGGAAGCGCTATGGAGGTGAGACTGTGAGCACAGGAGTGAGGCTGGGCTGGGCACGGGCTCAGGGCTGTAGGGGCGGGGCCCGAGGGTAGGGACAAAGCCTGCTTGGCTACACGGTCTGGGGTAAAAGAGTAGGTGACGGAGGTCTACTCCTATCTCATGGAGAGAGGTCTGAGGAGTGTGCCCGGCGTGTGGGATGCTCAGGCTGGGGCGGGGGGGGAAGAGGCCACAGGGCCACGATGAGGTCTGGATCCCAGGCCCCATTGCCACACTCCTGGCGGCCCTCCCGGCACCTCCAGGCCCCGTGATATTCATTCATTCCTCCTTCAAACCCGGGCTACAGAGGCAGTAACACCCAGCCTCCCGGGCCCTGTCGCCACACTCTGCCGGATTCCCAGCTCCTCACCTCCCGCGGCCCTCCCGGCACCTCCAGGCCCCTTCAAACCCGGGCTACAGAGGCAGTAACACCCAGCCCGGCCCCATGGAGCCCAGTGGGGACAGCTCCCACCTCCTGGTGGCCACCCCGCAGGCCTCTCCAGGGAGCCTCTCCCCATCTCAGGAGCACCCCAAGGGCACCCCACCCTCTGGGGACTGCACGGAGAACCCCCACCGCAGGCAGCCTCTCCGGGAACCCAGGCCCTCCCCACTGGGCTTGTGGGCACAGGAGGGCCAAGGCAGTGCCGAGTCCCCAGGCGGCACCAATGCCGCCTTCTGTCTGTCTAATCGACAACACGGCCCTGCAATCCCGTGACTGGTTTCAGTGAGAGGTTTGCTACTATTTGGTTAAGACGAATGATTGATTTGGGATTGTTCCGGCCCCGTCTGGCTTCCTGAGGAGCGGGGGCTGCAGGTTAAGGGGCTCCAGGAGGACTGGGCGTTCTCCCACAAACGCGGTGACATGTTGCTGCTCTGGCCAAAGCTGTCGCTGGCGGGGAAAGGTGGTGCTGGCCAGCCTCACGGGTCCTGCCAGGCCCTGGCTGTTGCTGCTTGCACTGTGCCCTGCCAGGCCCCCGCTGGGCCCAGCCTCCGTGTCCTGCCGCCCTCCAGGCCCTTTCATTCTGCTCCTCCACCGGAGCCCCTTTCCTGCCTCCATCCTCAGCGTCCCTGCTGGTCCTTGAGCTTTCCGTGAAGTTCGCCCCGCCCCTCCCTGGACCGATTCTCCCCAGGCCGCCTGTGTGTGCCTCCTCTCCGTGGCCCCGTGGCCCCGGATGCAGCCTGGTCTGTGAATTTCGGGGGAGAGGGGGGGCTGGAGGGGACAGCGCCAGGGCACTCTTGGGGAACCAGTGGCTGTTGTCCGGGAGGAGGGACCTTCCCAGACCAAGGCCCTGTGGCCGAGGCCAGGAGGGCGGCCGGGACTCAGAGGGCCTGGAGTCAGGCCCTGTGCTGAGCCCCAGGGGGTGGCACAGGCCGGGTGCCCTTCCCGCCAGGCCTCCTGTCCCCCTGCCTCGCACCTCAGAGCCTCCTGCCAGTGTTTTCGGCTTGGACGGAGCCCCCTTCTCCTGGGGCTTCTGTTTCCTAATCGCAAAGGGGAGACGGTGACTGTGCCCTCCCGCAGGCCCGCAGGGAGGTTCCCTCGAAGCCAGGTGTGTACACGTCCAGCCCACAGCTGGACGCCACAGAGCAGGGCAGGCCCTGCCTGGGAACCCAGCTTCCTCTGGCCGAGATCTGCTTGGAGGGGCCGTGTCTGCCGCCTGAAGG
>NW_005369964.1:3393916-3417043 GCF_000412655.1 Myotis brandtii
TCAATGTGTTTGTCTCGGCACCCGCAGAGGAAATGCAGGTGCAAAGGTGTGGAGAGAAGGCCCAGGGCAGTCAGAGACCGGCCAGCCTTCCTGCCGGCTGGGAGCACAGGGCAGGCCTGTGGGTGGGGCTGAGGCTGGGAGCAGAGCCACGCCTATCCAGAGGACACCGTGTGCACGCTCCCGGGACACTGCCTGGCCTCTGCCTGGGAGGGGAGAGTGCGGTGAGGTGGCTGAGGTCCATCAAGAAACTCACGCTCCTCCTCCCATTGTGTGCTGTTAGGACTCAGGTGAGGTTGTTCTTGGAAGAACTACATTTCCCAGAACACCCTGCATCCAGGTATAGCCAGGTGACTAGCTCTCAGTCAATCAGTGGGAGGCCGGAGACAAAGCTGGGCCTCAGAAGAACAGAGGCTTCATGCCTCTTCCACAGGGAGCTCTTCCTCTGTCTGCAAGGAGGACGTCTGAGGCCTGGGGGGCTGGCGAGGCATCGAAAGGGAGGGGCGCGGGCCTTTGAACCCACCTGCAGCACAATCCCCGCCGCAACCAGGAGCACTGGCATCGGGCGCGTACCCAGTGAGAAATGAAGTAGAAATAAAGTTTTTACTTAATAAAGTTCTAGTATGTGAAGCCTCTGAGACTGTGGCTTGTATTTCCATCAGCAGCTGGCCTTGCCTTGGGGGAGAGATGGGTAAGAGCAGGAGGACCATTGGAGAGGCTGAGGGTGAGAGCCGGGCTGCAGGCTGATGGGGAGAGGGGGGGAGTGTGGTGGAGGAGAAGTTCAGGGTGTGGGACCCGCAGGTGGGACCACCTACACCTGGACCTGGCTGGCTGGGGTGGGTGGGGCCGAGGTGACAAGTGTGGTCCCAGCCACACAGAGTTTGAGGTGCCTGGGGACCGTCCCCAGCAGAGACGGTCCAAGCAGCAGCCAACCATCTGCGGCTCAGAGGAGAGGCCGGAGGAGCTGGGTTGGAGCCGAAGACTGAGAGCAGGGGGGAGGCTGCGTTGACAGTGAGCCGTGGGCGACACGCCATGTGCTCGATCCTGACGGCTTTAAGGAGGCATTGGTGGGCGTAGGGCTGGAGCACGGAGGTTGGATTTTGTGTTGCAGAGTTCATTGTGGTCGCCAGGAGGAGGCTGAGTGGATGGGGGTCCTAGAGGCGGGGAGGCCGTGAGGAACCCACTGCAACAGACCAGGGGACCTGGGGGAGGGGAATGGGGGTCAGGGTGGAGCAGAAGCCTTCCAGGGCACAAGCCACTGGGTTTTAAACCCTCGAGGGGAGGGGGTCTTGTCTCTGAGCCTGTTCCAATGCCACATAGGTGCTTATTTAAACGGGTTCTCCAGGGCACCCTGGCAGCTCTTGGTGCACACCAGAGCACTTTCCTCTTCCCTCCAAATCATAAACGTCGCTCGTCGCATGTGGGCAGGGCCACGCACTGGCACTGGCATCGTGTGGCTCTGATGGGTAATTCCCCTCCAGCAACTGAGGGGGCCATGTTTTCTGAACGGACAGAGTGGCACATCCAGGCTCTGTGCGTGGGAAGCAGCTGTGGGGCTTGGCTGCCGGCTAACTGGCCGTGGCCTCCCGGCTGGCGCCCAGCCGCACTCGCCTTACACCAGGCCCCCAGAAGGCCAGGCTCTGAGCTGGCCGGCCAGCTCCAGGCTCTGGCACATTTGGCGGCAGCCGGTCACAACCTCGGTCTCCGTCATAGCAGGCTGCTTGCCTCTCCCGGCAGAGATGCTTCTGGTTGATACCTGTTCCCACTGGAGACTGTAAGTGCCACTGGGCAGTGTTTAGTCACTGCTGGGTGCCCAGTGTCCAGCGAGGGGCCTGGCGCCCAGCAGGCCCTGGATAAGTAGTGCTGGGCTGAGCGGTGGGCTGACTAAGGGCTGAACAAACACGCTCAGCTCTCTCTTCCTCCTCCTCTCGGCGTTGGCTTTGAGCCTCCTCTGGGCCACAGACACTTTGAGGACTTGACTGCAGCCCTCCAGGGAACGCACGTGGGCTCAGCCCCAGGGATGCCCGTCCCTTCGGAAGCTGCCCCCAGTGTCCGGGCAAGTGCTGTTGGCGTCCTCCTGGACCTCTGAGGTCTGGCCCATTTTGTTTTTATTCTTTTTATTTCATTTATTTATTTTTTGTTTTATTTTCCTGCCCATTTTGGAGTGGCAGTGGTCACTACAGTGGCCGGCACAATGGCCTCTGATGGAGGAATGGCTGGTGGCGTGAGGAGCCGACGGGGAGGGGAGAGAAATCACGAGAAAGCGCCGCACTGGGGCTGGCGGTGGAGGACGCCGAGGCTTCCTGGGAGGTTCGGCTGAGCCTCTTCTCAGAGACACAGGACTGAGTCTTTGTTGCCCTGACCTTCACCCCTGGGCTTCCCTGTCCCGTCGGGGAGCGGAATGCGGAGGACAGAGTCTTGGAGTTCTTCAATAGAAAGGGGCCCCAGGCATCACTTGGCCGAGCTGCTCTGGACCAGGTGCGAACAGTGTGGTCACAAGTGGGACGGGGCCGCAGGGGCAGATGGTGGGAGGAACTTCTGTGAGCAGCAGGGTTCAGGGGGGATGGCAGAGGCCAAGGTGTGCCACGGAGGCCACACAGCTGGCCTGTGGGTCGTCAATCACTGCTAGTGTCGGGGACCCACTGAGTCCAGATGTGTGTGACCCATGTCCTGCGTGGTTCAGGGTTCAGGATCTGGAGAAGGGCCGCACGCAAATGACAGAGATGAGACAAGAAATAATAATTTGGAAATATTGGGGGCCAGGTGGGAAGCCCAATGCAAGGGAAAGGACTTCCATTGGTGCCCAGGCCTTGCCAACATCTAGCCCTTAGTCAGGCAGGTAATTGTGGTAACAGACAGACTATCTTAAAGGTCAGTAAATATTAGAAAGATTTACTCTGAGACTATTTGGTTAGAAAATTGCTTGAGCCCCCATTGTCTGGACTAAACAATCGGTGCATAGCTCTGGCCCTTGCCAGGGCTCAAGGTTCAACAGCGTTCCGGGCTCCTTGTTTACACTTCTCTGATAGTGAAGACAATGAGTGGCTTCCCACACAGATGCACATGAACAATGATACCGATGGTCTCTCAACCTGGGGTTTAGCAAAATGGCCCACGATTGGCCCAGCCGGCGTGCCTCAGTGGTTGAACATCAACCTCTGAACCAGAAGGTCACGGCTCGATTCTTGGTCAGGGCACATGCCTGGGTTGCAGGCTCCATGTCCAGTGTGAGGCGTGTAGGAGGCAGCTGATCAATTGATCAATGATTTTCATGATTCTCTCTCATCATTGATGTTTCTATCTCTCTCCCTCTCCCTTCCTCTCTGAAATCACTAAAAATATGTTAAAAATTTAATGGCCCAAGGGTGGGTGGAGCATGACCAAACCCACACTCTGGGGCGAGAACTCCCTGCAGCTGCGACAGCTCTAAAGGGGCCGGGGGACTGGGTCAGAGGCTCCTTCTGTCCTCACTGGGGAGCAGTGAGGCCTGCGTCCCCGAGGGGCTGGGGACACCGCGCCGGCCCATCAGGCTCAGCTCTGTGGCCTTGGCCTTGAGCTGATGGCCGGCTCTGCCGTGCACCTGGCTGCCCTGCACCCAGCAGCATGTCAGCGCCCCTGCGGCGACCCCCTCTTGCACCCGAGGGTGCTGGCCCCAGGACTTCCTCCCTGTCCTGCTGGTGGCGGCAGCATCGAATCCCTGCCCTTGACCGGAAGAGGCATTTATCTCATTTCCTGCTGGCAGTTCCGTCTGGAAACACATCCCCACGGAGTCCAAACAGGGCCTCCCTGCCACTTCCTGTGTCACAGGGTGAAACGTCCTCCCGGGAGCCGCGGCCCGGAGCAGCTCGGGGCCTGTGCTGTTTCCATGTCTGAGGCTGCGAGAGCTGTAAAATGCTCTGCAAACTACACCCATGTGTGAGTGCTGGAGCAATGATGACCGGCCTGGCCTTCGAGCCCGAGGGCTGGAGGGTGGTTCAGGTGTGCCCAGGCCAGGGAGAGGCCAGCGGGGAGCAGCGGGCACCTGGGGGACGGGATGCCCCGCAGACATCTGGATGCGCCTGGCCCGGGCGGGGCGGTGGAGTGGCTCACAGCCCGTGTCCTTCGTGATTGAAATCATGTGGAGTCTTGCTCAGCTCCTCTTGGGAAATGCTGTCCTAGTCTGACTGCGGGGCTCCCTCCCCAGCGCCGCCGGCTCCCTTCCAAGAAGCGTGTTTTGTAACAGTTGGCCCTGGCTCCCCTGTTCTCACCCGGAGCGAGCAAGCGGAGAGGAGGCTGTCATCCTGGAAACAGGGCCTCGCAGACCTGCAGCGGAGACAGGACACGGTTTTCACGGGAGTGCTGAGTGCGGAGGGCGGCGGGAGGCTGCGCTGGTGACAGCGAGACCCACTCTCCCCAGAGAGCAGCCAGTGCCTGGGGAGACAGGGGAAGTGTGCCCAGAGGAAGAGCGTCTTCAATGCAGCTGCCACTCCTGGTGACGGCGCAGGCCACTGTTGGCGTCTCCCTTGTTCTTGGTGTGAACACACTCTTGTGGGAGAAATGTGACAAGTTCTTTTTCCCTCCCAAGAACTTCTCATGCAAATGGAGCCCTGATCATAGTCAAACTTTCCCCAAATAAGGAACTGCTTTGGGAGGGGACAGAGGGAGCAAGCAAAATACAGAGGGTGGTTTCACATCTTTGATCCCCCCTCACCCCCCGAAAAACATGCTGCTCCCCACCCCCACCCAGGGTGCCTCCCTGCCTTGGCTCCGTCTGACAGAAATGAGTAAGGACTTTTATTTCTGGCTGCGGGCAAGGGAGGGAGGGCCCCGAGGCGGCGAGAGCTCGGTCTTTCTGTCAATCTCAGGACAGCCAGAGGGAGTGAGGGCTGTGACAAGACTTCTGGATGGGGTTATGGACCCGAGACCAGCCAGGACCCTGCTCTGTGGCTGAGTCCCGGCCTTACTATTATGGTTTTATTTTATTTTTCTGGGGAAAAGGAGAAAGGGGTGGGAATGCACCACGCTGGGAGCCCATTGGATGAGGGTTCCCTACCACCTGCCATGACACCAGCTCCCTGGGCCTCTGCGTCCCGTCTTTAATGGGAATGCGCCCGTGCCCCCTTGCCTCTCAGCATTGCTATGAGGATAAAAGGGAAACGTAACTACACAAGCATTACCTTGTGTGGAGCTGAGGCGTTGGTGTGAGTCAGATCGCAAAGCCCAGAGAGCCTTCTGTGGTCATAGACCAGCGGTTCTCAACCTGTGGGTCGCGATCTCTTTGGGGGTCGAATGACCCTTTCACAGGGGTCGCCTAAGACCATCGGAAAACACATATATAATTACATATTGTTTTTGTGATTAATCACTATGCTTTAATTATGTTCAATTTGTAACAATGAAAATACATCCTGCATATCAGATATTTACATTACGATTCATAACAGTAGCAAAATTACAGTTATGAAGTAGCAACAAAAATAACTTTATGGTTGGGTGTCACCACAACATGAGGAACTGTATTAAAGGGTCGCAGCATTAGGAAGGTTGAGAACCACTGTCATAGACTCATTCTGACAGGTGGCCGGTGGGAAGCTCTGAGGTCTAAGCCCTTCGTTTCTGGGCGGATGCGAGGCCCAGAGAGGTGACAGAACTGGATGAAAGAGACAGGAGCTGACAGAGGCGGGCCTAGGACTAGAGGCACCTCTTCCGGTTCTGGTTCACTTTGAGGCCACCACACTCACGCATCTCACATCTTAAAGAGGAGGGAAAGGACCCCACCCTGTCGGGCACTGCAGTGTTAGCTCTGAGCTGGCCACTTTATTTTTTTATTTTTTAAATATATTTTTATTGATTTCAGAGAGGAAGAGAGAGGGGGAGAGAGAGAGAATCATCAATGATGAGAGAGAATCATGAATTGGCTGCCTCCTGCACGCCCCACACTGGGGATCGATCCCGCAACCCGAGCATGTGCCCTGACCGGGAATTGAACCGTGACCTCCTGGTTCATAGGTTGATGCTCAACCACTGAGCCACGCCGGCCACTTTAAAAACAGCATTTTATTGAATGTTTTCAGCAGCCCAAGGAGATAGGTTTCATCTGACCCGGTTTAGAGCGGAGGACAGTGTGGCTCCAACAAAGCAAGTGGCCGATGGGGGCCAGTGAGGGCGGGCAGGGCTTCGGAGCAGGTCTTCCTGACCCTGGCTCCCTGTGCATTGGGCCAGAGAGAATGAGGAACGGGCAGTTCTGGCGGCTTTTCCCCTGAGCCTGTGCTGAGCAGAGCTGCTGTGGGCCCGTTCCCTCCGACATTCTGCCCACCCTGTGGGGATGCGCTCACTCCCTGAGGCTGGCTGTGGGGATACCAGGAAGGTGTCTGATGTCACTGTTAGCCGTTTCCTCCCTGTAGGGCAGGTGTTGCCTCAAGGCTGACCATGCAGCAGGGCACTGTCCCAGCTGGCACCCTGAGACCCCAGACCTTGAACTAGGAGGCAAGGCTGGCCTCCTGGACAATTCCTCTGCTCTGCCTTCTCCATCAGCCTTGGGCTCAGACCCACCCGTCGTTCAAGGGGCATTCCAGTGGGGCTCCCTTCCCTAGGCCCCCCAGGCTGAGAATGAGGGGTCACTGACTCTCAGTCCTCTGCTCCTCCCTCATCCCAGACAAGGCTTCGCTGTCCGGCGGCGTCATCCAAAGGGCGGCCATTACCTCTGCTCACTTCCCCACGGCAGCTCTGCTCATTGCTGTAGACTTTTCATTTGTAAACTTTTATGCTTTAATTACTCTATACGTGAATATTCATAAACTATACACATGAAATTGTATATGCTCACACATAAACTTATATGCTATACAGAAATGATATGTAAATCATGCATCATATAGAAATATCAATTAGTAGGTATTACATGCCACATATATGCTATCTATGTTCTTACACAGGTTCTATAACCTACACTATATTAACATTATATAGACTTAGATACATGCTTTATATATTTGCTATTATTTTATAGTTTTAAGTGCTTGAAGATCAGCGCTGCTTCTCACTGGCTGTGTGTCTCTGGGCAAATGACTTAACCTTTTTTGGCTCAGGGTACAGAAGGCATAACATAGGCTTTTTCTCAAAATGACAATTGAAAAAAATATGTTCATTTTAACAACAATGGAAACTTATTAAATTACTCTTTTTAAAAAAATATTTTATTGATTTTTTTTACAGAGAGGAAGGGAGAGGGATAGAGAATTAGAAACATCGATGAGAGAGAAATATTGACCAGCTGCCTCCTGCACACCCCCTACTGGGGATGTGCCTGCAACCAAGGTACATGCCCTTGACCGGAATCGAACCCAGGACCCTTCAGTCCGCAGGCTGACGCTCTATTCACTGAGCCAAACCAGTCAGGGCTAAAATACTCTTATACTACCCATTGTTCTTATCATCCCATTCGCTGGGTGACACGTTCCCGCACTTGGCGCAAGGCGGGACCTGCTCTCCCGTCCCAGCGCACGGGAGCCTGCACGCCCCTACTCCCCACCAGGCTGGATGCCAACGATGTCCTCAATGATGCCAGCTCTTTAGGCAAAAAGGTGCCTCCCCTCCCCTGTGGCAGAGGAGTTTTCTAGAACTCTCTATTGGCTTAGCTCCGGGCCTTGCTCCGTTTTGGGGCCAGGGACAAGCAAAGGGAAGACAGCCTCATGTTTACTGAGCCCCGGCTACAACGAAGAGACAGGCAGGGAGGGAGACGGAGGCAGAGAGAAACCCAAAGGGGAGAGACAGGGAAGACGGAGCGAGAAGATCAGACTCGTAGAGAGACACAGAGAGGGGGGCACACAGAGAGAAAGCTGCGCTAAGACAGGGTACGAAAGAGAGGGAGGGGAGAGAGGACGGGAGGCCAGCCCAGTGCAGGCCCGGGAAGGGAGGGTGCACACCAGGGAACCCCCAGAGGAGCCTGTGCGTCTCATTTCAGCCTGGTCCACGCCTCCCCCCTGGTCCCTGGTCTTCTCCTGGAAGGATTTCAAGCCCCAGGCCCGGTGGCCTCCTGGAGAGGATTTCCTCAGGAATGGAGCTTGGGGGAGCCTAGAGGGAGGAGGGCGTCCTGGGAAGCTGAGCTCAGTGATGCGTGTGGGACCTGCCTGCCCCCAGGCCTCACGGCCTCGACCGAAGCCACTCAGCTTACACTGAACGGGAGATCAGCCACAGCGCCATCTGGAAGGAGACGGGCCAATGATCACACTTTTCAGGCAGGTTTCAGACCCACCTCGAACCCCTACAACCAACTAACAATAAAGGCCACAAAACCAACGCCCCCTCCACCCAGCCCCAAATCAGGTGGCCCACTGAGTCACGGGTGGAAGGAAGCCAGGTGCTGAGCTTAGAAGACCGCTGGGCCAGGAGTCAGCAGGCCTGGGTTCCTGGCCTCCCCTCACCTGCCGGGCCTCCGGGGCCAGGAGGAGTGATAGACAGACAGACCTGGAATCGGAAAGATCTGGCTTCCATTCTGCCACCTCTCCGCTCTGTCAGTAACATAATAGGCAAGTCACGTGAGCCTCAATGTCCAGGTTCCCTCGTCTGCCCAGCGCACCCACCTGTCTCACAGGACTGCCCCAGGACTCAGGAGGACGGCCGGTATCCCGGCTCGGCACGCCGTAGGTCCCAGCCTGGCCTGGGCGCTCCTTTCCCTGTTCCCCTCAGTGTTCTCATCTGTGCAATGGGTCTGTCCTCTCCTTTCAGCTCCAGTGATTTGATTGAACCCAAAGGGTCTGCTGGACCAGTCCAGCCAGGGACCTGGGCACCATCTTCACCCTCATGCAGAAAGCGAGCTCTCCTGCGTCTCTGCCCATCAAACGTCCTCGCCTTCAGCCTTCAGCGCCGAACAGCTGGGAGGGGCCCAGGATGTCCCAGCCCGAGGGGTGTGGGAGCGACGTGAGAAGTGAAGGGAGGAGAGGGAAGTTCCTGGAGAGTCTCTCTGAAAGGCATTTCTTCAGGTTAGACACACTCCTGGTCCTCAGCAGTGAGTTTCCAGGTGGTGGCTCCTGGTACAACACCCCCTCTCCCCCGGTCTCTCTTATTCTCTCTCTCTCTCTCCATGAAAGAGAAAGCAGGTCTGGGGTTCACAGGCCCTGGGAGACGGGCGGGACTCTTCTGCTGTTGACCTTGGACCGGCTGGAGGGATGGGGCTCTCCCCTCCCTGAGCAGCCCTGGTGTCCTCGCCCGCGTGCTGGGAAGAAAGGGGTGAAGGACTCGTTTCCTGTCCTGTGATGGGTGGAGGGTGGAGGGGGAAGCCGGAGGGCAAGTTGCAACAGCGCCGTGTGCTCGAGCCTGTGCGATCCTCGCTCCCTGGGTGGCTGCTTGGCAGGGACCAGCGTGGGGCAGCGCATCCCTGGAGGTCTTTGTTTCCACTTTGGGAAGCAGCCTTCTTAAGGTGGATTGTGTAAGCTCAGGTTTCTTTTCCTTCTACTTGCTGATCCTGCTTCCAAGGCGGGGTGCCAGGCTCCTCCTCTGCTGGGAGAGGGGCCGGGCCTGGGAGGGAGGGTGGGGGGAGGGGGGCAGTCAGACTTGGCTGTCACAGCGTGACTGACAGCTGTCGTGCCAATAGGTACCGACTTCCTGGTTAGTCATGACAGTGGCCGTGGACCGGGTCTCTGTCTGCTGGGCCTGCAGCCCAGGGGCCATGAGCCTGGTCTGTCACTCACTAGCTGTGAAGTCCTGGGCCAGGGACTGAATCTCTGCGTCTCAGGTTCCTCATTTGAAGAGCAGGGCTGATGTGAGGAGAGCCACTCCCAGGGAAGGCTGCGAGGACCACTCAACGGGTACCGCATAGGAGCCTGGGGCAGCCGGCCCTCCTGCGGGTCCCTGCTGGGAACGCTCGCTGCCGCCACAAGCAGGCCCCGTGGAGGACAGCGTCTGTGGGCTCGAGGCTCCCTCAACTTTTGCATGGGAGGCGGGCGCTGGGGAGCCCCTCCCAGCTGCTGGTGGTGGTAGGAAGTTCCTTGTGGCAGGAGGTGATCAATGAGGAGGTTCACACTCACTTGAAATGAATGGCTCTCCAGTGCCACCCCCCGTGGTGCAGGGCAGCGGGGGGCCGGGAGAGAGGGCCCGCTGACTGGACTGCAGAGTGGTCTGGGAGTAAAGTGCTTATGCAAAGCCAGTGGACCAAAAATACAGATTACGAAAACCCAAAGGCCGCACCATTAGGAAAAGGAAACAGACATGCTATTTTCTCTCGTCTTTTTCTTGACTTGGCCACGAAGGGTTTCCTCTCATTCGTCAGAGGTAAGAGCTCCGTGACAGGCAGGCCTGCCGGGGCCTGGCGCGGCCTCCCTTGATAGTTTTGAACCCAGGCTGGTCTGGCTGAATTCACAGCCCGCGCTGCGAGTCATGACTGGGAAGTTACACTTCCTCCCCTGCCGAGAGCAGGAGGTATTGTACGAATCAAACGAGGTATATGTGTGTGTGAGAACTCAACAGATGTTTCTTGTAGACTTGCTATGCATATGGCACTGTGCTCAGTGACGGTGACTCAAAGAAAACCAGCCAACCAACCAAATAACTAACAAACCAACCCACTTACCAATAAATTTACCAACCCACCAACCAACAACCGGCCAACCAACTAACCAATATACAATCAACTTACCAAATAAATTTACCAACCCACCAACCAACAGCCAGCCAACCAACTAACCAACATACCAACCCACTTACCAATAAATTTACCAACCAACAACCAGCCAACTAACTAACCAACATACCAACCCACTTACCAATAAATTTACCAACCTATCAACCAGCAACCAAGCCAACCAACCAACCAACCAACTCACATACCAACCATTTTACCAATAAATGTACCAACCTACCAACCAACAACTAACCAATCACGCACCCAACCTACCAGCCATCCTGCCAACCAACTTAGCAACCAACCTACCAACAGGGACCCCCCCTCCCCCACCCCCAACTTTGGGTTCAAATCCTCTTTGAGGAAGCTCTTCCTAGTCTAGTTTCCCTGTCTGTAAAGTGGGAATAATTACAGCCGTTCAGGAAGTGATCCCTCAGCACCCTGCGGTGCCCAGGTGGTGGCCACTGGGGTCCCGGGGGCTCCCCAGCGGAGGGGGGAGGCCGAGGGCACGGGAGGCGGCCTTGCTGGGGCTCCGGGCTCCTCTCAGGGGATGATGTGTTTCTAAGCAACAAGAGGGGCTTCGTGGATGCTCCCGCTTAGGCCGCCTGTCTAAAGCATCGTATTTTATTTAACTTCAGAGGATTTGCAGAAATCATCTGTGCTGTCAGTGTCATAAACATTCTCATCAGCTGCTTCCCGCCCCCGCTCCCCCCGAAAAGAAACACACCGACCAGCAGAGAGTTGTGGCAAGTTGTTAGTGGGACATTTCAAGAAGCGGCAAGGTCTGATGGGTGTCACCTTCCCAAGTGACGTCCGGAGCGACAGGCAGCTTTGCAAGGCAAACTGGCCTGGGCTTTAAAGTCTCTGTTTCTATGGGGAGAATAAGATGGGTCTGGGGGCGAGAAGGGAGAGATCTGGGAAGAGGGAGAGATTGTTCAGTAAGAGGACACCCCTCCTGGAGTGTAGTGAGAAGCACCTCATGTCCGTCCCCTGCAGAGTGGACACGTGGGACCTGCTGTCCAGTCCCGTCCAAGGCGTGAAAGTTGTGTGGTGGCTCTCAGAGGAGCCGAGGCCGAGCTGGCTGCAGTGCCGTTGCCTGCACGCCCACAGACCAGAGCCGGGCACGCACACGTGGTCCCTCAGACCCAGTGGAGGCCACGCACAGCGAGGGGCCAGCCTTGGGCGGCCTGGGCAGCTAGCACAGCTCAGCGGGGAGAAGCTGGTGGGCCGGGATTCCTGGGGCCCTGGGAAGGGATGGACTGGCAGGCAGAGGGATACAGCGACCCAGTCAAGGGGACCACAGGGCAGTGACTTCTACGGAGGAAGTGGCAAGAGTTTACTCCGGCCAGGAGAGCGAGAAGCCTGCTTCTGACGGCACCAGGCCGATGAGAGCTTTCCCACCCATTTCTTTAAAAATATATATTTTAATTGATTTCAGTGATGAGAGAGAATCATCGATCGGCTGCCTCCTGCACTCCCCACACTGGGGATCGAGCCGGCAGCCAGGGCCTGTGCCCTGACTGGGTATTGAACTGCGACCTCCTGGCTGATAGGTTGGTGCTGGACCACTGAGCCACACCAGCTGGGCCACTCCATTTCCTTACCTCCTAACACCCTCTCCTGTGCCAGGGTCCAGACCCAGGAGGAGGGGTCAGAGGTAGGGACCGGCACGTGAGGAGTCAGTGGGAGGAGACAGGGGAGAGAGAGGCAGTGTCTAGCAGCCTCTGTGACCAGTGACTGGGACACGGGCCGTGGGAGCCAGCAGGGAGGACCCAGGACTGAACTTTAAATCTCCTTTGACGTTTCAGTGACCACGCGGCACAGACGCGTGTAACTGCCAAAGTGACACAGTATGTTGGTGACGTTCGGCCACGATAGCCCTTCGATTGCCTGGTGACAAGCAAAGTCCGAGCCTCCTGCGGGTCATCCGAGGGCCGGGAAAGTGCTCTCCCGCCGAGAGCATTGTGAGGGACAGAACAGGCAAGACAAAGCTGCCTGTGGTCACCCCGTGGAGCCTGCTCGCCGGGCACACCGGCTCATAAACCCACCGAGGCCAGGGCAGGCTCTGCCACCCACTCCCCGTGTGGCCTCGACCCTGCGTTCCTGGCCTGTGAGATGAGGCACGGCGCCCTGGTCTGGAGGCCTCTGGTGCCCACCTGGGTGCAGGTGTTGGGGGCAGTGCCCACTCTTTCCTTCCCTCCCAAGACCCTCAATCTTCAGAGCCACGTGGGTCACTGAGACCTTGCCCTCCTGGAGTTCACAGTGCAGCGGGGGGAGCGGGGGGAACTGGATCCAGACAGTGTCCTTGGGGAAGAGGTCACCATTGCCCAGTCCTGTGAGCAGAGCTGTGGGACCCTGTGACTATCCCCAGGAGAGGGTCCAGCAAAGGGTGTGAGGCTAGGCCTGCGGGTGGGTGGGTGACTGGCTGCTGGAAGAGGGGCAGGGGCTGGTGCAGCAGCTGCTGGGAGTTGAGGTGAGGATGTAGCAGGAGGGGGAG
Source organism: Myotis brandtii (assembly GCF_000412655.1). NCBI lineage: Eukaryota > Metazoa > Chordata > Mammalia > Chiroptera > Vespertilionidae > Myotis > Myotis brandtii. Next base: position 3,407,008 of record NW_005369964.1, read on the forward strand.
GGTGCTGGTGGCACAGCACATGAGGTCGGGGCCGGTTTTGGTCTCAGGGCGAGGCGCGGTGATGGGGGGCGGGTTCCAGGCAGAGGAGTCGGGGAGAGGAGAGTGGGGGAAGGCACCGGCTGTGTGTTATGTGGGTTCCTGACTGGGACTGAGCAAATGGGCTGATCCCCGTCTGGTGCCCCACCTTGTCGTCTAAGGGGGAGCCCCTGGCCCGATGCAGGACTGCTCTTAGACCAGCGGCCACTCTGAGGAAGGCGTTGCCATCAAGGCTGAAACAGCCTCCGCTTCCTCAGCACTTACTAACCGCGGGCCAGGCCGCGCTTAAAGCTTTATAGGAGCCATCATGTGGGTTCCAGCACGTGGGTTCCATTCTGTCTCCACTGTACAGATGGGGAAACTGAGGCCTGCCTTACCCAAGTCCCAGGGCCAGTGGGAGGCGGAGGGGGATTTGAGCCCAGCCGTGGCTGGTGGTAACACCTGCGCTCCCAACCACTCCTGCCCAGGGTGCAAACTGAGCCATGGCAGGGAAGGAGGGGAGGGCTTTGCGTTTGTCCCTGAGCCCTGACCCGGCTAGGGAGCTGGGGCCTCTGTTTGTCTTGGAACCATGAGGCTGGGTGCTGGGCACAGGTGGGCACCCAGCTCTCACCAGGCTGGTCATGGCCAAAGGACTTACTGAGCATCTGCCAGGAGCCAGACCCTTCGCTGGGCGCGGTGGGAACGGGGCGGGTGGTGAAGTGTGTTTCAGACTCACCCCATCCTTAAAGCTTCCATTCAGGAAGGCATTTACTGATGAGCAAGCTGTTTGTTCAATGTTTATCAAGAAAACACTTATTGGGCTCAGTCGGCATGGCTCAATGGTTGAACATTGACCTATGAGCCAGGAGGTCACGGTTTGATTCTCGGTCAGGGCACTTGCCCGAGTTGCAGGCTAGATCCTCAGTGTGGAACGTGCAGGAGGCAGCCGATCGGTGACTCTCTCTCATCACCAGTGTGGAATATGCAGGAGGCAGCCGATCGATGATTCTCTCTCATCATTGATGTTTCTCTCTCCCTCTCCCTCTCCTTTTCTCTCTGGAATCAACTAAAATATATTTTAAAAAAATAAAAGAAAGAAAACACTTCTTGGGGTTTTATAACAGGATTACTACTCATCAAAGCCCAGAGGAGGATTTGATTATGGCCATTTTACAGATGGGACCGCCAAGTGCAGGGAGAGGAATGCTGAGCGGGACCCACAGCCTGCCGCCCCCATATTCCCGGGTCCGAGCCCAGCCGTGGAGCGTGCGTTTTCTCCTCGTGTTAGTGGCACACAGCCTTCGGGAGGGGCTCTCCGTTCACGTGTTGGCTGGGTGCCCGAGCGCTCGATGAGATTCGTTCAAACACAGGCGCTGGCAAATCTGATTTTTACTGAAAATCACCCATTTCTTAACATTTAAAATGTTATCGAGCCATGTGGCCATTGCCGTCTTGGGCAGAAAACATCTTGGATGAATTTGCATTTTTAATTCTTGGCATTTTTATTTTGCTTCAGTTCCCAAAGAGTACTTTTTTTTCTTCTTCTTCTTTAAAAAACAAAATTAGAGCGAGAAAGCAGCCCGCGACAGGGCCAGGGTGGCAAGAGAACACAATAACACGTAGTAATGTGTGTTCCCTCACTGCTAATTGCACCAAATTTTGCCATGTGCTCCGGCGCAGTGCCTGCCTGCCACTCTCCACCCAGCTTCTCCTGCAGCCTCAACGGTGCAGAGGGAATCACGCCTCAATGGGCCGGCCCCACCGGAGGGTGGCTGCCCGCTGTGGAGGCCTGAGGCCCGGACCTTCCTGGCGAGTCGGGGAGGCAGCTCTGTGGGGCCTGCATTATCGACCAGCAGAATGTGCTTTCTGGCCGCCTTTGCATGGGGCCCGGCTCCAAGCCTGGCCCAGGACTCTCCGGGGCTGGAGGAGTTGGTCCAAAGGGTGTCGGACTTTAGAGACCTGTGGATCACGTGACAGATGGGGAAACTGAGGCTGAGAGCAGAAAGAGGGACTGAGGGCTCTTTATTTATTATTCAGTGATATTTTCTTGAGCATCTATTATGTGGCAAGTAGCAGAGGAGAAGGCCGATGCGGCTGTGCCCTCCTCCTGGGGCGGGGGCCAGCGGGTACACAGAATACTTGAATGTAGAGGGTCAGGTGCCAGGACTGTAGACATGAGGGTGTGATGTGAGGCCAGAGGCGAGGCCCCGCCTGGCAGTGCTCCCCAGGTACCATGCGCCCTCACACAGCAGCTATCCGCTCATCATCTTACAGTCAGGGAAGCGGGAGTTGTGCTTAGTTTATGGAGGAGAAAGCTGATGCCTGGGGTGGGGGTGGCCTGTGCCTGCACCCCCATCGCTGGGAATGCACCAGGAGCCTGTCCCACAGGGAACCCATGATCTGGTGTGGGGGACAGAGCCCACAAACAATCCATAAGGAAGGTGATTTCAGATTCGATCCATGCGCAGAGGAAAATGCAGCAGGACCACATGGAAGAGGGACCCAGGGAGGCATGGAAGTTCCCAGAAAGGCCTGGAAAGAGCTCTGAGTATCTCAGGGTTAGAAACAGCCAGAGGGGATGTGGACTAAACCCCGCTCTCTGCTTGGGATCCGCATTCTGCTCGCTGTGTGGCCAGGGGCGAGTTACTCCACCTCTCTGGGCTTCTGTTTCCACGTCTACGCAATGGAATAGTAATAGTATGTAGCCCTCAAGGCTGTTGTGCAGATTAAAGGAATTACATGTGCGCGCAAAACCTGCTATCCATACGCACATCCCATCCTCCGCGCGTGCTGGTTCCGGTTGGGTGCAATCAGTTTTCACCCCTCCCAGAGCCGCTGTGCAAACCCCGGGTTGCACCAACCCTTCTCCCTCCAGCAACTCTGGCTTCTGGGGCCATTCAGCCTGCTTTGCGAAGTGAGGAAGCCACATTTGAATTTGTAAAAAAATAAAAAAAAGTCCCCCCCAAAACAAAAAACAACAAAAGCCCCAAACCAAACAAACACGGCGCGACACGCACGCTGTTTCCTTCAGCCGGTGCCTCCGCAATATGGTGCTGTGGGCCGGGAAGCGTGGCCACAGATGGCGGCTCGGGACCAGCCCTGTTTTCTAAATACCCGGCTCCTCAGTGTAAATGAGAATGCTCGCACACATGGCGCGCTGGCTCCCGCTCCTGCTCCGCGCTTTTCCTGGCCTGGCGCCCCGCGGCCGGCTTCCTCCCTCCAGATGGCAGGCATCAGAATCCCTCAAGACACGGAGGCGGGTGCTGGCACCCGGGTGAGCCACGGGGGACCCTCGGACTCTGGCGGGGCCACCACGGACAACGCACTCTCCCACTGGGGGGCTCATGGTGTATCCTGGAAGAAGGGGTGCACCCAAGGGCACCTGTGGGAAACCGGCCCATGACGTCATGGTGAGACTAGGACTCGAACCCAGTTCTTCCGCAGGTCTATTCTTTTTATTTTCCAAATTATTTTATTTTTTAAATTGATTTTTAGAGAAAGAGAAGGGAGAGGGAGAGAGAGAAACATTGATGTGAGAGTGTAACATTGATCGGCTACCTCCTGCCACACTCCAACTGGGGAATCAATCCCGCAACCCGGGCATGTGCCCTGACTGAGAATCAAACCGGTGACCCTTCGGTGCACAGGACAACACCCAACCAACTGAGCCACGCTTGTCTCCTCCCAGGAAAGTGTGCCTTCTTGGAGGAATCCACGGAGCACCCACCTCAAAGACAGCACAAGGGGGTTGCGGGGAGAGGCAGGGGCGCCCATCTCCCACCGAAAGGAAGAAGTTCCTGCTTTTGCACCTTCGGGCCCACAGGCAGCCTGCAGAGTGGCCCCCCTGCGCCCTTGACTTGAATTCCTCCTTCACTTTGTATTAGTGACTTCCATTAGGGACCAGACAGGGAGTGGGCAAAAGCCAAGAGAACTCAAGGAGACAGCATAGAGGAAGTGGGAGGAGGGAATACAGTCTCACCATGAAGCAGCTGGCTGGGACCCCCTTCCACAGCTACTGCTGCTGCTGCAGGGAGCCCCCTTCTCTCCTCCCCGCGCTCCGATGTGATGCTTGAAGATTCAGATCCTGGAAGGAGGGCTAGTTTCCCCAAAGAAATTTGATACGCACTTGCTGGTGGTGGGGTTGGGAGGGGGCACCAGATATGGGGCAAGGGATTACACTGAGTCTGTAAACACCCACCCTTGGCATTGAAAATATAAAAGAAAACTTAAAAAAAATTGAAGACAGAATGAAGCATTTCAGCATATGACTAACAGAATGGAAAATATGGAGGAGATGGCAAGTATGAGAGAAATGGCAATCATGAGGGAAATAAAGAGACATGGAATGTAGAATGAGAAACTTCAATATAAATCTGATAGGATATAAATTATTGAAATAAAAAGGGGAGAGAGAGAGAGAGAGAGACAGACACTGGATAAAGGCAGCAAGGTGGTACTTAAAACAACAATAGTTGGGAAATGTTCAGATGTACAGAAAGCTCCATTAAGCTCCACACTTAGAGACTTTACAGTGAATCTGTGGAACATCAGGGAGAGAGAATACCCTAAAGGCCACCAGAAAATAAAATATGGATTGCCTTCAACAGAACACCAATGCTCACGAACAACAACATATGCCAGAAAGAAACAGAATGGTATCTTTGAAATTGAGAGAAAGTAATTGTGTATCTATAAAACAACAACATATGCCAGAAAGAAACAGAATATCTTTGAAATTGAGAGAAAGTAATTGTGTATCTATAATTCTATACCCAACCAAACTATAATCTAAGGGTGAGGATGACAAGATATTTTTAGATAAATCAGAACATAGAGTGGACTCTATGTACAGATGCTCCCTAATATAATTATCAAACATATTACTTAAACAAGAAAAAAACATTCCAGAAGAAAGGAGGGGGATGCAAAATAAACAATATTAAAATTTAAGGATAAACACTAGAATGATAGAATGCAAGACTTCTGAACCAGTAGTGGAAAAGAAAAGAAATATAAAAAGCTCAATCAATTCAACAAAAGAAACAAAAGGAGAAAAACAAAAGAGGTAGAAAGAAAGCAAGAAGGTAGAAAAAAGTCCACATATATTACTAACCACAATAAATGTAAATAGGTTAAACTCACAATTAAAATACAGAGACTCCAGGTTAGATTTAAAAAATAAAAATATATGATAATGATAATAGACATATTTTTAAAAAATTAAGGAATATAGAGAAGATATGCTAGACCAGTGATGGCGAACCTTTTGAGCTCGGTGTGTCAGCATTTTGAAAAACCCTAACTTAACTCTGGTGCCGTGTCACATATAGAAATTTTTTGATATTTGCAACCATAGTAAAACAAAGACTTATATTTTTGATATTTATTTTATATATTTAAATGCCATTTAACAAAGAAAAATCAACCAAAAAAATGACTTCGTGTGTCACCTCTGACACGTGTGTCATAGGTTCGCCATCACTGTGCTAGACACTTACTAACCCAAAGGAAGCCAGTATAGTGTTCTTAATAACACACAAAATAGAATTTAATATGAATAGCATTATAAGTAGTATTTTAATTAAGAGGGCTATTTCATATTGATAAATAGAATAATCCACCAAGATGACATAATCATAGATTTTTCTTTCTCTTTTTTTTCCAATAATCATTGATTTGTATATACCTAACTTACACAGCCTGAAACTATAAAGAGCAACAATTGTCAAGACAACAGGGAGTAATTGTTAGGACTTGTGATCATGATAGAAGGTTTAATATCCATCTTCCAGAAAAGGATTCATTAGGCAAATGAAGAATAAATAAATATGTAGAAAAACAAGCAGTATCTGGCAGGAAATATATAGAAAGTTGCTCTTCAGAGAACATACATTATTTTCGAGCATATCCTATATAATAAAAGCATAATATGCAAATTGACTGAACAGCAGAACAACCATTTGGCAGGGGCAGGCCTGGTGAGCAGGTGGTGCCAGGCCAGCCAAGGCCCGTGCCAGTGGGCAGAGGGGGGGGACAGCGATGGGGTGTGGGGGGGCAGTGGTGACCAGTGGCAGGGCGATTCAGGGTGGGACCAGCTGGACTGCAGAGGGCATAGGCTGGGCTGAGGGACTCCCCCCTGAGTGCACGAATTTTCGTGCACTGGGCCTCTAGTATTAAATAATTACCAAAAAGGATAATGTATTAGACATTAAGGAAGTCAACACACATTTCAATAATAGCCATTATACAAACCACATCTTCTGACCAAAATGAGGTAAAATAAAATGTGAACAATAAAAAGAAAATTATTTCCCATGCATTTGAAAACATTGACTATAAAATCTAACTCCCAATCAATCCACGAATTAAAGAGAAAACATAAGGAAAATTATAAAACATGTAGAAATGAATTTATAATAAAATCATGTATCATAGCTTGGGAGATGCAGATCAACTTGTCTTTAAAGGAAAGTTAATAGAATCTCATGTGCATTTATTAGGAAATCAAAGAGTCTGAAAATAAATGAGTTAAGTGTGAAGTTTAAACAGCTACAAAAAGAATTCCTTCCCCCCCAGAATCTCCTGTTAGGAGACCAACAACAGTCAACACCTGATTACTTTTACCTAAACCCAGTGTACTCTCTGAATTCTTCAGTTTTGCATTGGTTGAAACCATAGAATTGAATATGGGTGTGATGAGGATTACCATAGAATATTTGATGATTGCAATTTTCCTGGGAATGTGGTACTGATTTTTTTAAACTTTGAAATAATTTAAACTTATAGAAAAGTTGCAAGATAGTATGAAGAACTACCCCTGAACTATTTGAGAAAAGGTGGCTAACATTATGTCCCACCACCAAATACTAGTATTTTCATGTGTATTTCCTAAAGAAAAAAAAGGATATGCTTATACATAACCCAAATACAACTATAGATCCACAATTCAACTATCAGAATCAGAAAGTAATTTTTGATACATGACTACCATCCATCCATAGACCTCATTCAATTTTTCCAATTGTCCCAATAATGTCCTATTAGCAAAAGAATCCAAGATCACGAGTGGTAGTTAATTGTCACGTGTCTTTAATTTCATTAAGACTGGAACAGTTTCTCAGTGTTTCCTTAACTTTTATGGCCTTGACATTGTAGAAGGTCACAGACCAATTATTTTGTAGAATGTCTACCATTTTGGATCTGTCAGATGTTTCCTAATGATTAGACTCAGGATGTGCGTCTTTGTCAGGAATGTCACAGAGGGAGGCCCTGTTCATCTGTTTTCTTATGTATTAATTGATTTTGGCTGTCATTACAAAATACCATAGGCTGGGTGCTGTAAACAAAAGACATCTAGTTCTTGCAGTTTGGAGTCTGAAAGTCCAAGATCAAGGTTCTGGTCAGCTTGGTTCCTTGGCTTGCAGACAGCTGCCTCCTCGCTGTGTGCTCACAAGAGAGAGCTCTGGTCTCTCTCCCTCTTCTTTTAAAGCAGTGGTTCTCAACCTTCCTAATGCTGCGACCCTTTAATACAGTTCCTCATGTTGTGGTGACCCCCAACCATAAAATTATTTTCGTTGCTACTTCATAACCGTAATTTTGCTACTGTTATGAATCGTTATGTAAATATCTGATATGCAGGATGTATTTTCATTGTTACAAATTGAACATAATTAAAGCATAGTGATTAATCACAAAAACCATGTGTAATTATATATGTGTTTTCCGATGGTCTTAGGCGACCCCTGTGAAAGGGTTGTTCGACCCCCAAAGGGGTCACGACCCACAGGTTGAGAACCGCTGTTTTAAAGACATCAGCCTGATAAAATTAAGGCCTCATTTGACACTTATCACTTCCTTCTGGGCTCTATCTCAGAATACAAGATTTAGGGCTTAACCTGCGAATTTTGGGGGACACTGACATTCAATCTGTAGCAGCTGGCTTCAACATTTCTCCCCTGACCTATTATCCTGGCATCCTCCACCCAGCAGTCCATAGCACATCCCATCTGCTGGCATGATTTTGATAAGTCCCATTACCGGCTTCGTAAACTTTTATCACGGGTGGTATCTATCAAGTTTATTGCAAAGTTCCTCTTTCTTTTTTTGTAATTAATAAGGATCTTTTTTTGGGGAGGGGAGTACTTGGGAACTATGTAAGTAGCCCACTCCTCATCAAATATTTATTACAAGTTTTATCATCGACTGATGTCTCTTGGCGGAATTAATTATTACTATGATGACTGCCAAATAGTGATTTTCTAATTCTATCATTCCTTGTACATTTATTAGTTGGCATGCTACTCTGAGGAAAAAGCTTTCTTTTCTCCCCATTTATTTATTTTTTATTCACAGACGAGTAGACACATGGATCCTATTTCATTCAATGGATATAATCTGTTAGTATTATTATTTGTATTGGTTCTCCAATTGTCCCTTATTTTGTCTTTCCATGAGGGAATAATTGGTTCTGGACACGTTTTTCCACCACAAACAACCATAACACTAGAGAAAGCATATAAAACAGCACTTCCAGATACTTGACAGCAGGCTGAGCAGTACTGTGGTCATTGGAAGACATGAAACAGACAATACGAGCCCTATCATTACCCCTGCTTTCTTCCTGGAGGAATTGTATGACCCTAATGCAAGAAAGGGGAGCTCAAGGGAAGCACAGGAGAGCTGGTGAGGTAAGGGCAACAACCACCAGAGTTTAGGGGGACTGAGATGGTTACCATGTGTGGAACAGAGGACCAGAGGAAAGGGAGCTGCATTGTGAATGATCTCCAAAAATATTCAGAGGCCTCCCGAGTCTTTGATTTAATGCTGATCTACATGTGCCCAGGGTGGGAATCTATGAGGCTGGGCAAAGAAAACCATGGGGAAAAAAATAAACTGTGGGGTGGCAAGCCAGCAAAAATGACCAGAACTTACATAGAGTTGTGAATCACTCAAGTTCTCACTAACGAGAGTGGAGGGACTTGTTCAATCCTGGGGAATTCAGTAGAGACCCCAAAAGGCTATACCTTAAGAAGAGGGCGAGGTGAACCACAGCATAAGCTCAGCTCTAGACTCACTTCAGCAAGGTTTTCTAACACGCTTCAGAGGGCGATGCAGGTAAATGAACTGCCTGCTAGAACAAAACGCAGTCACTCTGCAATGCTGCAGCCACAATGTCCAGCATCTAGTAAAAAATTACCAGACACGTGGCCAGGTAGGAAAAATGTGGCCCATAACCTGGAGACAAAAAATCAAGAGAGACGCAAAATGACAAAGGTAATGGAATTGCAAGGCAAGAACGATATGAGCTCTTACAAATATGTTCAAGAATTTAAAGGAAACGTGTATGTAATGAGAATAAGTAGAAACTGTGAAGAAGAAGCAAATGCATCTTTTAGAGCTGAGAAGTGCAACCTATGAATTTAAACAATCATTGGATCAGCTTAAAAGCATATTGGAAACTGCAGACCAAAAGATTGAAGATGTAGTCATATAAACCATTCAAAATGAAGACCAGAAAGTAAAAGGCTGAAAAATGACAGTGGCCTAGGCACAATAGCACAAAGCCTAATATGTGTGTAATTGGAATCCAAGAGAGAGGGAGAGAGTGAGAGAGAGAGAGAGAGAGGAGACAATGGGGCAGAAAATATATTTATAAAATAAAAGTCAAACTTTCTCCAAATTTTGTGAAAAACATGAAACCACATATCCATCAATCTCAATGAACCCCAAGCAAGATAAATAAATAAGTTCATCAAAGCACTTTATAATTAAATTTCTCAAAACCAAAGACAAAGAGAAAAATCCTAAAAGCCTCCAGAAGTAAAAAGACATCCTATATAATAAAAGAGAAAATGCAAATTAGCCATCCCTCAGCTACGCTCAAGCCACGCCCACAAACCACGCCCACAAAGCCAATCAGGAGCGAGTATGCAAATTAACCCAACTAAGATGGCAGCAGCCACGGAGCTGGAGTGAGCAGGAGGCTTGGTTTGCCCCTGGTGATGGAGGAAGCCAAGCTTCC
>NW_005369964.1:3417794-3422424 GCF_000412655.1 Myotis brandtii
GGGCCTCTAGTATATATATAAAAGCCTAAGCGACCAAACAACTGAATGACTGAACGACCAGTAGACTGGTCGCTATGAGACACTCAACGCAGGAGCTTCCCCCTGGTGGTCAGTGCGCTCCCAAAGCCAACCTCCTGCGGCCGGTCAATCTCCCGTGGTCCCTCCCCCCAGTCGGCCAACCTCCCCAGTCCCTTCCCCTGGCCAGCCGGCCCCATGGCCCCAATCAGGCTGTCTGGCCAACCTCCCGCAGCCCCTCCCTCTGGCCGGCTGGCCCTGATGGGCCCCATCAGAACCTCCCACAGCCCCGATCAGTCCCGATCATCCCTGATCGCCAGCCAGGCTGAGGGACCCCACCCATGCATGAATTTGTGCACCAGGCCTCTAGTATTACATAAAGGACAACAGAGATAACAATCAATCAAACAAAAAAGCATGGTCCTCCCCTCTCCCTCCACCCCCCAACAGCCTCTGGCTTCTCTCAGAAACAATACAGTCCAAGCAATACTATAATGACATCTGTAAAGTATTGAAAGGGAAAAATTCCACAACACCCTGGCCACCTAGACTTTTACATCCAGTAAATATCCTTCAAAAGAAATGATGCAATCAAGACACTTTCAATAATTACATAAATGTTAAACCAAGTTTATCAGATTGAAAGAACATGACTCTATGTCAAAACCCAAATTTACGGGAAAGAATGAAGAGTGCCAGAAATGTCAAATATATAGAGATATAGAAAGACATTTGTTCTTGTTTATATTTTAAAGAAAAGAAAATTGATTGTTTAAGTAAAAACAACAAGAATACACTGTAGGATTTATAAAACATATAGAAGTGAAATGTATGACAATGATAGTCCAAGGGAATGGGGAGGAAGTGGAAGTATAGTGCTATGGGTTTTCACATCACTGTAAAGTTATAGGATACTACCTGAAGGTAGACAGTGATAGGTTAAATATACATGTTGTATGCTCTAGAAAAAACAATAAAGATACATCAAAGACATATAGCAAATAAGCCTATTGAGTTGATAAAAGTGAACACTAAAAGCACTCAATAAACCCCCAAAAGGCATGAAAATAGAGGAAAAGGAACAAGAACAGATGGGACAAATAAGAAAGAACTAGCAGAATAGTGATTCAAATCCAACCACATCACTAATCATGTTAACTGTAAATGGTTTAATACTCCAATTAATAGACAGATATCTTACAGTGGATTAACAAAGCACATCCAACCATATGCTGTATACAAGAAGTACACTTTAAGTAGAAAGAAATACTATATAGGCAAAAGTCAAAGGATGTAAAAGGTGTTACAATAAAAGCTCAACACCAAGAAAGCTGAAGGGGCTATGTCATTATCAGAAAAGGGTTATTACCAAAGAGAAGGAGTGATATTTGCAAATTATGAATGTCCAATTCATCAAAAAGACACAGCAGTTCTAAACGTGAATGGACCTAACAGCAGAACTCCCAAATACATGAAGAAAAAATGGAGTGGATTGAAATGAGAAGTAGACAAATCTATAACGTTAGTTGAAGAGTGTCAACACGCTTCGAGTGAGCTAAATAAAACTTGAATAACAACATCAACCTATTTGACCTAATTGACATCTATCGACTACTCCACACATCTGGAGAAAAGAAAGAACATTCTTTTTAAGTGAATCATTCATTATGATAACCCATATGCTGGGACATAAAATAACTCTCAATAAGTCTAAAAGATTGCAATCAACAGAGTACATTCTCCAACCACAATGAAACTAAATGAGAATAAGATTATAAAAATAAATCGGGAAAATCTAAAAATGTTTGGAAATTCAACAAGACACTTTTAAATAAACCATAAGTCAAAGAAGAATCATAAAGGAAATTAGAAAATATTTTGCATGGAAACAAAAAAAAGTCAACATTTGTGATGTTCATGTTTTTAGAGGGAAATATTGAACTTTAAATGCTTGTTTTAGGGAAGAGGAAATGTTTAAAATAAATGATCTAAGGATCCACGTTAAAAACAATTAGAAAACGAATAGCAAGTAAAATCCAAAATAAGTAGAAATAGGGAAGTAAAAAGGTAAAAGCAGCAATTAATAAAATTGCAAGTAGAAAAACAATAGAGAAATTAATGAAACCCAGAGATTATTCCTCAAAATGTTTTGTAGTTTGGTAAATCTCTGGATTGACTGATCATAAAGGGCACCTCTGAAATTTTATTAATATTAGCAGTAAAATAGAGGATATTATGATAGATTCTGCAGACATTATAAGGATGCTAAGGACTAATCATGAAAATCTTTATGCCACTAATTGCAACAACTTAGAATGGACAAATTCCTTGAAAGGCACAACTTATCAAAATAGACACAAGAAAAATAGATAATATCAATAATCCTATATCTATTAAAATTAAATTAACAATTAATCATTTAATAATTGTTAATTAAATTTTATTAAATTTAATTAAAGAGCTTCATGCCCAGATAGTTTAACTGGTGAATGCTAGCAAAAATCTAATGAAAAAATACTAATATTAGTATTATGTTAACTATTTCATAAAGTAGAGGAAAAGGTAATGTTTCTTTTTTTAAAAAAATTCTTTATTGTTTAAAGCATTATATATTGTACTAGAGGCCCGGTGCACAAATTTGTGCATGGGTGGGGTCCCTTGGGGTGGCTTGCAGGGATTGGGCCCCAGCTTGTGCCCCCAGCTTCGCAGCCCTGCAGCCCCACATGGCACCCTGCCTTGGCCTGGTGCCGCCCACTCACCTGCTCCACCATGCCGCCGTGGTCCCACTCTCGACGGGGCCCATCAGGCCAGCAGCGTTTCCATTGCTGCCTGTTACCAGTGCCACGTCACCAATGTCCAACATGTTCCGCGCCGCCCCCTGGTGGTCAGTGCACGTCAATGCACCTCATAGTGAGCGGTCGAACTCCTGGTCTTCCAGTCAAACAATGGCCAGAGGGAACAATTTGCACATTAGGCTTTTATTATATAGAATTACATATGTCTCCTTTTACCTCCATTGACCTCTCTCTGGCCACCCCCCAGTATATTGCCTAACCCCCCTAGTGTCTGTGTCCATTGGTTATGCTCATATGCATACATACAAGTCCTTCGGTTGATCTCTCACCCCCCATTCCTACCCCCCAATTCCTCCCCTGCCTTCCCTCTGAGGTTTGATGGTCTGATCGATGCTTCTCTGTCTCTGTATCTATTTTTGTTCATCAGTTTATGTTGTTCATTATATTTCACAGATTAGTGAGATCATGTGATATTTATCTTTCTCTGACTGGCTTATTTCGCTTAGCATAATGTTGTCCATGTCCATCCATGCTGTTGGGAAAGGTAAGAGTTTTTTTCTTTTATATAGCAGTGTAGTATTCCATTGTGTAGATGTACCACTGTTTTTTAATCCACTCATCTGCTGATGGGCACTTAGGCTGTTTCCAAATCTTAGCTATTGTAAATTGTGCTGCTATGAACATAGGGGTGCATATGTTCTTTCTGATTGGTGTTTCTGATTTCTTGGGATATATTCCTAGAAGTGGGATTACTGGGACAAATGGGAGATCCATTTTTAATTTTTTAAAAAATATACTTTATTGATTTTTTACAGAGAGGAAGGGAGAGGGACAGAGAGCCAGAAACATTGATGAGAGAGAAGCATCGACCAGCCGCCTCCTGCACACCCCCCACTGGGGACGTGTCCGCAACCAAGGTACATGCACTTGACCGGAATCGAATCCGGGACCCTCCAGTCCGCAGGCCGACGCTCTATCCACCGAGCCAAACCGGTCAGGGCCATTTTTAATTTTTTGAAGAAACTCCATACTGTCTTCCACAGTGACTGCACCAGTCTGCATTCCCACCAGCAGTGCAGGAGGGTTCCTTTTTCTCCACATCCTTGCGAGCACTTGTTGTTTCTCGTTTTGTTGATAGGCATTCTGACAGGTGTGAGATGGTATCTCATTGTCATTTTGATTTGCATCTCTCGGATGATTAGTGACTTTGAGCATGTTTTCATATGTCTCTTGGCCTTCTGTATGTCCACTTTCGAAAATTGTCTATTCAAGTCCTTTGCCCATTTATTGATTGGATTGTTTATCTTCTTTTTGTTAAGTTGTATGAGTCCCTAAAAATTTTGGAGATTAGGCCCTTATCAGATATAACATTGGCAAATATGTTCTTCCATGCAATGGGCTTTCTTGTTGTTTTGTTGATGGTTTCCTTTGCTGTGCAGAAGCTTTTTATTTTGATGTAGTTCCATTTGTTTATTTTCTCCTTAGTTCCCATTGCCCTAGGAGTTATGGTATATTGGTAAAGATATTGCTATGACATATGTCTGATATTTTGCTGCCTATGGATTCTTCTAAGATTTTTATGGTTTCCCGTCTTACATTTAAGTCCTTAATCTATTTTGAGTTTATTCTGTGTTTGGTGTAAGTTGGTGGTTTAGTTTAATTTTTTTGCATGTATCTGTCCAATTTTCCCAACTACACTTATTGAAGAGACTGTCTTGACTCCATTGCATGCTCTTGCCTCCTTTGTCAAATATTAATTGAGCATAATTGCTTGGGTTGATTTCTGGGTTCTCTGTTCTATTCCATTAGTCTATATGTCT
>NW_005369964.1:3423977-3429502 GCF_000412655.1 Myotis brandtii
CTGATCTTTATTATTTCCTTCCTTCTGCTCACTCTGGACTTTTCTTGTTGCTCTCTCTCTAATTCTTTACGTTGTAGTGTTAGATAATTTATTACCATTTTTTACTGGTTTTTGATGTAGGACTGTAATTCTATGAACTTTCCTCTCAGGACTGCTTTCACTGTGTCCCATAGATTTTGGATTGTTGTTTTTTCATTGTCATTTGTTTCTAGGATGTCTTTATTTCTTCTTTGATCTCTTTGGTAATCCAAAAGATATACAAAAGCCTAAGTGACCAAACGGCCCAATGACCGGTCGACTGGTTGCTATGATGCTCACTGACCACTGGGGGCAGACACTCAACACAGGAGCTGCCTTCGGGTGGTCAGTGTGTTCCCACAGCGGGAGTGCTGCTCAGCTGACCAACAGGCTCCAGATGCTGGGCTCACGATTGGCAAGGGCAGCTGCAGTGGCGCGAGCCTCTCCTGCCTCTGTGGCAGCACTACTGACCCGTGGCAGGCACAGTGGGGCTGGGCTTGGGCTCCTCCCGGGCAGCCTGCCGCTTCGTGCACTTCTTCATCCCTCATGGGATGTTCGACTGACTGCCAATTTCAGCCCGATCCTCACTTTACAGCACCCTGTCTGTTTCCTCAGGTAGAATGATCCTCTCACCTGCCTTGTTGTTTAGGGTTTTGCAGGGCAGCCCACCCCTCAATCATGCAAACCCTGGTGAACGCCGCCTGTCTGGTTCCTCTATGCACCCTGAACCCAGAACCCTGGCTGTATAGGGCCAGTGCTCCGTGCATCTCTGTCCAGTAGGTGAACGGTGAACACCCGGTCACGTCGCTGCTGAGTGGCCCAACCGGGCTTCTTACCCACGTAGGTGTGACTCCCACAGCCACACCTTTCCAACCGCCTCCTGTCTACTGAAGGGACAAAGAAAGGCAAGCCACAAGAACATCCCCGACCAAATTCTGTCCCTCAAGGAAACACGCATCAGTAATCTAAAGGCCAGGGGCAGGGCTGACTCGACTGAAAGGGTTAAACAAGAACTCGCAGGAGAAGCCAGCTGAAATGTTTTTTTGTAGGAGGCCTAAGTTTGCAGTCTGCGGAGCTATCTGCCGGGCTGAGGAAGCCGTGAAAAGAAACCAGAAAAGCTTGCTGACAAAAGGCTGAAATCCTGGTATCTCTTTTGTTTTCACCCGAGTCTGCGGCCACTGACATCCCTCTTTTACTCCGCGGGTGGATAATAAGCCCCCTTCTCAGGAATCGAAATGCTCTTATACATTTTAATGTGACCTTAGCCAGCGCTTTTCAGAAATCACAGGCCCATCTGACTACACTTGAGGTTGAATGGAGCTAATGGTATTCACCTCATCTTTAGATGCAAAATTGGAAGATAAAAAGACCTTGATGTGGAAAGAGGCGGGTGGATGAGTTGCGGGGGGCAGGAGGGGGGAGGAGATGAGAGATACTGCTGAAAAATCTCGTGATTGCCCCTGATAATGAAATGTCTCCTCTGTCTCAATCCCCCAGGGGCTCAGAGATGTCCTTATGCCTTTATTTTTAACGATAGAATCTTTTTATTCTTGGACCAGGGAAATTTGAATGTTGCTGCATATGTGGTCAGGAGATGCAATGACCTTTAGGAAATCTTATCTTAAAAAAAATCAGACGGAACAGTTACTGCAGTATTCCAGCCCTGTAAGATGAGAGAGAGAGAGAGAGAGAGAGAGAGAAAGAGAAAGAGGGAGAGAGAGCACTTTCTTCCTTGGTAATCAGATGTGGACTAAATGTATTAGATCCTGTGTCTCCTTTCAAATGACTGCAACTCTCTCCCTGAATTAGCAGGAGCCGCTGGAGACATGGCACCTTCTGATTTCCTGCTAGGATCACAGGGCGAGTCTTCCGAAGTGGGAGGAGCTTGCTTCTCCCCTTTGCTCTTGGGCTAAGGTGTGCGTCTCCTCCTCCAGGTGCCAGTGCATTCAGGGCCCTGAGTATGAAGAGAGGTGAGGAGAAATGGGGGGAGGAGGGGCACCGGGTGTGGTCAGGGAAGAAGCTGGGCAGGAGCCCCTGCAACACAAATAAAACGCACGTCCCCCCGAGATAGTTTCGCTTCCAGTTTTGACGTGTCTGCCGTCTGTCAAAGACGGGATGGATGCCTCCCGACACCCCGGCCCACCGCCTCCAGGATGGGGGCCCCACGGGCAATCCATCACCCAGCACACCTGGTGCCCCCAGGATTCAGGGGCCCCACGGGCAATCCATCACCCAGCACACCTGGTCTGCCCAAAGGAGACAGCGGGTAGGGAGGGGCTGGCTGCGCTGGTGGAGGGGGGCCCGGATGGCAGGGAGCGGGGCCCCGGGCTGACTGGTGAGCCTCCCAGACAGGACGCAGGCCTCGGGCGCATCCATCTAAGGGTGTACATAATTTATCAGCGCGCCAAGGGTGACAGATTGGGATGGTTTGGCCTTTTGACTCCGCAGCTTCTGTCTGTATTTATAGAATTGGACGCTTGGGCCTCCGGGCCACAGCGTTCTGACTTTCAGATGGGGCGTGCTGACTCAGATACAGGTGGCGAATGGGGTTACGACGATGATTAAAATTGTTTTTTAAGCATCAGGGATCTCGTTTGCTCCCACTCGTGCAAACATGGGGTTGCTTTGGGGGAACAGTTCTCTTCCGGGGCCTCAGCCCTTTCTGTGTCTCCACGAAGCTCGTACCTGGAAGAGGGGCTCTTGAGTCCGTTTCCAGTCCCCTGTCTGCAAAGAGGCATGGTCCTCGCAGAAGGCTGGATGCAACGAGCCCCTGCCAGCCAGAAGGTCTGACTTATGTCAGGATCTGCTCCCCGTGGCGCCCACTGCGGCCTCGGCCTCAGCTGCGATGTGTGCAGGGAAGCCTATAGCTCTGACCTTCCGGGCTCCGCCTCCATTCACTCACAGGCAAACTCCGGCTGAGAGCTGCTTTGGCCCGAAATACTCGGGCAGTGATTGTGTCTGTGGCCTGCGTGGGTCCCCGGGTGAAGAACTGAGAGGAGTCCAGGGGGAATAAAAGTCCAGGGTGTGGGTGTCACAAAAAAGGTAAAACATGGAAGATGGGTAGCTTCCTGAATGAGTGAATGGGAGGGTGGCTGGATTTTGGACGGAGGGAAGGTGGCCGGGCAGGTTTTAAGCGATTCGGGGAGTGCCGGACCCGCGTCCCTGGGCCTCGGGGGGGCCTGGGGGACAGAAGGTTGAATGTATGGGCATGTCCCTTCCCCAGAACAAGCCTTCCCATGGGGAGGGTCAGAGCCTCCGAGTCCATGGCTACAGAGGTCCCGTGTGGCGGGCCAGGCCCATCAGGTCTGCCTGACCCCATACCTCGTGAGTGTTCCCCTGTTCCCAGGTGTCCCGCTGCCCCCCTCGGAGGCCCTGTCCTCAGGGCTTGGCCCTGGTGTTAGGCGGGCTGGCTTCCTGCCTGAAGAGCACACCTGTCCAGCTCACCAGGCTCACCGCTGGGCTTGGTGCTGGGAATCTTCTAGATAAATGAGAGGCCCCACCCCTGCCCTCCAGGGCCCGGGAGCTTTCTTTCCATTCCCTGGAAAGCCCCAGGGGAACTGGCACCCTTCCCCACCCCTGTCCCGATCAGTCCTCAGAAGTGCAATCTTGGACACGCCGAGGCTGGGGCGGGGCACTGGGTCAGCGCCTTGGGCCCGGGCCACTCGCCCGAAGAGTTTTTCCTGTTTGCACGCTCCCGCCAGGGCCAGGGGCCTGGAGACACTGGCCTGGGCCTGGGAGAGGTGGTGGGTGGGGTGCAGGGTGGGGCTGTGCTTGGCTGTCATTGGCGGGAGCTGGCTTCTCCCGCCCCAGGAATGTGCTGAGGGTTCTGAGGTTCGAATCCCCGCAACCTTCCCGGGCAGTTCACGACTACGTGTTCCAAGACTCAGAGCGGAGGATGAATGAGCCTCGGGGCCCCATGGCTACTCTGTGTCCATGTCCTCTGATGGCCCTCGGGGAACAAGAGGACAGCGGGGGCCACGGGGAACGAGCTTGGGCTTCCCAATCAGCCCACCACGCTGGACTGTGTGACCTTGGGCCATGGAGTGTCCCTCTCTGAGCCTCAGTTTCCACCTCTAATGAGGGCACCGAGAAGGCCGATGCCGCAGGGCCCTCTGGGGAGCAGCGACCCTCATGCGAATGGCTGGGGTGTAATAAACATGTGTGGCTACTAGTTATTATTTATGTATTTGTTTTTCAATGACAGTTGACAGTCACTATTCTGTATTAGTTTCAGGTACACAGCGTCGTTGTTAGACAATCGTGTGCTTTGCAAAGCGATCTACCCCCCCCCCACCCCGCCCCCCGATATTTCAGGTCCCCACCTGGCACCATGCGTTGTTACTACGATGTTACTGACCACATCCCCTGGGCTGGACTTTCCGTCCCTGTGACTATCCTGTAACTGGTACTTACCACCCTTTTCCTCCAGCCCCCCTGCCCCTCCTGTGGCCATTATTAATTTCAGAATTCCGTGTTTAATAATAAGAAAGAAGAAAGGAAGAGGAGGAGGGGAGCAGGAGGAGGAGGAGGAAGAGAAGGAAATGATAACAGTTACCATTTTTTTGCGTTCTTACTGTGTGCTAGCTCGCCTTTTAAAAACTGTTGTAAAACCCTGGAACAATCCATAAAATCCTGACGTTCCGACTATTGTCCCCACTTGCCAGCTAAAGGAGCAGGCTTATCGGGGTCCATTTGCTGGAGGTCACGCAGCTGGTGAATGGTGGTGCCGGTTTCCAAGGGCTCCCCCGAGTCTGTCTCCCCAGGGCGTGATGTACCCCCCACGCAGGGACACTTGCCTGGCCCCACAGCTGATGCACTGGCCGCAGTGGGCGGCGTCAGAGCCCAAACGCACTGGGCCTGGCGTCTTGGAAGCTCTTGTGAAGCGCCTCCCTGCACCCTTGCTGGGGGCCCCAAGGACCTGTGTGGGTGTGGGTGTGGGTGGGTGGGTGCCAGCGCCCAGTGCCAGCAGCCCAGAGGTCTCGTGCGCCCCAGACAGATTTGACTGTCAAATGCGCGCGCGCTGGGAAAGCCCTTCAAACGCGGCCCCAGTGAAAGGAGGCTCTCCCTGTGTTTTGCCATAAATATTTGGAGCGGAAATCGCCTTTGAAGATGAAGAGCTGGACTAGAAGCAAAGCCCGCAGTGCCCGTGTCGCCTGGGAAAGAATGGGGGCGGTGGGGGATGGGGTGGCACTGAAAGGATTTGGGGGGATGTGGGGAAGCCTTGGCCTTCAGCGAGTGGGGAGACAGGAGGACCTGGCACCCCCATCCCCCAACCCCCCATGGAAGTGACTGTCCCCGGGAAGTGTGGGCTTGGGGGTGGCTGGACCCCTGGAGTGTGCTCAGACAAGTCACTCTGCTGCTCTGAGCCTCCTCCTCTCATCTGTAACATGGGGACAATGTCCGTCTTCCTGCCGGGAGGTCGGGTTAAGGAAGCTAACACGTGAAGTATTGGATGACCCCGTCAGTTTTTTAAAAATTTATTTAAAAAAAAATATAAAATTACTTTA
>NW_005369964.1:3429679-3441004 GCF_000412655.1 Myotis brandtii
TCCAGTGTCCGCCTGGCACCGTAGTCACCGCAGTATCATCGACTCAATTCCCTGTGCTGTACTTTACATCCCAGGACGATTTGTAACTGCCGACTTGTACTTCTAAATTCCTTCACCTTTTTCATCCACTCGATTCCCTGTGCTGTACTTTACATCCCAGGGCGATTTGTAACTGCTGACTTGTACTTCTAAATTCCTTCACCTTTTTCATCCAGCCCCCCACCCCCACCCTCTGACAACCCACAGGCTAGGCTCTATATCGATGAGTCTGTTTCTATTTTGTTTGTTCGTTTATTTTGTCCTTTAGATCCTACATATGAATGAAAGCATAAGGCGCTGACTCATTTCACTGAGCATAATACCCTCCAGGCCCATCCTCACTGTCATAATTTGAAGATTTCATTCTTTTTTAAGGCTGAGTAATATTCCATTGTGTTCATGCACTACAGCGCTTTACACACTTGTCTACTGAACTCCATAACTTTTTAAAACAGCTTTAGTGAGCTATAGTTCACAGGCCATGCAATTCATCTATTTAAAGTTTACAGCTGAATGGCGTTTGGCATACTCACAGCTATGTACAACCATCGGCACGGTCCATTTTCGAACACTTTCACCACCTCTCAAAGAAGCCCCTTTGCTACTGCCCGCTTCCATCCTGCGATTCTCCCAGACCTGGCAACCCCACTCGGGTTTTTACCTATATAGATTTCCCGACTCTGGACTTTCTCATATAAACAGAATCATATACGTGGTCTATTGTGTCTGGCTTCGTTCACTGAGCATGTTTTCAAAGTCCATTTGTGTTGTCGCTGTGTCGGAAATGCATTCTTTTTCATGACTGAGTAATATTCCAATGCATGGATTAGCATATTCTATCCATTCATCAGTTAGTGGACATTTGGGTTGTTTCTATTTTTTTGGTCTACATGGATAAAGTTGCTATGAATATTTGTGTATATGTTTCATGGACATATGTTTTCTAAAAAATATTGTTATTGGCTTTTAGAGAGACAGAGAGGGAGAGGGAGAGAGAAAGAGAAACTTTGATGTGAGAGCGGAATTTGCTGCCTCCTGCACACACCTCCCACCAGGGATCAAGCCCACATGTGCCCTGACCGGGAATCAAACCAGCAACCTTTTGGTGCTCAGGGTGATGCCCAACCAACTGAGCCACACCAGCCAGAGCCGTAGATACATGTTTTCCCTTCTCTTGGATACCTAGGAGTGGACTGGACTGCTGAGTCATATGGTAAGTCCTTGTTTAATCATTTGAGAAACTGCCAGAATGTCTTGCAGAGTGTATGACAGTTCCCCCTGTAGTTTTCAGATAAGTCCTCCTGCACCCCACATCTGACAATCCCAACCAGGAATCCCAGAAGCTCCCCAAAGCCCATAGCATTGAGGTTCATCCCTTGCTGGTCCATCGTGTGGGCCTCACTGGAGCCCTCACCCCAACTCCTCCTCCTCCACGCACGGTCCTTCATTCTGCTCAGCTTCCTCACGCACATTTTTCTCTCTGTGGGAGCCCTCCTCTCCACTCTGGGCTTCCTAAACCTGCCTGTCCACCTGGCGTGGTCCTCCCCAGGCTCCCAAGGCGGTCTCCAGGTCTCCGTCGGGCTGTGACCCCCTTGGGGAGGGACCTTGGACTTCTCCCTCGCTGCAGGAGCCGTGCCAGCTGGTGTGGTGGGCCACGTCTGTATGTGGGCTCACACAGCCCAGGTTCCGGTCCTGGCACTGGAATTCCTAGCTGTGGGTCCCAGGAAAGTTCAGCTCCATCCTCCACCTCAGCATCTGCATCCCAACCAAACAGCAGTGACCAAAAAAGGGAGTGATTATACCTTTCTTGGTCTGTCAGGTAGTAAATGGTTGTCAACTGTGGGGATAAATATGTCAGAGCAACTGCAATGGGTGACAAAGAGTGGTGTTCGGTGATTCCCCGGAAATGACTGCCTTCAGCAGCTGTCTGTGTGGGTACTGTACATGGTACCCATTTTACTGATGTCAAAACCGAGGCTCCAAGAATTTCAGTGGCAAAGACTGAACACATCTACAGAAAGAATTGAGAAAAATTAATGCCAGGAGTAGCCATGGTTAGAGATAGCAAGGCCACATTTCCCAAATGATGTCCGTAAAACTTGCGTCTCAAGGCACCATGGGTAAAAAGACCCCGGGTCAAATGAGACTGAGAAACACTTTGCAGGGAGGCTTCTCTCGGGACTCGCAGGCTCCCCATGGGCACTGCTGGCAGGTGACGATGTCTGAGAAGCCTGGATGGATCTCCAACACGTCCCTGTCCTCTCCCCCGTAAGCAAGGGAAGTGGCCTTGGCCGAGAAGGAGCAGGCTTTTTGGGCGTGAGGATAGGAAGTAGGTCTTTCTTACAAGGTGACCTCCTACTCTAGCACACCCTGAACTAGGCAGGACAGACAGCTGTCCACTTGTGGAGGACAGATAGTCTCCATCCACAGGGAAGGAAGAACAATGGGAGAGGATCCAGCAGCCTGCTGGTCGACCTTCCCTTTCTCTGATTTCAGAGCTAAGCCTTCAGGGGCCTCCACATACCCGAAGCCTCATCATGGCCTCACTCACTCCAAGCAGCCTTGGCAACCCTTTGCTGCTGAATGGCCTGGGGCCCAACAGCCCTGGCTATGCCCCCCTTTCCTTCCATCTGCACCCCATTCCAGAGGCAGAATCACACTGATCATTGAGCAGACAGAGCAAGCCTCCGCCCTCCTGTGACCCCGCCAGCCACGGCCTCCTCAAGGCTCACTCTTGGTCCTCAAGAATAAACTGTGGCTTAGCCGGGCACTAGGCTCCTCTCAGGAGGGACAGTGAGAGAGAAGCAGCCATGTGAACACCTACTGTGTGCCAGGCACATGCACGAGTGTCAAGGATTTTAGTCACATTCAAAAGAGGAGAGCGCTGGAGCTGGAACGAGGCTCTCCATCTGCCAGACTGTGCCCTTTCCCCACCCTGCCCCGCCATGATGAGGCAGGCGCCTTCCACCCCCCATGTCTC
This sequence comes from Myotis brandtii, assembly GCF_000412655.1. NCBI lineage: Eukaryota > Metazoa > Chordata > Mammalia > Chiroptera > Vespertilionidae > Myotis > Myotis brandtii. Next base: position 3,432,699 of record NW_005369964.1, read on the forward strand.
CCACAGGCGGGGCCACAGCTGAGGGAAGGGCCCAGGAGCCGAGGTCCTTCCCAGGGGACACAGGTCTCAGTTTGTTCCTTGAAAGGAAATCGATGGCTTCAGGCACATCTAGGTTGGATACAGGTCCCCGGAGCCGGATGGTGTTCCAGAAGCTGCTGTGCCTCAGCCATGCCCAGACGTCCCCAAATTTTCCATTCTCTTTGGCAAAGAGACCCATAACGCCCAAAAGCCTGGCCTGATTCCCCCAATCAGCGCTGGTGAAATAGTTCTCACTTCTCTGTTTCCTACCCTTCTCATAACGTCACAGGGGGTAATCATCCTAATGGCAAAGTATCCATAACATAGTCCCGATCCTTCTGGGCCCTCCTAGGAATACAACACTGTGTAACTATCGCCGCTACCTGTACCCAGACTTCGCCGTCCGCAAGGGAAACTCGGTCCCCATGACCAGTAACTCCCCCTCCCCCAGCCCCAGGTCTCATTCTTCTTTAGAAAATGTTTTCCTCCGCCTCTGGGAGAATTTTTAAATAAACATACATCCAATCAGATGGATTCTGGTCTCTGGAACCTAATTAGGGAAAAGGGAAAGCGACCGAGCAGGGATTCTGAAAGGAGGGGACCTGGTTGGATGGCGGTTACCTTCCTCCCCGGGGTGGGGCCCACCCCAGGTGCTGGAAACCTGGACGCAGGTTTGTTTTTGAAATGTCTGGCTGGGCTTGGCCTCCTGCTCTCCTGGACGAGGCTGGGCTGCCTGTCTCCCTACCTCCCCCACCCAGACCTGCAGCTGTTTTCTTTCTCTGGCTCGCTGATCCAGCGGCCTCCTAGGCCCAGCCACCACCTCTCCTCCGGGGGCTGGTGTGGCGGGAGGCAGCACTGTGGGGTAGGCGGGTGTGTTGTTTTGGATCCCAGGTTGCAGTTTGGCCAAAAATAAAGGAGAGAAACAAACTGAAAAACACCAGATCTCCGGACTGAAGTATCAACGAAGGGGGCATAAAAGATGCTTGGGATGTTGGCGTCAAATCTGTATTTAAGCTTCCAATTTCCTAGCCCTGTCACCTCACACAGGAGCTTCAAGCCATTGAGACTCAATTTCCAACTTGGTAGGAGAAGAAAACTTGAGTACCTCATTCTACGCGTCTCCATTTTGTACCAGGAGCATGGTGCCCTGGCCTTTTGAATGTCTTGTGCTCTTTGTCCATCGGAAAACTCCTATTCATCCTGCAAATCCCAGCTCACATCACCCCTGCTCTGTGAGGCTGACTCAGGACCCCAGAAGTTAATCACTCTCATCTTCATTCTATTTCGATATCTCATGCTGCTTTCTGTGTTACAACCTCTTCTGTAACTTGTATTTTCGCTCCTCTGATCGGCTGAACTCCACCAGGGCGGGGACTTTGCTGACTCATTCTTGTGTCCTGGACACAAACTGTGCTTCTTAAATGTGAGGTCCTCTTTGCTGTCTGGTGACCCCAAAGTCTGCATCCCCTCTGCGGTGGCACCGGGGAGGACCGTGGGAGCGTGCAGCAGGTGTGTCACTGGGCAGGGACCACGGAGCGGAGAGAACCTCTCCCTCCTCCGTGAGTCAGACCCACCTCCGCGCGCTGGATGCCCCATAGAGGCCCTCGGAGTCCCCCTCTTTGGGGGACATTGGAGGGAAGGCCCAGGGTCTTGGCTGGTTTCTGGGAGCAGAGGGACCTGCTGTCACTGGGGCCTGCTGTCCCCCTGAGTTTGGGGAGGCTGCCAAGGGCCACCGGAGCAGGTCGGGTCCTGCCACATTCTCACACCCATGTAGTACCTGGCTCGACCCAACCTCTCAGATCTATTTGTAAAAAATAATTATTTGCTTAAAACCTGTGAAGTACGCCTGTCATTTTAATCAGTTTCATTTAAATTGTAAACGACGGATCTTCAACCTCTAATCACTTTGAAACTGAAGTGCTTTTCACCAAATGTGAAGTGTGTTAGGGTTGGAAATGGTTCTGTGTAGTTCAGAGTGGAAAGGATGAGGGGGAGGGGGGAGAGGAAGGAGAGAGGAGGGGAGAGAAGATACAGAAAAGGTGAGAGACAAAGAGAGAGCAGCTCAGAATCAAGTTGGGAAATCGTTCTTGTGGGCTGAGCCACTGTCCGGGCAAAATCCAGCCCTTGGGAAGCCCTAAGCTGAGACGTGATAATGATCTTATAGCCCCGTGAGATTCACATGCATGCATGTATGTTTTCATATCGACACAGACCTTGCTCGTACAGTGAGATTTTAAAATACCTTCTGGTTAGATTTTCTGATGGCAAAATCGGAGCCCTAGGCACCTGCCTGCTCTGCCCCTGGGGTGACCCAGCACTGGCCACAGAGCAGCCTGGCCAGCTGGATAGGAGGGGGAGCTGTGGGGTGAGGATGCAGAACCTGAGCTTACTTTGCAGGGCCCTGGAGCTGAGGTTCTGCTGGGGCGGGGCTCCAGCTCAAGGTGCCAGGGCAGTGTGTGTGCATGTGTGAGTATGTGTGTGCACACACATGTGTTTGTGCATGTGCATGTGCGTGTGTGCATGTGTGTGAGTGTGTGCGTGCGTGTGTGAGCACGTGCGTGTGTGAGAGAGTGTGTGTGCATGTGTGTGTGAGTGTATGTGTGAGTGTGAGTGTGTGTGTATGAGTGTGTGAGTGTGTGTACATGCATGGTCAGGGGTGGGTAGCTGGACACACCTGGCTGCAGCTGGCAAGGCTGGGCGTGGCTGGGAAACACGAGAGCCCTCCATGGCTGCAGGCACCAGGGACCCTGGAGGCTCCCAGCTGCAGGGCCCCGGGCTGGGGATAGGGTCAGGCAGCGGGGTGGGGGGGCCGCCTGCAGCTGCTGCTCAGGCCCCGTGGCGTTTTCTTCCTCCCTCTGCATAGCTGTGCCGAGAGAGCAAGAGAGACCAGCCCCAGGCGCGTGTGAGTGTGCGTGTGAGTGCATGTGTGTGTGTGCGTGCGTGTGTGAGCACGCGCGTGTGTGAGCGAGTGTGTGTGCATGTGTGTGTGAGTGTATGTGTGAGTGTGAGTGTGTGTGTATGCGTGTGTGAGTGTGTGTACATGCATGGTCAGGGGTGGGTAGCTGGACACACCTGGCTGCAGCTGGCAAGGCCGGGCGTGGCTGGGAAACACGAGAGCCCTCCATGGCTGCAGGCACCAGGGACCCTGGAGGCTCCCAGCTGCAGGGCCCCGGGCTGGGGATGGGGTCAGGCAGCGGGGTCGGGGGGGCCGCCTGCAGCTGCTGCCCAGGCCCCGTGGTGTTTTCTTCCTCCCTCTGCGTAGCTGTGCCGAGAGAGCAAGAGAGACCAGCCCCAGGCCTGGCTTCCAACCTCCCTTCTGCTCCTTCCTGCAAGTTCATGGCCGTGAAGACTGCACCGGCTCATGGCGTGGTTTCTTGCCGCTGCCACCCGGGCCCCAGCAGTGATATGACCTGCAACTTTTGCACCAGAGTTTACAACACGCGTCTTTGAGTTTACATCTACTATACAACAGTGCCTTCCCGCCTCCCGGAAACGCAGGGCCTCGGCTTTAACGTCACTCACTCCTGCGGTGTGCCGGCTCCCTAAGTGGGTGCTGGCAGCAGTGCACACACAGAGCACCAGGCTCGGTGTCGGGTTCGGGCACAGGCTGCCGGGAGCGCCAGACCTCCTGAGGCTAGTCGGGGGCTCTGATCCTCACGAAGGACAGCATGTCGCTGGTTTGCCCTCACTCCCGGGGCACGTCTGACCGGGTTTTTAACCGACTCTAAAAAGATGCACCTTCTTTCCAGAGTCAGTTCAAAACCAAAACCAAATCACTTTCTCCACAAAAGGCAAGAAAGAAGAAAAGAAGCAGAGAACCATGAAAAAATGGACTCATCCCACTCGGTGTTGGCGGCTTCCTGAGGCCCCTTAGTAACAGTCCTGAGCTTTCCTTTTTGCTCCTCGAGGTCTAGGCGTTTGTCAGAGTTTTAGCCTCTCAGCCTCCTCGTCCAGAAGCAGCAGCCCCTTTAGGGGGAAACCTGTCCAAATGCGGGGCTTGCCTCCAAGCGATTTCCTCTCCTGGATCTTCGCCCCGTAATTTTCTCTGTCTGATAACCCGCCAACGCCTCCAGGCATTTAGCTCTTAATTTAAAAGGGGATCGAGATTTTCCAGGTGTTACCGTGGGGACGCTGGTCCCGGCCCCCTCGTCTGTCATTGCCGGGCACGCGGCAAACTGGTGCGACCTCCCTCGCTTCGTCAACATCTGGGAAGTCAAAGACCTAGATGGGCATCGCATGACCCAGACATTCCACACCTGAGAGTATTTACCTTCGAGAGAAATGTTAGCAAATGTTACAGGTTTCAGGCTGGCAATGCCAACCGGTAAGAGAATGGGTCAATCAATCGGGGCTCAGTCTTAACAAAAGATGATGCGGCCGTGAAAATCCGTGAACTAGCGCCACGTGTCAAAATGGGCCAACCTCATGAACAGCAGATTGAGAGAAAATGTGATGTGCAAAATAGTGTGTGTGTGTGTGTGTGTGTGTGTGTGTGTGTGTGTGTGGTGATACTTACACTTGGAGTAAAAGATATGGGATTGGGAGGTTATAATAGACATTGAACTAAATGGCCTTTTTTTTCTGGTGGTGAGGGAGGGCTTATGATAACAAAGGTACATTTTGCTGATTATGTTTTACTTCTTAAACCGGGTGGTGGCATCGCTCGGTGTTTCTTGTGTTTTTCAAACATCTTTTGAACAGTTTTGTCTTGAATGGCTTGGTTTAGTCCGTTTATGTTTATTTAGGGCATTAATTCATTTCTCTGTTATCTCAGTTTGTGATTTCTTTTTTCCCCACTGTACAATGGTCTCTTCTTCTTTCTTGCCTTTTGATTGAGGTTAAAACAAAATTTTTTTCATTTGCTTCTTTTCCTCATTTCATATTAACTCTTCCTCTATTACGTTGACGTTTATTTTTTCTCCATGGTTTTTCTGAATGTCCTAGACACTTTACCACCCACATTTAACTTAACAACATACTAAATTAAACAACATCTTTACCTCCTTTGCATTATAAAAAGACCTTAGAAGAGTGGTTCTCAACCTTCCTAATGCTGCGACCTTTTAATACAGTTACTCATGTTGTGGTGACCCCCAACCATAAAATTATTTTTGTTGCTACTTCATAACTGTAGTTTTGCTACTGTTATGAATCGTAATGTAAATATCTGATATGCAGGATGTATTTTCATTGTTACAAATTGAACATAATTAAAGCATAGTGGTTAATCACAAAAACAATATGTAATTCCAATGGTCAATATATAATTCCAATATGTAATTCCAATATGTAATTCCAATATGTGTTTTCCAATGGTCTTAGGCGACCCCTGTGAAAGGGTTGTTTGACCCCCAAAGGGGGTCTTAGAATATACTAAATCAAGTCATTGCCCTCTTGACTTACATGCATTATCTAGCATTTTAATTTTGTTCTTCTGTAACTTCATGCATTAGACTATTGTTATCTTATACACACGTTATTTTGTTAGTTTTATTTAGTTTTTTTTAAAAATATATTTTTATTGATATCAGAGGGGAAGGGAGGAGGAGAGAGAGACAGAAACATCAATGATGAGAGAGAATTATTGATTGGCTGCTTCCTGCACCGCCCCTACTGGGGATCGAGCCCGAAGCCTGGGCACATGCCCTTGACCAGAATCGAACCCGGGACCCTTCAGTCCACAGTCCGATGCTCTATCCACTGAGCTAAAACAGCTAGGGCTTTTTTTAGTTTTATACACATATTCATCAGCTTCTCCGCTCACCAGCCCTTCTTGTACCCACATTGTCCTTCCCTGGGGAGACCTGCTGGCTTAGCACCCACCACACGAATCTGCTCTGCCTTTGTTTCCTTTGGCTCTTGCCGGGCACCCAGCTCTGTGAAGTGCACCTTCCTGGATGGACAACCATCGCCCCTTCACGTGTTGAAAGCTCAGTTACGTGCCTTCTGGCGGCTCCTGTGGGAGCTGAGCAGTTTGCGCTGTCTGAACATCGCTCCTGGGAGCATGTCCCCCTCCGTCTGTCTGGCTGCGTTAAAGCATTGTTTCTGTCTTTGGTATTTGAAAGACTCAGGATGAGATGTCTGAGTGGATTTAAAACATGTAGTCTTACTTGAAATAAACAGGGGTGGGCAAAAGGGGGCTTACATAATACAAATAAGTAATACAGTAACAGAGATGCATGACAGTACAAGAATAAACTCCGTGTTCCACGTACTCACAACTGGAAACTGCCTTTGCCTCTCCCATGTTGTGATCCCTGAATCTTGGATTTATATCTCCCACCTGTTCCAGAAAGTTCTCTGCTGTTATCTCTTCACCTATGGCTTTTGCACTCCCTCCTGCAGCTCAGGTCAGACAGATTTGGGAGCTCCTCGCCTCGTCCTCCTCGTCGCTTCCATTCCCCTCTGTATTTTCCATGTCCTTGTCTCTTGGCACTGCATTTTGGCTATTTAGTTCGACTTTTACTCTGGGGTTCACAACTTTTATTGTTAGTTAAGGATAATCCATGGGTTTAAAAAATCAATAGACACTTTCACTTTTAGAAGTTCCAGTGGCTTACTTTTTAAACCTGCTGGGCCATTCCTGAGAGCCTGTTGTTGATAGTTCATCCCCGAGTCCCCACCCTCTCTTTCTTTATGCATTCCATACGCCGATGTCATGCGTTATGTGTCAGACCATTCATTGTCTGCGCTCCCTGGGTGTTTAAAGCTACTGCCCCTTGTCGCTGCCACTCACGGACACGCACTTCCTCCCCTTCCTGTGGCTCTTCACTGCGAGGTCATTGCTTATCTCTAATCTGTGGGACTCTTGTGGCCCTAAATTGAGGAAGTTTGTGGCTCGCAATTGGGGCTGCTTTACTCCCGAGATTTCTATCTGGTTCTGCGCGAGTCAGGACCAAAAGACCCGGGGACACTTCTGCCACCTGTGAGCTCCCGGATCTGCCCCAGGCGACCAGACTCAGCTCTTCTGCCTGCTCTGGGCTGCGGGTCCAGCACCCTAACTGCCGGAAGATCATGGCACCGCCAGCTCATCCCACCTTCAGGCCTCACTCACATTTTGGGGAGAAACAGGGGAGGCATCTGGAGACTTCCACCGAGCCTTGCAAGATCAACAATGTGTTAAAAGTACCTGCTAGCCCTGGCCAGTTTGGCTCAGTGGATAGAGCGTTGGCCTTCAGAATGAAGGGTCCCTGGTTCGATTCTGGTCAAGGACACATGCTCAGGTTGTGGGCTCGATCCCCAGTGTGGGGCGTGCAGGAGGCAGCTGATCAATGATTCTCATCATTGATGTTTCAATCTCTCTCTCTCCCTCTCTCTTTCTCTCTGAAATCAATAAAAATATATTTAAAAAGAAAGTGCATGCTATTCAGGATAGTCTGGTATGGACGCAACAGGGTGAGCGGTCGGCCACACTCCCAGTGTGGAAGCCACGGTATCATTCTATTCCTACCTTCTTCCTTCTACAGATCTCATCACTATTGCACAATAAATGCAATCAGACTATCTTCCTTGAAGGATTATTATGAGGAAGCCTAGAAAGCCTCTAGCACTTAGCAGATGCTAAATAAATGATAGCTAATAATAATGATGATGGTGATTAAATATTTGCTGAACCTAATTGAACGTAAATTGATTGTTGTAGCTGCGTGGACCCTGCACATACATTACCTCGCTTCATCTTGTAACTCCGTTAGGCAGGTGATATTACTCTTATTTTATAGACTAGGAAACGAGGCTCAGAGAATATAATACGCAGCGTCCTTAATGAAATTTTATAAAATATATGATCGCACCTAAGTCATCTAATCCTTCACCTGTGTGCCGGGCCCTGTGGTGACATGGAGCAGGTGTGGCATTAGGAGGGTCCTGAGTGAAACCTCCTCTGAGGGGTGGTTGGGCCCTGCAAGCCAGTGGCCCCTCGGGATAACCACTCTCCTGTCAACCAGGGGAGCCGGGGCCCATGCTGCAGCTGTTTCAGGGCTGCCGTGTGAGTTAAGATGCAGATGCAATGTGATGTCAGAGTTCCACGTGCCCTTGGGGTTTAATTAGCAATGTCCTTGTCCTTAGGAGGGAATGGGGGCACCAGGGCATCAGCAGCTCACCTCGGAAATATCAGGTGCTCTCGGGGACGCAGGGCTCCGGCCACTGGGCCCTCTGGTTTCCCCCAGGGCTGCCTGGGGCGACAGGAAGGGCGCTGCATTCGGGCCACTGCTGGTCACCTACTGGAAGCTTCTCACCACCTCCAGTGTCTCCAGGGACCTCCAGGCCCCTGTGACACCACCCCCAGC
>NW_005369964.1:3441190-3448690 GCF_000412655.1 Myotis brandtii
GTGACCTGTGCCTCTTACTCAGCTCCCTCAGGCCCGGGGAAGACGGGCACAGGCTGGGTTCTGCTCTGCTGACGGGTGAAGGTGAGCCTGCGTTTTGGAGTGAGGGTGCCTGGCTTAGGAGCGAGCACCTGGCCTGGCTCCGCCGTGGGAAGTGTGCGGACAGTCTCTGAGCAGGACTCGGCCTCGCCTGTGCATCTCTACACGGCACGTGTACTGGCCGGAGGGACCAGGATGGGGGGGGGGGATGAGGACCTTTATTTTCCCATCCCACAGGTATTCATTCATTGAGCCCCCAGTTTGCCCGGCTCCCGAGAGTCAGAGAGGGGATTCCAACATGCTTCCGGCTCATTCCGGCTCATTCCGCAGCCAGGCTCCTGCCACCAGGAGCTTGGGGAGCCAGGTGCAGGGTCCGCCCGGCGCCCGGCATGTACCCATCGTGCAGGCTCGCTGCTTTCTTTCTCTGAGCAAAAGCAAATCTTGAAAGGAAGTGGAAGTCCGTTGCCTTGGAAAAGTCAGAGAAGAAACCAGAAAGTGTGTGGGAAGGAATCGCTCAGCCCCCGTCTGGGCCCCTGCACGGTTCTGGGGGGCTCTGGACCCCGGTGTCCCCCACCCCGACCCCGCTCAGGGGACATTTCACGGTCTCCTGCGAGTCTTCTCCCCGCTTCCCCCACGAGGTGCGGCGGTTCTCGGGGCAGAGGGCTGGCCAGCCCCTCTCCAGGGTGGCCTTCGCTCTGTGCAGCCTTATCTTATTTTGTGGCGTGTGCTGAGCTAACAGATTGAGTAACATCTTGGAGGCTGTACTTTTCATAGTTCTTGTGGGCTGGGCTGATTTGGGAGAGCAAAAAGAGAGAGAGAGATTCTTTGTGAAGAAAACATCATTTTTATGTGCGTAGTCATCACAGAACATATCCCATTGTATTCATCCAACTGCACAGAAGCACTGCTAGTGAACGTCCTTTATTTCCGAGAAAGAAGCCCAGGTGGCTTAAGAAGGGAAAGGAACATGGCAGTGGGATGAAGAGGGGCCAGGGGCGGCCTCCACTGCTCCCACCACTCCCAGGACAGAGCCCAGGGCCTGGGGGTCAGGACGTGTCATGTCACATCTGAGCCTGCTCCCCTGTATCAGGCCAGTGTCTGGTTGTCTCGCGCTGTGCAGCAAACCCCCATGCGTGGAGCGCCAACCACCACTCACTTGTGGTAATTACTTCTCCTGATTAGTTCTCACCAGGATCTCTCAGGGGGTTGTGCTCAGAGGGAGGCTGGACTGGAGTTATCGATGGCTCCCTCGCACGCATGTCTGCTGGGTGCTGTTGGCTGGCATCGCAGGAGGGGCCAGTGGCAGGGACGTTTCATGCGGCCTCCGCACGTACCTTGGGCTCCCTCACAGCATGGCGGTGAGATTCCAAGAGTGAGTGTCCTGTGAGTCAGATGCTCTGCATCTGTGACCGACACTTAGAAGTCACACAGCTACACATCTGCTGTCCTTCATGGTCAGCCATGCGCCAGGGTCCCGGGGCCACAGGGAGCAGACCGTGGCTGTTGCCGGGGACGTGGCCAGGCTCTGAGTTAAGAAACGCTGTGGTCCTTTTGGGAAAATACTGTAAGGACTGGTGTTGGGTCCCTGTGAGCATGAATGAAACCACACGGGGCAGCGGGGACAGGGGGGCATCCGCGCCTCAGTTGGGGTGACTTGGATTCTGACTCTGATTCTATCACTCCTCGGCCTTGGACAGGCCGCCCACTTTCTGGTGGGTTCCATCCCCCAGGGCCTGATTGGTGAGCGTGTGGTGGTGAAAGTGGGGGACCCTTCCCACCTACTCCAGGTGTTTCTCTCTCTGCCCCCCCCGGCTGTGTGGCAGGCTGCTGGCGACTTGTACAGAGGAAGCAGGTGGCTCTTTGTGGGAAGAGCATCAGGCAGAGGGAACAGCATGATGAAGACCTCACCTTGGGAAGGGGGTGTGTTTAACAAAGTTCATATCCCCTGGCCACAGCCCCAGAGATTCCGATTCCGTCCTCGTGGGGCGAGTCCTGGACTTTTTCCCTTTAGCAGCCACTCCCAGCGGCTCTGTGTGGGCACGGGGCAGTGAGCATGGCTCTGGCGCTTTTCAGTTGCGGGTTTGAAACAGGCTTGGCCCAACACGAGAGATCTAACTTCTTTGCACTCCTCCCCGCCCCCAGCGCCCTCCCCCGCTGTAAAAAGCCTAAGAATGCCCACCTAGGAGGGCTATTGGAGGGTGTATGGGTCATGCCTATAAAGCTGCTTCAGTTCAGTGTTGAGGGGTTGCAAGAAGTTGACTCCGCCCCCAAGTGGAGGACCAGTTGGGAATACTGGAACTTCAGGAGATGGGGCTCTAGTCTGGCACGTGCCTGCTCCATCAGCAGCCCTGATAATCCAGTCCTTCAGATCACACTCCGAGATCATCTCCTCCATGAAGCCTTCCTTAGGCCTCAACTCTGAGCTCCCACAGCCCGCAGACCACCGGGTCTGTGCTTTGTTAGCGCAGCTGGAGCTAAGTCCTGGGGCCCATGCTAAGGCAGGTCGGACGGAGCTCACCTCCACTTCTCCAAAGAACCCGCCTCCAGCCGCCTTCCCGGGAGCAGGTGCCACTTTGCTGGGCCCGTCCCCGCACCCAGAGCCTCCTGGAGGCCTGTGGTGCTCCCAGGGGTCACGTGGGTTGCAAATCGCACTAGCTGTGTGTTGGCTAATAGCACAATGCAGTTATCTGCTGGCGAAGGGAGCCCCGAATGTTACTCTTTGCTGGGTAATTACGCTGGATAAGTGAATGGCTGGAATATTTACAAGATTTTGTCAGGAGCAGGTGCCACTTTGCTGGGCCCGCCCCCCCCCCACCCAGGGCCTCCTGGAAGCCTGCGGTGCCCCCAGGGGTCACGTGGGTTGCAAACCGCGCTAGCTGTGTGTTGGCTAATAGCACAGTGCAGTTATCTGCTGGCGAAGGGAGCCCCGAATGTTGATCTTTGCTGGGTAATTACGCCGGATAAGTGAATGGCTGGAATATTTACAAGATTTTGTCCCTTGGTCGAGTTCTTAGAAGACAGCCGCTGTGTGGGGTAAAACACAAGAGAGAAAATATCTCTGGGGCGTACGCAACATGGCGAGGGGAGCGCTTTGGTGTTGGAGAGAGGAACATGCAAAATAGTTGGTGTGGGGAAGAGAGCACAACTGTTCCGTCCCCGGGATGCATATGTTCCCCGGGATGATTGGCAGAGCTCGGGGGCTCCAGCCTGTTCCCAGCCAAGCGCGCTTCCCATTTCCAGCGCCGGCGTGGCGTGTGCACCGCGAGGCGCGACAGGTTGTGTGGCTGCTGCTGCGCTGGGTTTTAATCCTGGAGCATCCGCGGTTGTGACCTTGTTCGAGCGATTTCAACAATCTGAGCCTCAGTTTCCTCATCTGTAAAATGGGGAGAACAATGTCTTTGGAGAGTTGCTGTGGAGGGTCTGTGAGGTGAGACAGGGTCCCCAGTCACCTGCTTAGGGCTCAGCCTGATGACCTCATTTTAACTTGATGCCCTCGGTAAGACCCCGAGGTGCTGAGGGTTGAGACCCCAACATTAGAATTTGCTGGATCCCAGGGGGGTGCTGTGGAGGCCGCTCTCTGGGAGACCATGCACTGAGCTCACAGAGCACGTCTGCCAGAGAGGGGAGGAGCTCGGGGTCCGAGTGAAGGCCACAGCTGCCTGGAAGGGCTGCCCTCAGGGCAGGAACAAGGTCAAATTCGGGCTTTAAAAACTCCACACACACATGTAGTCAGTCCATCACTCCTTGACAAATGTTTATTGATCGGTTCTTCCCTTGGCCTCTGGAGTCCCTCTTGCGTGGACACTGTCAGGGTCACAAGGCTGAGTGGCCTCGGCCCAGTTAGTTCACTCTCCGAGGCTCGTGTCCCAGCTGAGGATGAGGACTCAGCAGCGCCTCCACTGGAGGATCCGGGGAGATGCTGGAATGGACCCACCTGTCATCTGGTCAAATGTCACAGATAGTAGCTACTGGTCCGGGGAGATGCTGGAATGGACCCACACACTGGGGCCTGTCATCTGGTCAAATGTCACAGATAGTAGCTACTGTAATGGAGGAGAAGGGAGGAGAAGGGAGGAGGAGAGGTGGGAAGAAGAGGGAAAGACAGGTAAGGATGATTGAGGTCCCCGAGCGCAGAGCACCCATCCAGGGAACGACAGCCTGTCCCTGCATCGAGTGAGGCTGGAGAGAGGCAGGGAGCTGGGCAGGGGAGGCGACCACACCGGGGAAGAGTGGCCAGGGCCCGCTGAGCCCAGAAGGCGCTGGGGCCCCGCATGGCTGAGTGACACCTTCAGTGCATGCACCTCTCTCTAGCAGGCCTCCCCCGCTGTGGCCACTGCTTCCGGGCTCGTGGTCTGCACTTCTGTGTGTGCATGCAGTGGCTCCTCCAGGCGGACTGTGGCTGGGAGACTGATGGTCCCGTGGCTGCATTGGGTGGATGGGTGGGTGCTGGTCGCTCCCCGAGGCACTGTGTCCTCTGGGTGCCGGCAGGCTCTGCTCTGACACTCAGGAGCTGTGGCAGTCTGCACACACTGGTGTGGCGGCTCTGGGGCCTGTGGCCAGCTGCCTGGGTCCCTCTGCAGGAGGAGAGCCGAGAGCGAGTCCGGCTCCAGCTGCCATCTCGGCGTCCTGTGCATCCTGGGTGGTGCCTGTGCCCTCCTGGTAGTTCCATCACCTCGGGTGGTTTTGGGAGAAAGGGAAGCGATGGCTACAGTCAGTCGTGTGCTGTTAGCATGTAACAACTGGCCCTGCTGGACATGGAGGACGCCTGAACTTGAACATTGGACCGGTGTCCCGGAGTTCAGGGTCCTGTCCCGATGGCGGCCTCAATGAACTTGGGCCAGTCTTCCCAGCCTCCACTCTTCTGTCCGTGGACACTGAGGCTTGGTCCGTGCGACAGGCATGGCAGTGAGCTCCAGCCCTCTTGGTCCTCGGCTGGTCTGGGGGAGCACCAGGTATCTGTCCCTGGGAGCCATTGCTGCACGTGGAGGGGGAGGGGCAGGGCCTTGGAGGAGGCGGTCCTGAGCCTGTCCCTCCTTGGCCAGGAGTGGAGGAAGTGTTACTGGCCACGGGCAGGTGGCCAGTGAAAGCAGGTTTTGTAGCAAGTTCCCAGGCTCTGAGTGACCCGGGTGGGGCCAGAGGCCGAAGGAGGTCGGGGCAGCCAGGGATTGAGTGGGGGTGCTCTTGGGGTCCAAAGGTAGCAGGGTCCTGGAGGATGTTTGAGGTGGGCAGATGCTTAAGGGGGAGGGGAGCCAAACTGCAGGAGGGGGCAGAGCAGAGGCCTTCGAGGTAGTGACACCTGGGGTGCTGTTGATTGTGGGCAAGTCACTTGCTGCTCAGAGCCTCAGTTTACTCATCTGTATAGTGGGTGTGAGAATGCACCTCACAGAGGTGGGATGAGGTAAGCCATGCAAAGTGTATGGCCCAGCGCCTGGTCTACAGTGAGAGCTCCGTGGACAGATCTGCTCCCTCTTCCTCACGCTCCTCTGTGCACATGGCCAGGGAGTAGACTACGTGTGAGATTCTGGGTGCTCCTCCAGCCCCAGGAGAAGCATTGCTGGTGGCCTCCCAGGACCTGCCTGTCTCCTCCCTGGACCCTCCCAGCTGGAAGGTAGTGGCATGTCCTTGGGCCGCTGCCCATGCCCTCCCAGGGCTCTGCAGATGCTGGCTCACTGGGGCCAGGACAAAGCCCCATTGTGGAGGGCGCTCACACACATGTCTGAAGTGTGTGAACCTGCCGCCCCGGCCCACGGAGGGCGGGCTTCCTTCTGCCTGCCACTGTTCCCACAGAGCCAGGGAGGTCACCAGGGTGAGGCTGCCCAGGGCGCCTTTTGTGGGCGTGGCCTATGAGCAGGCCTTGCTGAGAGGGACCAGCTTTTCTGCATCTCTGCTGTGGTTTGGTGCAGCTGTGGACTCAGGCGAGAGCGGCAAGGTGTCTGGAGGGAAGGGTGCCTGGGTTTTGCTCAGTGTCAGGGTGGGAAGCTGAGCCCCAGGGTTTCCTTTGGAAAGGAGGAGGGGCCTAACGGGAGGGTGCTGCATGATTGGTAGCTGAGGGGCAGTGCACCATCACTGTTCCAGTCCATGCTGATTTGTTGAGAGCCCTTGGGGCCAGGCTTGGTGACTGCACAGTAATGGACAGATCTGTGCTCTCACGGAGCTTGTGCCAGCACAGACTTCCAGAAGGGCTCCTCTGGTCTTTCCTGGCTTCCAATTCTATAAAATGATTCTGACATCTATCCAACAGAGACTGAGCCTGCGAGATATTCATCCACCCATCCATCCTTCCATCCATCCAACAAACATCCATCCATCCATCCATCCATCCATCCAACAATCCAACACACCCATCCATCCATCCATTCAACATCCATCCATCCAATATCCATCCATCTAATATCCATCCATCCATTCATTCATCCAACAAACATCCATCCATCCATTCATCATCCATCCATCCAACATCCATCCATCCATCCATCCATCCATCCATCCATCCAACATCCATCCACTCATCCAACATCCATCCATCCAGCCAGCCATCCACTCATCCAACAAACATTCATCCATCCATCCATCCATCCATCATCTATCCAACATCCATCCATCCATTCATTCATCCAACAAACATCCATCCATCCATTCATCATCCATCCATCCAACATCCATCCATCCATCCATCCATCCATCCATCTAACAAACATTCATCTATCCATCCATTCATCCAACAAACATCCATCCATCCAACATCCATCCATCTATCCATCTATCCAACAAACACCTATTCATCCATCCAAAAAACATCCATCCTCCATCCACCAATCCATCTATCCAACATCCATCCATCCATTCATCCATCCAACAAACATCCATTCATATATGCATCCAACATTCATCCATCCATCCATCCATCCATCCGACAAACATTCATTGAGCAGCATCTCCCCCATGCCACACCCTTTATTAACAATCGAGACATCTTAGCTCTGATTCCCCAGAGGCAAGGACTCCACACATGTTAAGGGATTTATTAAGGAAGCATTCCCACAAGAAACCAGTAAAAGGTGGGGGTAAGGGGGAGAGGAAAAGGCAGGGGAAGAAGGTGAGAGAGGGCAGGACATCCGGCCAACACCCAGTCTCAGCCTCATCCCACAGGAGAGCTTTGGAGCATAAAGAGTACCTTTGATCTTGTCTGACTGGAGGCCAAAAAGCTGGGCCGGGCACTGGCTAAGGACTTCCCAGGGGCATAAACTCCTGGCAGGCTGGCTCTCTGAGTGCAGGTCAGGCAGCTCAGGTAGCCCAGCCCTGACCTCTACAGGGAGTCACAGGTGCAGGCCAACAGGGACAACAGTGATGGAGCAGGGGAGGGTACCCACAGACATGTGAAGAGGAACCCAGGCACCTGGAGTGATAAAAGGTGAAAAGACCCACAATCCCCTGAGGGATGGAGAGGTCAACAGACCCGGAAAA
>NW_005369964.1:3449763-3473997 GCF_000412655.1 Myotis brandtii
CCTCCCACCCACTCTCCCGTCGGTGAACAATCAGACCAAGACAACGTCTGTTCCATCTAGACCAGAAAACCAAACAGAACGAAAACCCCAACGATTTCAAAAGCAAACACAGCTTTAGGGACTTGGGAAGGTGCAAGATGAAAGCCCCAGACAGCAGAATAGGCTCTATGTCGTGTGTGTCTTTGGTCACAGCTGTTGGCCTCCGATCCTGGGACGGGTGGTCACAGTGCCGGCCGGGGGGCTGGCGGGCGGGAGCCCCCTTCCTACCACAATAGGTCTGGATGCTGATGTGTCTCTCGTGCTCATGACTCACGTGGTATCTCGCAGGTCCCTCTCGGTGTCTCCGCAGGTGGGTGGGACTCTCCCCGCCTCTCCCGCCTGCTGACAGAGAGGATCCCTTAAGCCTGGCCGGCCTGGCTCAGTACTTGAATCAGGAGGTCATGAGTCCATTCCTGGTCAGGGCACACGCCCAGATTGCGATCCCCAGTGTGGGGCGTGCAGCAGGCAGCCGATCAATGATTCTCTCTCTTTCTCCCTCTCCCTTCCTCTCTCTGAAATCAATAAAAACATACATTAAAAGAAAAGAAAAGAAGGAAGTATCCCTTGAGCCAGTTGAAATGAAGCACTGTTAGAGCACCCTGCAGGAATTTTTCACTGTTCTGTTTCTAGGTTTCTAGGAGACAAGGCTCAGGGTGGGGAAGGACTGGTTCAAGGTCACACAGCTGGTAGGTGACAGAGCCAGGACATGGACCTGCCCTATGCCCCTCCGTGTCCCACACCAGGGCAGTCATCCCCACCCCGGTCTCAGAGCAGGTCCACACAAGAGAACAGACCTCCGTCGCACCCGCCCCTCCTCTCCCCTGTCCTCCCACGACAGAGCGTGCACTGCTCTTCACCACAGTCGTCGACTGTCCGTTGTTTTGCTTTTTGGAAACTGTCCGCAGCACTGGGCCGGGGGCCTCAGCCAGCGCGAGTGCACGGAGTGTCCGGACGGGGGCCGGAGGGAGGGAAGCGGGCCCCCAGACCCAGCCGGGACATCTCAGCGTCTTGCACTCTTGGCAAGTGACAGTTCTGCAAATGGCGGGTAAAGAACTTAAATGTCTAATTAAATCGCCGAGATGAACAGGAGCCGGAGCGGTGATTGACGTGCACGGAGGTGCAGGGCCTGGCGGAGGCTGGCTGACGGGGACGGCAGAGCCGCTCGGCGGCTGATGTCTTGTTGTGATTCGTGTTGTCATTTTTTCATTACTGATTAAAATTAAAAATCTGCTTGGCGAATCCATTGTAAAAATCCCCTTCAGGAGCATCGACGGGTACAAATTATTTTGTCAATCGCCTGGCAATCAAAGCGGGAGTGGAGACGGTTCCGAGCCCACGCGGCGTTCTCATCCCCCTCTCGCTCACGCCGGTGACTTTTCACAACAAAGTTTTGAAAAGCGTGGGTAGCAGCCTTGGCAGCGCTTTATAAAAAAAGGGAAAGATTCGTCCCTGTTTTTTAATGAAATAGTCTGTGGAGGCGCGCCCCTCCCCCGCCGGGAGCCGAGGGGAAGGTGTGCGGTGGGAGCGCCAGGCTGAGCCCTGTAATTGTCTGATGCTGTGGAATGACAGCTGGATCATCGTCATAAAAGCCTTGATGAGGATGGAATCTGCTCTGAGAATGGAAGTGTACGTGGTCCAACACTGCCAGGCGGAAAAGCAATCTTGCTCACCTGCAGACAGAG
Source organism: Myotis brandtii (assembly GCF_000412655.1). Classification (NCBI taxonomy): domain Eukaryota; kingdom Metazoa; phylum Chordata; class Mammalia; order Chiroptera; family Vespertilionidae; genus Myotis; species Myotis brandtii. The sequence goes on from NW_005369964.1 coordinate 3,451,485, forward strand.
GGGGAAATGTTGGCAGCAACCCCACTGGGATGGTCTCGGATGGTCTCAGAAGGTGCAGACCTGACCCTGGCGATGAGGGAGGGAGGACAAAGAGGAGACACAGGGGGCAGGGGGCTGCACACGGAGCTCTGAGCATTGGAAGACCTGGATTCTAAGAGGCTTAGCCCCGGGCTGTGTGACCCTGGGCAGGTCACTTGCCCTCTCTGGGCTCTTTTCCTCCTTTGCCAGGTGAAGTGGTTGGATCACTCAGCTCCTTCCAGCCATCTCTCCCCTACACGCCCTGCAGCCCTGTTCATCCACGTGAAGCCTGGAAGCCAGCGAGGCATTTAAAGATGCCAGGGTTCATCTCCTAGGCAGAGAGTGTGCCTGGGGTTGGAGCTGGGAGCGCTGGGTTAGATCCTGCTTGGCCACAAAGCAGTTCGAGGTCTTGAGAAAAGTACTCATGTCTGAGCCTCAGTCCCCTGAGTCTCAATGATGATGCGAACTAACATCCCACTGGCTGGGGGTCCCAGCAGCCCCCGGTCCTGATCCTTACAAGCATCTCATCCAACTAACAACAGGTCCATATCCCGGGGAGAGATCTCACCCGCTCTGTGGTTCTGAGACACATGGGCCAATGGAGCCGGGAAAGGCACTTCTAGTTCCTTCTAGAGCTGCAGCTTAGACTTCATTAAAAGGATTTCATTCTGGCCCTGGCTGGTGTGGCTCAGTTGGTTGAGCATCGTCCCATCCACCAGGAGGTCACTGGTTCGATTCCTGGTCAGGGCTGCCGACCAGTGTCTCACATCGATGTTTATAAAATATATATATATATATTTACAAATATATATACACACACACACACAAATATATATGTATATTCTCTCTCCCTCTCCCTTCCTTTCTCTCTAAAATCAATAAAGATTTCTCATCTTATTTGGGGTTGTTTATCATTTATACACTTCATTTCCTCCTTCCTTTCTTCTAAAAACCTAAAAGTTTCCATTCTTCCAGGAAAGTCAAAGACAGAATATATTTTTGGAGGGACTGAGGGTCATCTTTAATGAAGATCAACATGCTTTCTGTCTTTTTTATGGACGTGCCTGCTTGTGAAGTAGCCTGAAGTACTTGTGAAGTAGCTTGTGAAGTAGTCACAGCGGGAGAAAGACTGTGTGGACATTTGAAACCAGGAGGTTCAGAATTCCAGATCTCCGTCCCTTTATAAGCGAATCGGAGTGTTTATATCTCCTCACACATAGTGGGCACGTGAGCTCACACAGAGAGTGGGGATATTAGAAAATCCAAACACGGATGCAGCCACATCCTCCTCTCCCCACACAGCGGCAGGGACGGGCTGATGGGAACAAAGGCCTCTGGGTATCTGAATGCTTAAAACAACCAAACCTTTCATGATCCGGCAACTTTCTATTTTGGAAAATGGCTCATTCCGTTTTATCGGATGACTCCCCAAACCTATATTTTGTGGATATTTTGCTAATGTGCCAGCCCACAGCTGGCAAGATGGGCGTGCGTGTTCCACGCCCCCGAGACGTGCCCTCCTGCCTCACGGGGCGGACGCGGAAGCCAGGGGCCGGGCTCTCCTGCTCTCGTCTCTGTGAGGCTGATGAGATGGGACGTTTGGGTGCTGTCTGAGATCCTGCTGTCCCTTTGCAAGTCCGCCCCCTGGCCTATGGACCCATCATTGTTGAGCGGTAACTCCACCTGCATGTGCCTGAGTCCTGGTTCCGGCTCACGGAGCCGGACCAGGGTGGTCAGGGGCAGGGACACCAGCCTGGGGCCTGGGGCCTGGGGCCTGGGAATGTCCTGGTTTCACCGCTTATTTTTTTAATATATATATGTATATTTTACTTCAGAGAGGAAGGGAGAGGGAGAGAGAGCGATAGAAACATCAATGATGCGAGAGAACCATCGACCGGCAGCCTTTTGTACACCCTGTACCAGGGATTGAGCCCATAGCCAGCACCTGTGCCCTGACTTGGAATTGAACCATGACCTCCTGGTTCAGAGGTCGACGCTCAACCACTGAGCCACACTGGCTGGGCCTAGCTTCACCCCTTATGAACTGTGGGCCCCAGGTCACGTTGCTTCTCCGAGCCTCAGTTTCCCCATCTGTAGAATGGGATGTAAACCAGTTAAAGCAGCAGGAGTGCACACGCAGGTGAAGGGGGAGGACAGAGAGGAAGCGCCCGGCACAGCCTGGCTGTGAGACCCTTCTCACAGGGGCAGGGCCCTGTCATCCGCCGCTTTCCAGCGGGGACCTCGGCCTCTCACGGAGCCGGGCACACGCCTCCGAGGAGAGAGAGGCCTCTGTCACCACCCCGCTGGGAGCGCGGTGTCCTGAAGCGCTCCCTGTCTCCCTGGAGCTGACACATGCTGGTCGTGGGCGGTGTTCCGACTGTCAGACATGTGGTGGATGACAAAACCCACTCCCACCTGCTTCTGCCTGACAGGCCCGGGCGTGGGGGTTCGGGGTCCCACCGTCCCGGAGCCCACGCTTCTGGTGTGCCTGGGCACAGAAGGTGTTGGGGGACTGGCCAGGCAAGAGGCCCTCGCCTCTGCAAGAGAAAGAGCCACGGCAAGGCCAAGGGTGGGCGCGAAGGCGGGCGCAGCCCCGCGGTGTGCCCAGGGCTTCCCCCCCGCAGCCCCCATGCCAGCGAGAGGCCCCCACACATGTGGAGCTTGGGCTGAGGCCGTTTCTCACCACGTGCCCATGGCTAGTCTCTCGGAGCCTCGGTGTCTATGAAACGGTTCCGTGACTGAACGGCACGAGGCATGAGGACAGCGGTGCCCGTGCCCGGCTCCCGGTCAGGACTCGGTGCTGACATCACGGTCAGCAAACGGTGTTGAGCGCGTCCTCATTCTACGTAGGAGCCGTGTCTGTGCATTGCCCTTAAAGAAGTCACAACAACCATGTGGGCATGCGCGTGGGGGGGTTATGATCATCTTAATTTTGCAGAAAAGGAAACCAAGGCTTAGGGAGGGGCGGGGCAGAGCGGGCGGAAGCCCTGGGAACTCGCTAAATGGCCCCAGTGACCTCCCTGCCACAGCCGCGGGAGCCCAGGCTCACGGCCCACTGGGACCGTCTGGACGGACAGCGCAGTGACCAGAGAGATGGATTCAGGGGCTGAGCTGGGGGATCGAAGCCTGGGCTCGGCTGAGGCAGCGGCTTCCTCTGACCCGAGGGCCCTCCGCCTGGCAATGCAAACACGCTGGTTCCCGAGGCCTGAAAGCCTCAAGCAGGAGCGGCCCTCAAACCTCAAAGAGGATTTGGCTGCTGTGGCTTCTCTGGCAACGAAAGCTGTTGATTTGTGTTTCAAGCAGAGCGGCTAGTTGAGGGCAGCGGCGACAAGCTGCCATTAGCAGTGCCTCCCTGTGGTCTGCGGGGTGGGCCCGGGGCAGAGCCCCCGAGGGCGGTGGGATATCAGGACCCTCCTTTCTTCCCTCTCAGTTGGCCTGTGGCTGGGGCAGAGAGCTCTGTGGGACTCCCAGGCGAGTCTCTCTCCCTGGCAGGACCGTGCAGACCCCCCTGAGCTCGTCTGAAGCTTGTGGGACCCACCGTATTTGATATTGGCTGGGTGGGTGCCCAGGACCCCGCGCTCCCTGTCCAACGCCCCTCTCAGTTCTTTAGTGCTTGCGGACCCTGCTTTGGGACCAGCTCCTGGAGAACTTCCTACAGATATAGAAGCACAGCCAGAAGGGTGGGTCCCAAAGCCCTTCTGGTGATTCTCTGTGGATGGCTGTCTCCCTCCGTCCACCCCTCACCAGGATGGACGTGTCACAGGGCAGGGTTCTCACCTCTGTTGTTCTCTGATGTATCCTCAGGGCCTAGCACAGGTGCTCGAGACGTTGAGTGGATGGATGGATGGATGGATGGATGGAGCAATGGGTACTGGGGGGATTTGGCCTTCATTTGCACATAATTTAGGTGAACTGTTGCTGATCCATCGCTGTGCCCAGTGACTGGGACTAGGTTTGTGCTCAACATCTGCGTAATCAGGGAGGTTGCCCCAATTATCCACTAAGTGATGAGCTTGTGCCCTTTCCATGCTTAGGGTTTGGTTGAAGGCCTGGAATCGTAGGTGCTTGTTAATGTTTGTCACGACAAATAGCTGGTGTGGAACTTAAAGCATCAAGTCTGGGGTCCTTTCATTCCAAACCCTGTTCTTGATCCCAGCAACACCCTGTGTCTGTTCCTGAAGAACCTTCTGTGTGTGAAGGAATAAAGTTACATCATAGATGCTTAACACCCATAAAAGTGCCCAATATACTAAGAATTTAGGGTCAGAGTACTAACCTCCAAGCAACCACAAGGAGGTGCATTTTTGTCAGTTTTATAAGCTAGAAACAGAGCTGATAGTTTGGGGTCTACTCAAGCTATAGATTGTTGTATCAGTCAGTATATGTTAGGTTGTGCTGTGTAACAAATAGCCCCAATATCTCTATGGCTTAATTCAACAAACACTACATGTTCCATAAGTAGCTGTAGGCTCAGCTCTATGTTGTCATCACTCAGAAACTCAGGTCCACCTTCAGAGCAGTCACTATTTGGAATATCACCTATTGTCACAATAGTGTGAATTGAACACTGGCTGTTAAAAGCTTCCACCAGGAGGTGACGCACATCACTTCTGTTTACTTGCCAGAGCAAGTTCCATGCTTACACCTAAGCTCAAAGGGCCACAACAGCGCAACCCACCATGTTCTCAGAAGGCAAAGTACTTAAGACACAGGCGGTATTATGTACGAGTGACCACCACACCATCTTTTTGCACACGTGTGATAGGTTCGCCATCACTGACCTATTGTCACAATAGTGCGAATTGAACACTGGCTTCCACCAGGAGGTGACGCACATCACTTCTGTTTACTTGCCAGAGCAAGTTCCATGCTTACACCTAAGTTCAAAGGGCCACAACAGCGCAACCCACCATGTTCTCAGAAGGCAAAGTACTTAAGACACAGGCGGTATTATGTACGAGTGACCACCACACCATCTTTTTTGAAACGGACTCAGTGTATAGCTCTAGGTGAGTTGCTTCCTCCCTCTGAGTCTTGGTTTCCTAGTGGGTAAGGTGGGAAAATGAATGTTTATTCAACAGGTTAATTTGAGGATGAAATAAAATAATATTCAGAAACACCCCGAACAATGTTCCTTTCCTTTTAGGTCATTTGTAAACAAATGAATGAGTGAATGAATGAATGAATAATGGAGTAGATTGGTTCCAGCCTTCCAGGGATTTACAGTTTAGTGGATAAGAATCTAGTGTCCAGAGGCCTTGCATGGGCCTGCCACCACCATGAGAACACGCCTGGTGAGCCTGCTGTGGGGAAGAGCCCTGGACCATGGCTGAGGCCCACCAGTCGAGCCAGCCTCCACCTGACCCACCAGCTGACCACAGATGCCAATGTGAGCTACCTGGGATCAGCTGGGCCCCGCCTGGACTGACAGATACACGGCAGTGGTGGTGCTAGGTTTTCAGGGGGTTTTGTTACTCAGCATTATCATGGGAATACGTGACTGATGCAGGCAGATCCATGAGACTGTGTAATCAGAGAAGTTGACTCGTCTGGAAGGTTTGTTTTCTTCCCTGAGAAAACTAACAGTGAGCTGAGAGCTGGTGGCAGAGCAGAGTCGGTGTGAACTAGGCGAAGGGGTGGGGAGAGCATCCCACAAAGAGAGGACCGCGTCTGTCTGTGCAAAGGCCCAGGAGTGGGAGGAGCGAGGCCCAGTCAGCAGCTGAAGTGGCCGGCGGGTGGGCGGCAGCAGCAGGAATGTGGGCTCCCCTTCCCAGGCCATTTAAACAAGCCTTTTCATTTCTGGGGAAACTCAACATCCCACCATCATGAGCGATACTAGTGATGCCACGCTTTCACCATGGCCGGGCCGATGATGCTGGCATGAGGCGGAACTCGGCCTTCACGGGTCCCAGGGGGGCATGGTGGGCGATTCCAGAGGCAGAGCTGAAAGGGCCCAGCCTCTCCTTTAATGACCAGCGAGCAGAGGCTGGAGAGGGAGTGCGGCCAGCGTGGGGCCTTCCGGGGGTGGGCGGGGGCGGGAGGGGGACGCATTCTCCGTGAATACCTGCTGTGTCGGACTCTGGGACAGGAGCCGCGTAGAGACCATGTTATTTACTTCTCGCAGCAGCTCCCCCAGGTAGGCGGTGCTACTTTATTTCACTCATTCACACGCGAGGGGACTGCAGCTCTGAGAGATGAACCCCCTGCCTGAGGCCACACAGCCCGCGGGTCACAGGGGCCTCCCGAACTCTGCAGCCTGTGTTGTCTCTACCCCAACGCGCTGCTTCTGGGAACCTCACTCCTTCCCGACGGGATTGCTCGGCTTTGGTTGGCTGTGGGTGGCAGAGGTTGCAGGGGTTTATTCCTCTCTGGCAGCCTGTGCTCAACCTGGATCTCCCTTTCCGAGGACTTTGTGCAGAGATCATGGGGTGAGAGCCAGCCCCTTGAACTCTCCCCGGCCACCCCCTCCCCCAAGGGCTCTGCCCAAGCCATGGGGCACCCGGGCAGGAGACAGTGGTTACACAAAACCCCTGGACTTCTTTCCAGTTGGTCTCCGTGGTCCCAGGGTCCAGGAAATGTATAAAATTCACTGAACGGCTTAACTAGCCTGGGCCCCCCTCCTGGCGGGGATCAGCTCTTGTACTGTAGATGCATCTTCCTGGAGTATAAAGTACCCGTGTGCAATTAGTGTGTCAATGGGACTACTTGGCAGAGTGTTTCTATTTTGAGAAACTGTTGTGAGGACTTGAGTTGCTCAGGTTGGATGAGTGCAGCTCAATTCAATTCAGCTCGACTCAGCTCAGCTGAACTAACTTCAGCTCAGTGCAGCTCACGCCAGCTCAGTTCAGCTCAGCTCCCTACTCAGATCAAATCAATATCGAATTTTTCCAAGTCTCCTGACCTCCTACAGCTTCTAGTGCCTCATCTGGGAATACGGCGTATATAATACCATTCCCCTAATGAGTGTGGAAATGCAAATGAGACACAAGTGCTTAGAAAATAAAATGGTTTCAGACCTAAGAAACATATGAAGAGTAATATAATTAATACCCGAACCCAATACCTAGAATGTGCAAATATCGATGTTTTGTCAAATTGACTTTTTAATTGTTTGTTTTGGAGACAAAACTTGGACAGTTACGTTGATGTTCTATTTGTGCCCTTGTCTGAGTCTGTTCTTCTCACTCGCCGCCTGAGGCACCACTCCTTAAAACTGGGTGCGTTCTGTACTGTACTGCGACTACACATGAACGTTATCGATACATGGGAAATGATATTGTTTGTGCATTTTAAATCTGTATATAAATGACATCACACTGAGTCATTCTGCAACATGGATATTCTAATAGATGAATTTAGTCCATTTACATTTATTGTGATGCCTAATGAACTTTTTAAAAAAAAATACATGCATTTTTTTCATTACTCACTTTTATGCTTTCATTGGCCTTCTCTTTCAGGGGATGACACACTATAGCCTGAGGGATAAATTACACCAGCACCAAGTTTTTAAAATAAAGATTTATTGGGAAAGAGATAGCACAGCATATGGCGCCCTCCAGAATCAGATGCCAGCTGCGCTCATTTACTTACCTCTTGTCTAAGGCTGCTTTTACACCAAAATGGCAGAGGTGGAAATATGTACTATCTGGCTCTTTACAGAAAACATTTGCCTGTCTCTGTCTGTAGGGTTAATTTTATTTTTTGGTAACTACTGGTTTGGAGGTCATGATACATTCTACAAATACTTTTCAGCAGTTGTCCTCAAAATTTTAAGGTGAATATTTAGCAACATCTACAGCTGTCTTTATCCTCTCCCCTAACTACTCAGTGACCTCAGAGCTCCTGAATTCTGAACTGTCCCCTCCTTTAAAAATATTATTGTTGTCTAATATGTTAGTTCTATCATATTTTAACCTCTGCTTTAGTCATTCTTATTTTCTTTGTAGTCACTTAGATTTCCAACATATTTACCAACCGACAGACTCACATTGCTTCTTGCACTCCCCTTTTTCGAACTCTGACTTGTGTCCTCCTGCAGTATTTTTATTCTGTTAAAGTCTAAACTGATAAATACTTTGCATTTGTATAATGAAGAACCCTCCGCAGTCTGTACATGTGAACAGGTGGCTGATAGTACCTTCTGTGAGCCTTTAAAACTGTGTCATTGTCGTCTAGATTTGAAGAATGATGGCCAGAGGCCTGCTATGATTTGATCCCTTCTCTCTGGTGATTTTTAAACTTTTCTCTTTGTCTTTGATGGGTTCACGAAGCTTTACCTAAGTTGCTTGGAGTCAATAAGAGGCCTCATGTTTTTTCACCTGAAAAATTGCCATCTCTCAGCTCTTCACACATTGTCTCTCCCGCATTCTCTCTTGCTTTCCTCTCTGGAACTCGTATTAAGCATAATTGATAAAACTGCACGAAATTGTTCGTAGTCAATCGTTTTGGACCCACAGAAATAGCTCAACTTAATTGATTGGCGCTTCCCTTTCTGTCATGTTTCAAATTCCTCTTTCGTATTATACATTTAATTTATCTCAGTTTTTTTGTTCTACATTGTGCGATTGCCGAAGGTTCATGGTGCAGTGTTTTCGCTTCAATGTGTCTGTCGATCCTGTGCATGTGTCTGTTGGACTTTTCCGTTCTAATGATTGTAGTTTTCATCCTGAGAATCTCTGTTTCCTTCTTGTGCCTTTGTTTTACATACATCTGGCTTTTGCATGTATTTATTGGTTTGTATATTTTGTCATTCTCTGAAGATTTAAGATATGCTTAAAGTTCCTTTCCCGAATGTTTCTTTTATTATTTCTAGTTCTTCAGATCAATGTCTCTCATTTGTTATGTCTCCTGGCTGCACCAGGCCTGAGGATGGTGCTTTGCTCTCATGGATTGTAATTTTTTGTTGAGAGCTCATCTTCAACGGGGCAGCTTTCCCAAGGAGCCTTGTGCTCTCGTGTTTTGGAGGTATCCCTTCTGAGCAGTTTCATATTTGCCTCCACAGGGGTTGTTCAGCCTTGGACTAATTTTAAAACAGTTTTATAGCCTGGAGTTTCCTGGGTGGGCCAGGCTGTAGGGCTTCTGGCTTGTGCTGGGGCCCAGAGACACACTGCCTCCCTGAAAACTGAGGTCACGTTTCTCCTCCTGGTCACCAGCTGCTCTCATCCAGCCCCAAAGTCCTGTGACTTGTTTGTCTTCTACTTTTACCGGCTACAACGGTTGAGTTTTATCTTCACTTTGAGCTCCTGGAGATTCCCCCGGCCTTGCTTTTGAACTTGACTTTGTATTTAAATAGCTTGTTGTTACATTACAGCCAACATTTTTATTGGCTCGGACTGTGGGTTAGGTGGTGTGGATGGTCTTTCAGTGTCTGCATGGTCCACCCTACGGACCGGACATCTGAGGATCAAGAGTTGTCATTCATATGGATATTTTTTGTGATCATGACAGGAGCCGTGTAAGTCACCAGAATTAAGACAGTGTGCGCGTAAATCTGCCAGATAAACTTGAAAGCTCTCCATCACTGGGAGGAATGAGGTGCTCAATTTCCACTCCTGAAGGATGAACTGTAAACGCACCGTGTGTACATTGGACTTATTAAGAGAGCTGCCTGCGTTTGCTGTCTCTGCTTTGTCATCTCCCTCTCAAGTGTCCAGGTCATCGAGGTGACCTCCATCTGGCCAAATCCTTTCCCCTCAGACTCATTCTGTGTCATGTTCCAGGACACTGCACTGTCCTGGCTCCTTCCCACCTCACCTGCCACTGTTCTCACGCGCCTTTATCCAGCTTCTAAGGGCTAGGTGTCCCAGGCCCTCTTCTCTTTCCTGGGTACCATCTGGCCCATGGCCCCACCTCCAAGCTCTATCCTGAAATTAATATGCTTCTCTTCATTCTCATTGCTGCCATGACATTCCCTCATCCTTTGCTAGACTGAGAAATTCTTTTCACTGGCTTCCTTGTATTCCTAGTTATTTTACCACTAGAGGCCCAGTGCACGAAATTTGTGCATGGGTAGGGTCCCCAGCGTCTGCCGGCTGCCTGCCAGGGCCTTCCTTTGCACCCGCCTTGGCCTGGCACCACCCGCTCACCTACCTGCTCCACATCCCACTGTGGTCCCGCTCTTGTTGGGGCCCATTGGGGCCGGTAGCGCCTCCATTGCTGCCTGCTGCCAGCTCTGTGTCGCCAACGCCCGCCATATTCCACGCTTCCCCCTGGTGGTCAGTGCATGTTTTACTCCAGGTCAGTCGAACTCCCTCCTGTAGGAACAATTTGCATATTAGCCTTTTATTATATAGGATTATCCTGTCTCCATCTAGCAGAGCCAGAATGCAAATCAATCCTGTAATACCACTGCTTCAAACCCGCCCATGGCTTCCTGTTGAACCTCGAATGGAGGCCAGTGGAACCCTTGATACGACCTCGTCATCCCTTGATCTGGCCCCTTTGTTCCCCTGAAGCCTCATCTCCTCCATGCCCTGCTCGCTCACGGATTAAGTCTCCAAGCCAGGGTGGAGCTCTGCGTTTGGGGGGCATTGCTGCGAGGCCTGCTCTGGCCCGGGACCTGGGCGCTGCCAGGAATTCCACTGCAGGCAGCTGTTTGCAGAGGTTAACAACTCGGCCCATAAAATGTGCTCCAGGGCCTTTGCACATGCTGAAACTTCTTTCTGGAGCACTTTGCTCCCGGCCATCTCTCCATGGCTTCCTCCTTCATGTCACTCAGCCCTGGTTCAAGTGCCAGCTCCTCAGAGAGACCATCACTGACTACACTTCCTAAAGGAGCATCCCTCCAGTTACTCTCCATTCCATTACCCTGCTTGCTCCTCAACTCACCAAAGACTTCATTCATGTCTTTACTCATTTATGGTCTCTCCCCAAGAAGAATGTGAGCTCAACCAGGGACCAGGACTGCCGTGTTTACTCTGGACTTTCCAGTAATGAGAATAATGCCTGGCACCTAGTAGGCACTCAACAATTATTCCTTGAAGGACTGGGTGATCCACTTTATGCTTTACAAATATTCTCTTTCAAGTCTTTCAACAACCCCCTGAGTACAGCTTACTGTGCCCATTATAGAGATGGGACAATTGAGGATCCCTGAGATTCTCAAGACTCCCACAGCCCTGTGGCTGGGAAGGGGCAGAGCCAGGGTGTTAGGTTTCCCTGGCTGGGTCCAAGGTCCTTGCTCCTTCCTTGTATGAGGTTACTTCTTCTGAGTGGATTTGGGACTTAAGTTGTTGAGTCGGGAAGTCTCCTTTGTTTGAGGACAAAACCTTTTCTTTACACCACAAAGAGCATCCGAGTCCCCCAGCCCCAGCCCCAGTGGCATGCTTCCTTCAGAATGCCCACACAACCGTTGGCACTATGCAGACACATTAAAAAAAAATCAACTCTGTGTTGGAGTCTTTCAAACCATAAAAAGACCAGTGTGAAACCACAAAACTTCTAGGTTTCTTGCACTCTTAAAACTAAAGGAAAAAGTGGGGGGCAGGATTATTGGAACCATATTTTGCAAACGCTAGCTTCTCCCCTAGTCTGAGGCAGCTGGTGCCAAGCTGCAACGCGCTGCACATTTTATGGGCTGAGTTGTTAACCTCTGCAAACAGCTGCCTGCAGTGGAATTCCTGGCAGCGCCCAGGTCCCGGGCCAGAGCAGGCCTCGCAGCAATGCCCCCCAAACGCAGAGCTCCACCCTGGCTTGGACACTTAATCCGTCCTCTGGCCACACTGGCTCACTGTCTCCGCAAAGAATTCCCTTGTTCTTTCATTCACGTAAGACTTGGAGGTTTGGGGAGTTGGCACTAGCAATGTGTCGGGCCACGAGTGAGGCTCACGGGAGAGGGACCTGCATCTTGATGTCTTCTTGCCTGTAAATAGGGCGGAGTCAGGCAATGGGATCTCCGGTCTGATGGACTAACCTTTGAATCCTGGCGCCACTTACACTCACTCAGTATGACCTTGGGCCATCGCCTCGATCTGGCCTGTCCTCAGTTTCCTCATCTGTAGGATGGGGCTCCTGAAGCTGCCAGGTAGGCTGGGCATGGTGACTAAATGGGTCAGTGCATGGGAGAGGGCATAGCACGGTGCTTAAAAGCATGGATTCAACAGTCTGTGAGACCTGAGTTCGAATCCCAACTCCCGCTGCATGATCTTGGGCTAGCTTAGACTAAACGTTTCTTAGACTCAGTTTCCCTATTGCACCAGGGTACGCAGGGGTTTAAGTGAGTTAATATGTATAAAGGTGTTGGCCTAGGGCCTGGCTCATAGTCCTCGATGAACATCTACCATTTTTGTCTTATTCCCAGTAGCCAGCCTTCAGGATGCTGCCTGATGCAGAGTGTGTCCTAAATGGCAAGCGTTAATCTTATAAGCACGTTCTTAGGCTAGTTGGCGAACTTAAACATTTTCGAGGTTGATAATTATGATGTGTGTGTGTGTGTGTGTGTGTTTCACGTAAACGTAGAGAAATTGGGGGGAAAAAGAAAATTCTTTGTTCAGAACACGTTTCAAGGAAGTTGCGGGCCAAGCATAGGCAGCTCCTTTTGTTATGTTTCGAAGGGATGAGGATTTTGTAGGCTCTGGGGCACTTAAACTCTGTCCAGAAATTCCTCTGGTAAATAATAATAATAGGAAATAGCCTTTGGAAATAATAGAGGGGATTTGGCAAATACCTTTCTTTCTGGGACTCTCAAAGCCTTCCACGTAATTTTAGGGCTTTAGCGATTTTCTTAAAAGGGTTCGACTTTCTTTCCTGCCTCAGCCAGAGGCATGTTCGCAGGAACTGTGGGACTTCAGAGCTGGACGCCATCCTAGGGGTGATTTCGTTCGGCATAGGCTGCTCTGCCAGCAGGAGAAACTGAGGCCCAGGCAGGCGCTGATGCAGCTGGCGGTGAGAACCGGGGTGCCAATGCGGGACCCCAGTCACCAGCTCAGAGCTCTTTCTAGCTCGCAGGCTTTCTGACTCCCATGGGCCGCACCTTCTCAAGATGGCACGGGACGGTGGACGCCAGCTTCACACGTGCTCACTTCCTCTTTGACTTTCCCCTGCGAGGTCTGACCAAGAGGAGCAGGGGAAGGAGGGCGTGGCCTTCTTTCTCCCTGAGCTCCTGTCCAGGAGTGTGAGGCAGGCAGGGGGCCCTCCTGGCTCTGAGTCGGGTAGGCTGCTCAAATGGTAACTGTGGCCTTGGGCGATTCAGCCCAGCACCCTGGGCCTCTTGCCTTCCCTTTAGGAGGCAATGGTTGATAGTTACGTGGGTGGGATCTTTGTTGGAACGAAAGCCCGTGTGCCATGTTATCCATCCCCAGGGCATGGCTGTCACTACCTGCACACATGCTGGGTTTGCCTCTCCAATTCAGGAAACGGGTCCTGTCATTATGGACCTTACTAAGGAAAACCAGGGCAACCAATCAGTGCCATCGCCACAGAAATGTGTATCTGTCAGGGTGAGGCAGGTCATGCTGTGTAACAAACAGCCCCCATAGGCAGTGGCTTAAATACAATAAAAACGAAATTTTGGCACTTGCTGCACGTCCAGTGCTGGTCAGCAGGAGGGCTCTGTTAGTCGTAGTCACTCAGAAATGCAGGCTGGTGCTGAATTGCACAGACTCGGGCCTTCATACACACGAAGGCAGCAAAAAATGAAAATGGTGAAGCGTAGGAGATGCGTAGGGTTTCCATGCAGAAGTGACACTTGTCACTTTCACTCACATTTTACTGGCCAAAGCTAGCCATGTGACCACACCTCACTTCAGGGAGGTGAGGACCTGCTGTCTCGTGTGCTTGGAAAGAGAATGGTGCATCTGCGAGCCTCAGTTTCCCCATCTGTAAACACAAGAGGCAGGACCGGCTGACCCTCCCGCTCTGGCTGTGACAGCGGAGGTCTGGGGACTGTGCCTTCCAGCAGCACGCAGTCCTGCCGCCGGTGGCACGGGATCAGGGTCGCCCATGTCCACGCTGGGAGAGTCGGTGGGGATGTAGGTGCGGCCAGGGCTGAGAACTAATTTCGGTGTCTGGTTTCCAGAGCGAGGCTTTATGTTGGGCCTCCTGTCCCTTCTGCTCTTGAATTCCAGCAGAAGTGTTTTCAAGGTCGTGGTCATGACATCCATTTTTTTTTTTCTAATTTCTCTTTTGAGTGGCTGAGCTGACGCCACCCCCCTCCGTGGCTTCCCCTCCCACCCCTGCCCCTCCCTACTCACGCTCCAGTGTGACGCGCACGGTTATGTGAGTCCCGGGCTGAGGCAGGCGGGGCCTGTCTCCTTGGTGAGACAGGGCTGGGTGGGAAGCAGGACGGAGAGCAGGTGTGGGTGAGTGGAGACACACAGGTCTGGGCAGGGGTCTGACCTCACCCGGTGTGGGAGCTGGCTCAGCAGCCCCCGATGTGTGAGTCACCTCTGGCCCGGAGCTTCCAGCTGGGAGCAGGCGGTGGGGAGGGAAGTGGCCGTCACGAGCCGGCGGGAATCCCGATGGTGCTGGAAAGACAGGGACGGACGGGGACCTGGGTCCGTCCTCACTGCCTCCGCCCGCTCCTGTCCTCCAGGTGTCCTGCCTGAGCACTGAGGTCCTTCATCAGGAAACTCACCACCATCAGGCCCGGGTCAGAGCGGAGGGAGCGGGCAGGGGGAGGGGGAGCCGCTGCCGGCCAGGCCACTGCCCGATGCCCAGGCGAGCCAGCAGACGGATGTCATTGTGGGCGAGCGACAGAAGGGCCTGCCCTGGCCTCCTGGCAGAAGAGCATACATGTCTGCTGCTCCCCTGGTGCCCTCCAAGGGTCCCGTGATGGTGTCTGTGAGGCCCCTCCTCCTGGCAGCCTCGGTGAGTGAGTTCTGAGACGTGGGGCCCAGCGCCACTGAGCTGGTGGCCGGAGAGCTGCCATACTCCTGCGTGAGTCTTGCACGGCCCAGTTTAGTACATTTCATTGGTTTGACACATTTTTCTTGGACACCTACTATGTGCCAGGACCAGTGCTGGGACACAGAGATGACTCCGACCCGGTCCCTGCCCGAAGGACCTCCCAGGTGGGTGGGAGGGACAGGCTCAGAACCAGACAACATGGAACCGAGGTCACCAGGGAGTTTGTGTGGGGCTCTGGGCCCACAGAGGGTGGCGCGGAGCCAGCTGGGGGAGGGCAGCCATCAGCAGAGGCCTCCTGGAGCAGGGGCTGCCTGAGGATGGGGGAGTCAGCCCTGCAGGAAGGAAGAGGCGCTGTTCCCGACAGAGCATGTGCAAAGGCCCTGGGGCACATGGAAGCCACGCATTGTCAGAGCTACGAGCCACTCAGCCTGACTGAGACCTGAGGAGGCAGGAAAGATGAGAGTGGCCCCATTTTTAGGGTCCCAGGTTCTTGGCTAAGGAACTTGGCCGAGGAGGAATGTGGGGGTTTGATGTTGGGGTGCCACCCGGTCAGATCTGGGCTTTAGAAAGTTCTGACTCAGTGGGGAGGGGACACTGCGGGCAGGCGGACCCCATGGGGATCACCATGACGGTCAAGAATAGGGTGACAGCTGTAACCGGTTTGGCTCAGTGGATAGAGCATCGGCCTGCGGACCGAAAGGTCCCAGGTTCGATTCCAGTCAAGGGCATGTACCTTGGTTGCAGGCACATCCCCAGTAGGAGGTGTGCAGGAGGCAGCTGATCGATGTTTCTCTCTCATCGATGTTTCTAACTCTCTATCCCTCTCCCTTCCTCTCTGTAAAAAATCAGTAAAATATATTTAAAAAAAATTGGAAACGTGCACTGGAGCCTGGAGTCAAAACATTGGCTGTAAATAATTTAGTAAGAGCTTTCATATACTAGTATGTGTATATATATGAGAAAGAGAGGAGGGGGGGTTATGGATGAGTTATACATATTTTTTCTAAGGAAATACCTTAGGAAATAGGTATGACTCTGAATGAGCTTGGCAGGAGAATGAGTGTTGCTAACTGTTGGAATATTTAAATAGATTTTAAAAGAGATAACATCTTATTTATATAAAATTCTAGGCCAAGTTTTAAATCTTGCAGGAAGATATTTTCTCTGATTTCCATAGGCCATATTTATTTGACCTTTCTCTAACTTCTGTTGCTCTTAGAATCAAGAGCATGCAGGCTATTCCATAGTTAATTTTACTTGTATCAAATATGTGCAATGGCCAGGTTAGATATTACAGGAGATACATATATGAAAAGGTAATTGGGTTTATCAGCTTCTTGAGGTCATCTGGAAAAGTCTTCATTGTTCTGAAAGTTGAGTTACAGTTTATGAGGGAGAGAAGGAATTTCCGTTAGAATTTAGGAATTCTAAATAGAGGGCTAGGAAGTAAGCCATGGCTAGACTACAGAGTTTCTGATGGTATAAGGTCAGGGGTGAAGCTGGCACTATAGGATGGGATCAGATTATGGACAACACACAGAATGGGAGAAAAAATGTGCAAACCTATATCTGATAAGGAACTTATATCTAAAATATACAAAGAACTCTTACCACTCAGTTATAAAAAGAAATAATCCAGTTTTAAAAAATGGTCAAAGGATCTGAATAAAATAGGCTTTTATCCAGTGAAGATATACCAATCTCCATTAGGCACATGAAATGGTGCTTAACATCATTAGTTGGTAGGGAAATGTAAATACAAATGACAATGAAATACCATTTTACACCCATCAAAATGGCTAAAACATAAAAGTCAGATAATAGCAAATGTGAAGGATATGAAATAATCAGAACCTCCTACACTTTTGGTAGGAATGTAAATTGATGTAGTCACTTAGAAAATGACCTGGTAATATTTCAAAAGTTAAACATAGTAATACCATTTGACCTAGCAATTTCATTTCTAGGTATGTAGCCACCAAAATTAAAACTTATGTTCACATAAAAACTTGTATATGAGTATTCATAGAAGCATTATTTATGATAGGCAAAGAATAGAAACCCAAATATTAATCAACT
Source organism: Myotis brandtii (assembly GCF_000412655.1). NCBI lineage: Eukaryota > Metazoa > Chordata > Mammalia > Chiroptera > Vespertilionidae > Myotis > Myotis brandtii. Next base: position 3,468,429 of record NW_005369964.1, read on the forward strand.
GGTGAATAAGTAAACAAAATGTGGTATATCTCATACATGAATATTATTTGCTATAAAATGGATTGAATACTAATACATACTGCAACATGGATGGACCTTGAAAACATATAAGTAACAAAACCCAGCTTCAAAAGGCTACATATTATATGACCCCATTTATATGAAATATTCACAATAGTCAAGTCTATAGAGACAGAAAGTAGATTACTAGTTGCTTAAGGCTAGTGGTGGGAGGAAAAGTGTGTAGACTTTTGGAGGTGCAGGGTTTATTTTGGTCATGATGGTGGTGATGGAAATGGTGGTAGTGGTTGTACAACTCTGAATATACCAAGAAACATTGAATTGTACACTTTAAAAGAGTGGATTTTATGGTATGTGAATGAGATATTAATAATGCTATTATCAAGAAAACCCTGAACTCTATAAACATGAGTTTTAATTACCAATATGAATCAGTGGTGTATTTTTTCTTTAAAATCTTTTTCTACCTCTGTACACTGAAAATGCCTAAAAACAATGACCAGCCCAATAGCGAAGACTACCTTTAGGACCTAGGTTGTGATCTCTACCACTGACATTGAAAGGAACTTTTGTGCCCTGGTCTGCATAGCTAAGTGGTTAGAGCACCAGCATGTGCACCAGAGGGTTGCAGGTTCAATCCCCTGCCCTTGTTGGGATGCCTGCGGGAAGCAACCAATTGGTGTGTCTCTCTCACATGGGTGTCTCTCTCTCTCTCTTTCTCTCCCCCTCATTCCCTTCCACTCTCTAAAAAAGCACTGGAAGCCCACCAGTGTGATTCAGTGGTTGAGTGTCAGCCCATGAACCAAGAGGTCAGGGGATCAATTCCTGGTCAGGGCACATGCCCAGGGTTTTAGGCTCAATCCCCAGTAGAGGCATGCAAGAGGCAACTGATCAATGATTCTCTCTCATCACTGATGTTTCTATCCCTCTATTCCCCCCCTCTCAAATCAATAAACATATTTTAAAAATAAAAACCATTTAATAAACAATGGAAAAAATATTCTCAGGTGAGGATTAACAAAAAAAAGGGGGGAACTTTTTTGTTTTTTGTTTTTGAGAAATCACTGCTTCTACTAGTACATACAGAATAATTTAAAAAAATGTACGAAGTGAGCCTGAAACATCCTCTAGTATGGAAAATCAAAGACTGTTGGATTATATCAATAGACTGAGGGGGCAATCTGAATAAGCTCTCACTGGTCAAAGATGAAATAATTTGACCATCAGTTAAGACAAAAACCACATTGTATTGGTGGGGAACAGTGGGAATCACTGCTGCCACCTTGAACATTTGTCATTCAGATCTACTCATTAGCAGGGGGGAAGGAAAGAATCAAGAGCTATGGGAGGATGAAGAAATGAGTTTGTCTTTCTTGGAAAAGTTATGGAAGAATCACAATTAGTCTTGGAAACCATGGCACTCTTCTTCTCTATTGTAGGGATATTTGAGTCTTGGAAAAGATGCCATATTCCTAGTAAGAGCAGCTTATTCCCAGACTGTGTTTTCCCTAGAATATAGGCAAAGACATTTGGAGAAATATCAGTGCAGCAAGCGCTTTTATGCTGGGGTTTTCCAACACTCAGCCTCTTCGTGCCTCTCAACTATAGATCATCCTTGTAGCGCTGCCACCGCCAAATGAAACTGTGAGTGCTGGAGTGGTTGTGCTCAAGTTTGCCATGATAGCTGGAGGGATGGTTGGACAAAGCATGTTTCAACTTCATCCATAAATAGGAGCCAGATGGAGAGTTTACCATGCCAAGAAAACAACTAATATCTGAAGGAATCAACTTGGCTCTTTTAAATACTATAATCTGATTGATTTATTAAGCATCTATTTTATACTAGTAATTAAAGTTTTAAAGATAAATAAGACATGGACCTTTGTTTTAGGAGTACAAAGCCAAATAAGAGAAAGACATTTGTTTGGATAATAACTTTCAATAAATGTTATAATAGGATTTGAATAAATATTAGGGATATATAGATGAGGGAACAATTAAATTTGGGGATTAACTTGAGATAAGAGGTAGACAAAAATATAGAGCTGGTTGTCAAAACTAAAGTATTTGTAGTTTTACCCTATTGGCAACCAAATAAATTAGCCTGCTTCAGTTTCATGGATGCAAGCAGAAAACAAGACTTGAGATAAAGAACTTTATTACTGTGGCACTACAAACAACATGACCTTCATTGGCATTGGTTCCCCTTTTCACCCCAGGCTCACAGGGGCCACACAGAATGGTCAAAGGAATGTCGTACATACAAAGGGTTTGGTTCACAGCCAAGGAACCCCAAGATTGGAAATCTACATCTTTTATAACAGGATGCAAATAGACTTACCCAACCTCTGTTCCAGGGGGATGTGCTATCTGTATTTTATTGGACAGTAAACAAACCTGCCTTCTGCCCCAGAAGGAGAAACTCTCTTTATCTTCCAAGGCTCTTGCTATGTAGATACTATTAAAAAGATAGTCTGGAACAAAAGCTGCAAGTGCCCGTTGTTTTTATACCATCTTGGCTTCTGATCAGTTTTTCAATGTGTACAGACACTTTGATTAATCTGATCAATCTGAGAAAAGCTACTTCTTGACTAATGTTTTTCCTGCTCCCTAGAGTAGAGCCATAGCCTTAAAGGGAATATTGGGAAAAGAAAAGGCCAGGCTAGGCACCTACCTGCCAGGACACAGTGGAAGTGCATCATGGCTGTGAGGACATTTGGAGGACGCCGGCATGGAGGGGAGGACCACAGTGCAGGGTAGTGTCTGGCTTGTTGCTCTGGGGGCATCTGTGGAATATGGAGGGTGAGTTTGATGGGTTATTTCACCTGAATTTTCCTAGGATTGCACATGGGCTGCATCTCCTTTTTGTTTGTTGGATTTTTTCAAATGTTAAATGGCCAGATGTCAAGCTTTCTGTCACTTATCAGCCAATACCGCCACTCCTTCCTCAGTGAGATGGCAGGGCCTCTGCTGCTGTTTCACTGATGGGTGTTTTGCAGCCATGGGTAAGGTTATGTGACAGTGCAGTGAGCCCAAGCTAATCGCTCCTTCCAGTGCTGAATGCGAGCTGCCTAGCAGATGTCATTCCCAAGCAGAAACGATGGGCTGTCTAGTAAAATCACCAGGTTCTGAACTCTCATCTTAAAGGACAACAACAAAAAATCCCAGCTATCTGAAATGGTTCTTTAGCTCTTTAGTATTTACTTTGGCATTGTTAAAGCTTCATAGTTATTTATGAAGCTTTCCTGCTTTCTTTACTCCAGTATGCCCTCCCTCAACCTTCCTTTTCTTTTTTCTCTTTATATCCACAATCATGCAGATTTGCATGAGTTCCCTGCAGACAGTGGCCAATACTCTTCTGAAATAAAAAGCCACTGTGCCTGTCTTCATATGATGACTGGCAGGCAGCCCAAGATTCCCTGTGCGGGCTCCACATATCTTTTTGCTTTGTACATGGTGGCAGACATTTGAAATGTGGTGAATAGAAAAGGCTATAGAAATCAAAATGCACTTGTGAAACAAGGTGACAATAACAACTCCCAAGCTTTCTGATGTCACACAGCTCAGCTCAGCAATAGTTTTCAACTTAGTGTTCACAGCAAGCTCTACCGTTACTGCAGTTTCTGGCCAAATAACACCTTTTATTTAGAAACTACTTAATTATAATAACATTACCCCCAAATTACCCCAATAAAATGGGTAAAAAGACTTGAGGGGGACAGCTGTAGAGAAATGAATGGCTCTCTGTCCCTGGCTGTTGGGTGACAGATTATACTTTTTTGGCCTCTTGTCAAGAGTCACAACTTTTATGAACTTCTGTATACATCATTACTATCAACTCTCACATTAATAAAAAGAACTATCTTCCACACTCTACCCAATATTATAGCCAGTCATGTGTTTAGAGTGATGAAAGAGCAGTACTAATATGTCATTGTAGTTCCCTGTCACAGTGGCTACATCGAAGGCTGGAAGTCATGTGTGTTATGGTTTGAATTCCATTTCTTTTAGTCAGTGGCTTAATGTGACCTTGGACTAGTTGCTTAACTTCTCTAAGTGTCAGTCACGTAATAGATAATGTGGAAATAAAAATAATGGTGTCATTGTATAGTTGTGATGATTAAGTGAAGTAAATCATGTGTTGTACTGGAGAAGAGACTGTTTGTTTTCATCCAAAATCCATTCTCCCTGTCCTCTTGAGCCCAATACTAGACCTCATTTTCTGTCTTCCCTTGTAAGAAGGTATAGCTGTATAACTGATTTCTTTCCACTGGAATATGAACAAAAGTAATATGTGCCACTTTTGGGCCTAGGCCATAAGGCATCGTGCCTATTGTCTCTATGTTCTCTTTCTCCATTTTTCCATGTAGAACCAGGACATAGTGGTACCTTTGCATTTTGTCCACGCAGATACCACATCCTAGATTCTAGATTCTGGCATGGTGGCAAATGTGACTCTTTAGCCCTGGGTCCCTTGTTGATTCATGAACATCTTGTTTGAGCTACTGTGTTTTTTAATACCCTTGTTAAAGTACTATGGCCTTGACCCTAACTAGGTGTGTAGAATGAGATCCAGCTAAAGCTATTCAAAACTATAGGTATTGAGTCAATTACCTTATCAGACTATTGTTTCTTTAAGGGAAGAGTTCATGTTTTAATTTTCTTCGCATCCTCTGTAATGATTAGTACAGGGTCTTGTGCATAATAAATTGTTACAATTCTTTACTGAATAAATGCAGGTCCTGAAATTATAGTTTATAATATTCAGAGTTTAAAATCCTAGTTTTCATGCATTCTTTTTTTTTCTCTTCATATCTGACCTTTGTGGTTTCCCTTCCTCAACAGCAGGCTATTTAGAGGCTAGAATTAATATATTTTTTTATTATTCTGTTTCTGTAAGCAGACTGTGCCAGGATCCAACATGATAAATTTTTCTTTAAAATCAATAAACCTTTGAGGAGGCTAGGAATTCCATCTTCTAGACGAACTGCTTATATTATGGGTAATAATGACTATGGTTTTCTGGAGAAATTAAACAAGTAGTAAAAATGCTCAGGAAAGTTGCCATGAATTTAAAAATAATCGCTCATAATTTAAAGTTCATCATCCTGGAGCATGATTTCATGAGATCAGTTTAGGTCATTATTAAGAATGTGCTGCTTCTTGCATTAGAAACTAGATAAAACTAGATGGTGGTTTATGACTACAATATAGTTGATGAGATATTAAAATTTCAAACTGCAGCAGGAGTTCAAAAGGGAATATCTGGAAGAAACATGTCCTTTTTAGGTGTTTCTATGGTCTGGGTTATAAATCGGCGTGAAACCATTACCATTTTAATAACCACATTATGTACCTATATGTGCTTTGGATATAATTAACATGGATGATCTTGGGTAAATGGTAGTTAATTGATTTTTAAACTTTAAATCACATAGACCATGGATAATCCAATAGTGGGGAACCAGTTGGTTTCTGTTTTCCCTAGGCAGATGTCATCCTCCTGACTGCTTGCCTTGGAAAAGGTTACTTTAGGAGCCATTTGAGA
>NW_005369964.1:3483482-3488764 GCF_000412655.1 Myotis brandtii
TAATTTTAGGGCTTTAGCGATTTTCTTAAAAGGGTTCGACTTTCTTTCCTGCCTCAGCCAGAGGCATGTTCGCAGGAACTGTGGGACTTCAGAGCTGGACGCCATCCTAGGGGTGATTTCGTTCGGCATAGGCTGCTCTGCCAGCAGGAGAAACTGAGGCCCAGGCAGGCGCTGATGCAGCTGGCGGTGAGAACCGGGGTGCCAATGCGGGACCCCAGTCACCAGCTCAGAGCTCTTTCTAGCTCGCAGGCTTTCTGACTCCCATGGGCCGCACCTTCTCAAGATGGCACGGGACGGTGGACGCCAGCTTCACACGTGCTCACTTCCTCTTTGACTTTCCCCTGCGAGGTCTGACCAAGAGGAGCAGGGGAAGGAGGGCGTGGCCTTCTTTCTCCCTGAGCTCCTGTCCAGGAGTGTGAGGCAGGCAGGGGGCCCTCCTGGCTCTGAGTCGGGTAGGCTGCTCAAATGGTAGCTGTGGCCTTGGGCGATTCAGCCCAGCACCCTGGGCCTCTTGCCTTCCCTTTAGGAGGCAATGGTTGATAGTTACGTGGGTGGGATCTTTGTTGGAACGAAAGCCCGTGTGCCATGTTATCCATCCCCAGGGCATGGCTGTCACTACCTGCACACATGCTGGGTTTGCCTCTCCAGTTCAGGAAATTGGTCCCGTCATTATGGACCTTACTAAGGAAAACCAGGGCAACCAATCAGTGCCATCGCCACAGAAATGTGTATCTGTCAGGGTGAGGCAGGTCATGCTGTGTAACAAACAGCCCCCATAGGCAGTGGCTTAAATACAATAAAAACGAAATTTTGGCACTTGCTGCACGTCCAGTGCTGGTCAGCAGGAGGGCTCTGTTAGTCGTAGTCACTCAGAAATGCAGGCTGGTGCTGAATTGCACAGACTCGGGCCTTCATACACACGAAGGCAGCAAAAAATGAAAATGGTGAAGCGTAGGAGATGCGTAGGGTTTCCATGCAGAAGTGACACTTGTCACTTTCACTCACATTTTACTGGCCAAAGCTAGCCATGTGACCACACCTCACTTCAGGGAGGTGAGGACCTGCTGTCTCGTGTGCTTGGAAAGAGAATGGTGCATCTGCGAGCCTCAGTTTCCCCATCTGTAAACACAAGAGGCAGGACCGGCTGACCCTCCCGCTCTGGCTGTGACAGCGGAGGTCTGGGGACTGTGCCTTCCAGCAGCACGCAGTCCTGCCGCCGGTGGCACGGGATCAGGGTCGCCCATGTCCACGCTGGGAGAGTCGGTGGGGATGTAGGTGCGGCCAGGGCTGAGAACTAATTTCGGTGTCTGGTTTCCAGAGCGAGGCTTTATGTTGGGCCTCCTGTCCCTTCTGCTCTTGAATTCCAGCAGAAGTGTTTTCAAGGTCGTGGTCATGACATCCATTTTTTTTTTTCTAATTTCTCTTTTGAGTGGCATCCACTGGTACAGGGCGGCGGTGTGGAAGGGGTTTTGAAGGGAAGGGAAGCCGTGGTTCTGGCAGGAGGATCGTGACCCTTAAGTGAGGTGTTATGGAAGGGGGGCCTGTGACCCCGCTCACAGCCCATTCCCCTGCCGTCTCCAGTGGGTGTGCCGGTTAGTGTTCAAGCTCGCCCGAGCTCCCCCACGGCCCCAGGCCTCTCTGTGGGCGGCTGCCTTTCTAAGGCTGCGAAAGCATGGGGGTTGTTTTGAACTATGAACTTGGAGATGGGTCTCGGTGCACACCTCAGGCCGCTCGCGGGGGCGTGCCGGGGACCTCCGTGAAAGCTTTGTGACCACACTCAATTCTGAGCGATGGAGATGGAACCTGGTGGGTTTAGTCACCCTCGCCCTGGGGTTGAGCCTCCGTGCTAAGGGGCGGGCAGGGGGGCATGCGGGGCCCACTGTGAGCATCACCTCCGTGGGCCCTGCTCAGACCTCCCTATTCCGCGTGGTCCGGGCATGCACCCTGCCTTCCCCAGGCGGGCGGTCCTCTCCCCGCTGCTTTCAGGCCAGGGAGGCCCAGGAGTGGCGAATGGGCCACCTAGAGCTGGTGAGGCGCTCAGGCCCTCAGGCTGCGGAGCTCACACCTCCATGCGGGGTGGGCAGTGCCCTGGGCTTGCCGCTCCCTGCGCTCTCCCACAGCAAGCCAGAGCTCCACTCCTTCCTCATGCCAGTCGGACTCTCCTCCACGCGCCGCCTGGGACTCAGTCCTCTGCTCCATCAAACACGCGCGGCCCCTAACCTTCCCCCACATTCTCTCCGTGAGGGACCGTCACTCTCTGATGGAGGGGACCTCGCACGGTGAAGGCAAGCAGCCCAGGCCTGGGAGCAGAGGCTGGGCCTCAGGGGTGACTCCTCCCATGTCGTGGGGGTGCGCTCTCCAATGGGGCCTGGCGGGACCACTGGTCCTCCCTGGGCCCCCCTCCCTGGGCTTGGGGGCACTGTCCCCCTCCATCTGATGTTCCTGCTCTTTCTTTTTCTTTTCTTTTCTTTTTTTTAACTTTTGTATTTTTTCCTTTTTTTAAAATATTGTTTTCTAATTTTTAATTTTTTATTTTTGATGCTCCTGCTCTCCAAGGCTGAGCTGACGCCACCCCCCTCCGTGGCTTCCCCTCCCACCCCTGCCCCTCCCTACTCACGCTCCAGTGTGACGCGCACGGTTATGTGAGTCCCGGGCTGAGGCAGGCGGGGCCTGTCTCCTTGGTGAGACAGGGCTGGGTGGGAAGCAGGACGGAGAGCAGGTGTGGGTGAGTGGAGACACACAGGTCTGGGCAGGGGTCTGACCTCACCTGGTGTGGGAGCTGGCTCAGCAGCCCCCGATGTGTGAGTCACCTCTGGCCCGGAGCTTCCAGCTGGGAGCAGGCGGTGGGGAGGGAAGTGGCCGTCACGAGCCGGCGGGAATCCCGATGGTGCTGGAAAGACAGGGACGGACGGACACCTGGGTCCGTCCTCACTGCCTCCGCCCGCTCCTGTCCTCCAGGTGTCCTGCCTGAGCACTGAGGTCCTTCATCAGGAAACTCACCACCATCAGGCCCGGGTCAGAGCGGAGGGAGCGGGCAGGGGGAGGGGGAGCCGCTGCCGGCCAGGCCACTGCCCGATGCCCAGGCGAGCCAGCAGACGGATGTCATTGTGGGCGAGCGACAGAAGGGCCTGCCCTGGCCTCCTGGCAGAAGAGCATACATGTCTGCTGCTCCCCTGGTGCCCTCCAAGGGTCCCGTGATGGTGTCTGTGAGGCCCCTCCTCCTGGCAGCCTCGGTGAGTGAGTTCTGAGACGTGGGGCCCAGCGCCACTGAGCTGGTGGCCGGAGAGCTGCCATACTCCTGCGTGAGTCTTGCACGGCCCAGTTTAGTACATTTCATTGGTTTGACACATTTTTCTTGGACACCTACTATGTGCCAGGACCAGTGCTGGGACACAGAGATGACTCCGACCCGGTCCCTGCCCGAAGGACCTCCCAGGTGGGTGGGAGGGACAGGCTCAGAACCAGACAACATGGAACCGAGGTCACCAGGGAGTTTGTGTGGGGCTCTGGGCCCACAGAGGGTGGCGCGGAGCCAGCTGGGGGAGGGCAGCCATCAGCAGAGGCCTCCTGGAGCAGGGGCTGCCTGAGGATGGGGGAGTCAGCCCTGCAGGAAGGAAGAGGCGCTGTTCCCGACAGAGCATGTGCAAAGGCCCTGGGGCACATGGAAGCCACGCATTGTCAGAGCTACGAGCCACTCAGCCTGACTGAGACCTGAGGAGGCAGGAAAGATGAGAGTGGCCCCATTTTTAGGGTCCCAGGTTCTTGGCTAAGGAACTTGGCCGAGGAGGAATGTGGGGGTTTGATGTTGGGGTGCCACCCGGTCAGATCTGGGCTTTAGAAAGTTCTGACTCAGTGGGGAGGGGACACTGTGGGCAGGCAGGCCCCATGGGGATCACCATGACGGTCAAGAATAGGGGGACAGAGGCCTCGATAAACACGGGATGGAGTGGACTTACTGACGTCACCCTCCTGGTCATGGGGGCCTTGGCCAGGCGTCCCAGGGAAATGACAAACACGGGTGATGGGCGCTCTAGCTGTCCCTGCGCTGGTTCAGGCTGGAGCGAGGGCCTAGGGTGACAGAGGCCTCGATAAACACGGGGTGGAGTGGACTTACTGACGTCACCCTCCTGGTCATGGGGGCCTTGGCCAGGCGTCGCAGGGAAATGAGAAAACGGGCGATGGGCGCTCTAGCTGTCCCTGCGCTGGTTCAGGCTGGAGCGAGGGCCTGGCCCCTAACTGCCCGCTGCTGGAGAGGTCGGGGCTGGGGGAGCTGACGGAGGCCCCAGAGAGTCAGGGGAACTCCACTGCTTCCCAGTCGGGCCCATGCTGGCCACGCGCTCCTCCGCCCTGGGCCACACCCACAGCTTATCTCCTGGCACGGGACACCAGCCACGGGTGGGGGCCACGGAAACTGCCTCTTACACACTCGCCTGTCCCTTAAATTTCAAACAGAAGCCTCATCTGCAGCGTTTGGGGAAGGGTGTTATTACGGAGCTTTAATTCCCGCTGCCGCTAAGTGCGAATTAATGACCAGCCGAGGTGTGGAAACGGCGGCCGCAGCCAAGGGCTTGCCGTGTAGTAGATGGATTCAAGTTTACACTGAAGTGGGTTTGAACTAGTAACATTCGCCGCCTTGTTCCCGCTTTTCTTTCCCGATGCTTTCGTTTTCACCACGTTTCTGTCCTTCTCCCCTTTCTCTCGCTTTTCTCCACACAAGCCCGGCTCCTGTGTGCGCTGGAGCTGGGTCCCAAGCTTAGGAGGGGCTCTGGGATCCAGGCGGGACCAGAGGCGAGTGACAGGTGGCGCGAGTCTGCAGCCAGGCCCGGCTCTGCCGTGGGTCCTCCTGGCTGGCCGCTGCCCCCTTCACCTCCGAGCCGAAACCCCCTCACTCTCCAAGGGACCTGTCACATGACCTGTCACGCAGAATCAGGACCTGGTTGATGATGCCAGTGATGCAGAAAGCGACGTCCACAGGCCCAGGCACTCGGCCGGTGATCTGTACACACAAGTTTCTTCCTGTTGCAGGGCCTCTTCTGGGTCAGAGTTCGGGAGTGGGCACAGGGGACGAGCCGTGGACGGAGCAGGGGGGCTCTAGGCCCAGCCCCACAACTCACTTAGTGCTTCCCTGTGAAATGAGCTGGGTAAGGGCACGTTCTGCAGGTCCCTTAGGGTCCCCATTTGAGGGTCCTGTCTGGGCAGCAATACAGGGAGAGTAGGAGAAGGAGGAGGTAGGGGGAGGAGGAGATGGAGGAGGAGGAGGAGGAGGAGGAGGAGGAGGAGGA
>NW_005369964.1:3489076-3493188 GCF_000412655.1 Myotis brandtii
CTAGACTTGATGAAAGTCACTGCGCCTTTCCCAGCTGCCTCCCTGGAGCGTGGTCTCCAGGAGGGGCAGTCAGCCCCTCTCCTGAGTGTGTGCCCACAGAGAGCGCCTGTGGTGCCCGCATGGATTCGGTCCTCGGTCCTGCTCTGCTTCTAGGTAGTGGGTGCGAGTCCCGGGCCAGCCACGCCCCTCGGGTCCCTGCAGGTCCCCGGCAGGGTCAGACTCTCTATGCCGGGCCTGCCTGGCGCTGCGTGCGCACAGGGAGATGCTGTGACCTGTGGAGACACGGCTTGCGCTGCATCACACGGACCTGCCACCCTGTCAGCCCCAGACTTCAGGAAACCAAGGGAACCCTTCGTTTTCCTTAAACCGATGTCCTTATTGTGGTAAAAGACACGTGACATAAAATCCCCATCTTAACCGCTTTGGCACATACCTCTCGGGGGCAGTGAGTACATTCACGTTGTGCAGCCACCGCCACCAGCTACCCCAGAACTGCTTCCTCGCCCTGATCCTGTTCCCACTGAGCAAGCCCTTCGCTCTGCCCTGCCAACCGCCATTCGATCCCCGTCTCTATTTGCACCTTCTATACGTGTAATCGTGCACTATTTATCTTCTTCACTGAGCATCGTGTCCTCAAGTTCCACCCATTTGTAGCATGTTCAGAATCGCCTTCCTTTTTTTATATATAAAGGTTCGCTCTCTTTGGTCCCTGACCCTGGCATTCAAGGCCCCCATGACCAGGAATAAAAGTGGGTTGCAAAAAGGCAAATCTTTTATTGCTTTCAGAGAGGAAGGGAAGGGGGGAGAAAGATAGAAACATCCATGATGAGAGAGAATCATTGATCGGCTGCCTCCTGCAGGCCACCCACTGGGGATCGAGCCTGCAACCTGGGCATGTGCCCTGACTGGGAATCGAACCATGACCTCCTGGTTCATAGGTCGATGCCCAAACACTGAGCCACACCTGCTGGGCAGAATTGCCTTTCTTCTTTAAGGCTGAGAAAATTCCATTGTGTGGATGGACCACTGTTTGCTTATACTAGTACGTTCATCTGCTGATGGATCCGTGGGCTGCTCCCAGCTTTTGGCTATTGTGAGAAATGCTGCTGTGGACATGGGGGTAAAGCTCTCTATTCGGGTCCCTGCTTTCAGTTCTTTTGGGGATGTTCCCAGCGGTCGAATAGCTGGATCATATGATAATTTAAAAAATTTGAGGAATCTCTATACTGTGAGAACTACATTTTAAAGCCCCTGGTCTCATTAGCAAGGATTTATAAATCAGAGGATAAAAGGTAAGGGAAAGAGGAAAAACCCTCCCTTTGGGGGCTGACACGGCAGCCCTGTCAGGAGAAGGAATGTATTTTGACTGGCAAGCCAAGCAAGCATAATCCAGGTGCGGGCAGGAGGCGGAGGGGGCAGCCGGCAAACTGGAGCCTCCCGCCCGGATGCCTGGCCGGTGAGCAGCATGGGCAGTCAGCTTCATGTGGATGGCAAATTGTCACTCTGGTGGAATTCGGGACGCTGCGTACGTCCTTAGGCGGCAATCTATAATTAACTCACTCGGGGACGTGGAAAGGGTAGGGCTCTTCTGGGATGGCTGAGTGATTCTCCCTGCACCTCCCAGGAAGGGCAAGGGCCCCTGGCCGCAGCCAGCAGCTGGCCATCATGAGCGGTGCTGTTCCGATGCCTCCTCCTCCAGGGAGCCTCCGCACTGCCCGCTGGAGGGGAGGCTGACTCAGGTGAAGACCAGCCTGAGCATAGATGGGGTGGGGAGGGCTGATCCCGGAGAGCAGGGGAGCCCAGGCAAGACTGGCCTGCTCTGCAGACCCACCTTTATCCCTGGTCCTGGGGGCCTTGAATGCCAGGGTCAGGGCCCAAAGAGCGTGGACCCACCTCCTCTAAGGGTTAAGCAGCTTGTAGAATGTCGACAGGAAAGGGAACCGTGGTGCTTTCTGACCACGGGCTGCCTGCAGCCCGGTTTCCCAAGCCCTGGGCGGGATTGGCGTCTGCATGTCCCCGCTGGAATGTCTGGGCTGCAGCCGGGGCTCGCTCTAAATGAGAAACAGCCTGGCAGGCCTCGGCCAGCTCCTCGTGCGGTCTGGGCAGGGCTGCTTGGCACGGCCCCCACGGAGGACACACTGGCTGTGCCTGGCAGACCTCCCACCAGCATGGGAGGCTTGGGGGGCCGGCCAGCCGGTTCACGCCAGCTCCTGCACGCAGGGAGGGAGGCAGGGCACCGCCCCGCAGGCACATGGAGCCCATTCTGCTCCTGGCCCGCCCCACCCCTCCTGCGATCTCGGAAACCAGGAGGTTCGCAGAGCCTGTTTTCTCACATTGAACATGGGAGCGAGGACACCCTCCCGGTTCTGATGGCATAGAGTTGGGGGACATCCGTGACACCTCATGGCTTTGAATGCCCAGGAAGATCTAAGAGACTGACCCGACATTCTGGCTTTTTAGCCATAGAAATAGAGGTTCAGAGAGGTTTGGGAATTTACTCCGGGTCACACAGCAAGGTCTGGGCAAATAAGTCCTTCTAAGAACAAGTGATTCTCCACACGAGCACTTCTCTGGGAGAGCCCGGCTGTGACGGCCTGTCTCTCCTCTCCTCCCAGCCCAGGCACGGAGAGCAGGGATCTCCCGAGCCTTCCCAGTGCTCCTGCTTCATGTACTTTCTCCAATCCCGTGGGGTGAAGAGTCAAGGGTGTCCCCAAGGGCTTCCAGATGAGCGTGTCCTTGAAATTCGGGGTGGCTGCCATCAAGCCCCCCTACACACTGCTCTCCCACCTTCTCAAGCGGTGAACGGTGTCAATCCGTGGTCACTGGTACCAGATCAGCGCCAACAGGATCCCCAATTTGGGGAGCAGTGAAGGAGGACATTTATTCAGTACAATCAGCTCAGTTGTGGTGAAGCTTGGCTGTGAGGCTGTGAGGCAGTCCTGGGGCCCGGGGCCGCTGGCTGGACAGCTCTGCTCAGCTCTGCTCTGAGCTGCTCCCCTCTGCTCGGGGGAGACCGGGGTTCCAGCTCAGCGGGGGGAAGCAGTCTTCGGTGGAAAGGGAGAGTGTACTCCTCCACCATGGGGCCTCTGGCTGGACAGCTCTGCTCTGCTCTGCTCTGAGCTGCTCCGCTCTGCTCCTGCCAGGACGCTCCCCTCTGCTCCGGGGAGACCGGGGTTCCAGTCTTCGGTGGAAAGGGAGAGTGTACTCCTCCACCAGAGAGTAGCTGACTCCTGTAGACAAAAGTCCCTGCCCTGGTCCCTGATTGGTCCATCTTCATGCAAATGAGGACTCCAAATCCTCACAGTTTGATTGGTTCAAAAAGGCACTGTCCTGATTGGTCAGGATGGAGCCCCTCTGATGGCTTGGTGAAGAAGCAAATGAGGGCTACAGCTGTGTAGCTCTGATTGGATGGGGAAAGCCTCAGTCCTATTGGCTGAACTAGGATCCCAGGGACTCCTTTATAAGGGCTGCCTCCGCGGGCAGGAGCACAGTGCAGGCAGGCAGTTCAGTGCGGCTTCTCCCTGAAGTGCAGTCTGCGTGAGAGGCCCCTGTGTAGACATGGCTGCTAGTTTTTTTTGTTTGTTTGTTTTTTGTATTTTGTTTACTTTGAGCTCAGTTAGCCACCAGGAGCCCTTTGTAGAAGGTATCTTCTTTCTCAGGGTCCACAACCATCGATGTCCATAATGCAGTTGATGAAAGTTCCAGGAAAGACATTTGCTCCTCCCTGGCATCCTCCCACAGCCCTCCAGGCTGTGCTTTTCGCTCTGCTTTATGGAGTCAGGGACCAGAGAGGGTCAGGGACCCACGGAGGTCATTCAGCAGGAAGAGGCAGGGCTGTGGGAGGGCTGCCTGGAGCTGTGGGAGGGCTGCCTGCTCTAGCCTGGTACAGAAGGGCCCAGAAAATGCCTCCAGGCCTAAACACGGGCCCTTTTCCTGCGGGAAGAAATGGCACACTTGGTCATTCACCAGTGTGTGACCTTGACCTTGCAGGTAACCGGGTGTCCTCGAGCCTTGGTTTCTCCACCCGAAGCTGTGGGCACTGATGCAGAAAAATGAACAAATAAGAGAGAGGAGGGGAGGGGGGCTCTGGGCAGGGGAGTTCAGGGACCTGG
>NW_005369964.1:3493403-3499414 GCF_000412655.1 Myotis brandtii
CGTCGGAGGGGCTGGGCTTTGGGCTCTCGGAGGGGAACAGCCACGTCTCCCAGAGCTGCTTTCCCGTGTGGGTGACGTGCTGACGTCCCTGCTCTGGGAGCAAAGGTACCAGAGAGGGCGAAGGAGCCTGACACAGGCTGCTGCCCGGGGGTCAGTCCCCTCAGTGCCCAGCGAACGACCCAGAGGCCTTTCACGCGATTATAAAAAGGATGGGGCAGCTACGCCCTCTCCCTGCGAGTGAACTCAGCACCTCTCCTTGGCCTGGATCGTCCTGCTCCGTTTAAACCCACGTCAGCAGGGGCAGACATCAGAACAAAGCCTCCTCTTTCATCCAGCGAAGGTCGTCTCCCAGCCTTCCCGGAGGGCAGTGATGTCATGAGGCCTCCTGTGTGGAGGAAGACGGTCTTATTAGCGCTGATGAGGCCGTTTGCATCAAAGCTAATTAGGATGGCGGCCGGGGAGAGGAGGCCGGGGAGCGTGTCGGGGGCTTTGCTGGGCCGGACACACCGGCAGGACTCTGGGCTATGCAATGGGTCCTTTTCCACCAAAGCCCCTTTTCCATCTGCTTCTGATCTCAGGATATTGGATTTTTCTTCGAGGAGAGAAATAAATGACTTATCTGGGGAATGCGCCCGGAGTTCCCTCCGCGCGTGGCGCAGGCTCTCTGTTGGGCTGAAAAGAGGTTTGCTGATTCTCATGTAAACCTCTAAAGCCCCGTGTCATGATGGGAGTGCCCCCTGTGCCAGGTGAGCGGGTTGCATCCCTGGACAAAAAGGAAGACGGCGAGGAAGAGAGATGAGTGACTGCCTCCAAGGAGAGGGAGCAGATTCGAAGACGTTCAGTGCCCGTGGCTTCTTGATACCGTGGCCGGGAAATCCGATTCACTGAGGAGCATCATGTTGGTTTATGCTCAGAATTGATCTTGAAGTCTGGCGGGTGCATTTCCTTCCCACCTGCCCCGAGCCCGACACGACCGGGCTCCGTGAAATACCCGCTTGGGGACGTGCAGCGCCGATGCAAGCGCGGGGCCTCTGCCTCCCACAGATGCCACTGCCCGCGGCCCGGTTTCAGCCAGATGGGTGCTTCAGAGAATCCTGTCCACGTCTCCTGGATGTGGGGAGTGAAAAGCAAGGAGGGCCCACGGGGATCTCGTCGGTGTGGCTTTGCCAGGCTGGGCGGAGGGAAAAGAGGCGCCTTTTCTGATTCCGAAACCCATGGGGGGATTTCAGGGCGTGTGTCGTGAATTCAAAGCGGTTATCAAGGTGAGTGGGAGGGGCTGATTTTAGCCTCTGCCAAGCGCACGCGTGTTAGATGGCGTCTGCGTGTTCCCAACTTCATCCTGAATGCGAACGTCAGGCTTGGAAGGCCTTTGATACATGTCAGCAGTTCCCTTCTTCTGTGGAGGAGAAAATGGAGCCTGGGGCAGGTGTCGTGACCCACCCACTGCTGGGGGGTGAGCTGGGTTGAGAAAGGCGCCGTGTTTTCCGGAAGTGGACACAGAGTCTCCCATCCCACAGGCCCGTCTGTGATGCCGACCTGCTGTCCTTGCTCCCAGGGGCGTCTGCTTCTCGCCCCCTTGAATCTGGGGTGGTGCTGGGGCTGCTTGGACAGGCAGACTATGGCCGAAGTGCCACTGAGCCACTGCCAGGCAGAGCCCTTCCTGGCTTGGTGGCTTTTGCCTCTGGCGTCTTAGAACATTTACTCCCGGTTCACTCCCTCTCTGACCCCAGCTGCCCTGTTGTGCGACACGCGAGTCCCACGGAGAAGCCACGTGTAGCTGCTTCAGTCGACCGCCTGTGGGGACCGTCAGCCATAGGAGTGTGTCCTCTCGGACGTACAGCCCGGAGAACTCTCCAATGACCGCGGTTCCAGTGGGACTCAAGAGAGAACCACCGGGCTGAGCTCACTCAAGCCTTCGACCTGGGAGAGGTCGTAGGAAAGTGTTGGCGAAAGCCACACCGTTTTAGGGTTCGTTGCTATGCAACAGGGTTTAAAGGGAGCACCACTCCCATCACGTGAGCATGGCTCTGCGGTTTTACCAACGACAGCCCCGTTTCTTCTAAAATTCAGTGTGTTTTCTAACGGAAGGTCATGACTCATGAGTGGATCGTCAGGCCGGTTTAGTGGTTGCAGCCCAGCGAGTGGAGTGGATGGGATTTACCAGTGCGCATTGCACACAGGGAGGGTGGGGATGTTGTGAAATGTTGGGTGGGTTGTGTGTGTGTTCTAGATTTTGGGACATGACATAGTTGTTGTGGGTCACAGTCCACAATGTTAGAAACGCGTCCATCGCGACAAGCAAGCGGGAAGGTTTCATTGTCTCCTCGTCGGCAAGGGAACCAAAACCGGAAGGCGGGCCGAGTGGCAGGTGAGGGCTGTCCTCCTCTCCCGTCACCAAGTCTGCGGGCCACACGGCCTCCCTGCCATTCTTGGTGTTTTTTGCTTTTGTTTTTTTTAAAATATATTTTTATTGCTTTTACAGAGAGGAAGGGAGAAGGATAGAGAGTTAGAAACATCGGTAAGAGAGAAACATTTATCAGCCTCCTGCATGCCCCCTACTGGGATCGAGCCCGCAGCCAAGGTACATGCCCTTGACCGGAATCGCACCTGGGACCCTTCATTCCTCGGGCTGACGCTCTATGCCCTGGGCCCCCCTGCCATTCTTAGAGCATTGCAAGTCCCTCAGGGAAGACCTGGTGTGGGTGCACAGGCAGCAGCCATAGCCGGTGGGGGACCCCTCCCTGTGCTTGCCCTGCACTGGGCCCTCACTGTCGGAGGACTCCACCCAGTGGACTCACTGTAGGTGCTGCAGTTACTCCCATTTTACAGGCGAGGAAACTGAGGTTCCGAGAGGCTGCATGATGTAGCTGGTGTCAAACCTGTGTCACCAGGCCCCACCATCAGACCTTGCTCTTCTGTTCGGGAAAACTCGCGTGGGGGACATGCTCGCCATGGCAGCCCTTGGTGCCCTCATGGGCTCCCTCCTCAGCTGTCACCCGCAGCGCCAGGCTGGACCGAGGCTACCCTGGTGTCCTGGGGGGACACACGGAGTTGCCACTTGTCCCAGGCCCCGGAGAAGGGCCAGGCCTTTCTCAGAGCCCAGGAGGAAGGCGTTACCTCGAGAACCGCTTGGCCTTGAAGGAGGCGATGCTGCCGAGAGCAGAGATAAGAACACGCGTGTGATTTTGGAGGCCCTTTCCTTTCCCTCTTGCTTCACTTTCACTTCTCTCCCGACTGTTTACTTGTCGACTAGAAGTCGTTCAGGGAGGAGGACCCGAAGCCGACAGGGGGCTTCTGGCCCTGAGCTTCCCTCTCTGGAAAAGGAGAAACTCGGATGCAACGAACCCAGTGGATCTCAACGGGGAGCATGTCTGGGGACATGCGTGGTGGCCGCAGCTTGGGCTGGGGGTGTTACTGTGTCTAAGAAGTAGCACGAGAGGTGCTGCAGCACCTCACCGTCCCCGCAACTAAAACATCGTGGCCCCAAATGTCAATACTGCTGAGCCCGAGAAACCTGGATCCATCTCTGAGTGCAAAAGCCCTGAGTGCCCACCCAGGGCCAGAAGTTGGGGGGCGGGGGGAAGCCAGAGAAGAAAACGAAACAAATCCTGCTCCCGGGACAGCAGGAGCTTGCGCCAGAGGGGAAGCCAGAGGCATAATTATTCAGAAAGGACCGACACCAGAGAGCTGTGTGTGTGTGTGCGCGTGCGTGCGTGCGTGCGTGTGTGCGTGTGTGTGCATGTGCGTGTGTGTGTGTATGCGTGTGTGTGTGTGCGTGTGTGTGTGTGTGTGTGTGTGTGTGTGGTGTGGGGACACAGAGCAGCTAGTGGCCGTGCCTGGCTCGCTACCGAGGGCTTCACAGAGGAGGTGCCACTAGAATGAGACCTGGGGGACCCCTGAGAAAGGAGGGGCAGCACAGACAGGAAGATGGAAACGCACGGGATGTGCTCAGGGTGGCTGGAGTATGGGTTCATGGAGGACGAGCGAGGAGAAGCTAGAAGAAGCCGGAGCTACCTTTCTGCCTCAGTGCCTCAACACGCGCTGTTCCCGCTGTTCCCTGCGCCTGGAAGGCAGCATCAGGGCTCATCCAGTTTTCTCCCGTCTTTGGTCCCCGCCCATGTCGCTTAGTAGGAAGCCTTCCCTGACCTCCTCAGGCCCGCGTGGCGCTCCGTGGCGAGGCTTCCTGGCATCCGTCTCAGCGTGTAATCTATCGTAAGGTTCCCAGACTGCACGGATGATGTGAAATAGCACTTCCAGTTAGACGGTGAGACGTTAAAACCACCCTGAAATGGTTAAATCCCGAGTTCCGGCTAACCATCCAACAAAGGAGACACAACACAGTCATGGGATCCAAAATAAGGCAGAATACAGGGAGGGAGAAAGAACAGGTTGGAAAAAGGAAAAAATAAAATAGCAAGATGAGAGACTTAAATCCGACTTACCAATAACCACATTAAATGAAAATGGTCAAGCATCTCCAACCTGGTGATTTAAAAGAAAAAAAAAGCAACGAAGTGGAGCAGGAGCTCTGAAGCCTGTTTCTAGGTCACATTTCTCGATACGTCACCCTGTCTTCTATGACCTTGGACAAGACACGTCCCATGAGGTCGCCTGGTTGCCTCCGTGGAAAATGAAGGGGTTTTACTAGCTCCATGCTTCCCACCGATTTGACCACAAATGTCCCCTTTTCTTTTTCCTTCCTCTGGACAGCAGTCATATTGCAAATGACAGAGAAACTGGGGTCTTGGTTGTAGGTGAGGCCTTGCGGCGAGACAAGGGCCTCCTAGGTGTCGGGCCTGAGGCAGACAGCAGGGACGCAGGGATGGCTGAGGCGTGAGTGCACACCCACAGGGAGCTCACAGCACCCGGGCAAACCTCGCACACGGACAGACACACAACACAGGACAGGCTTAGTGAAACAGCCGGGCGGGAAGGCGTGGTGGCCGCAGGAGGGCCAGTGGAGGGGATGTCACTTGACCCTGGAGGACAGTCAGGCGTGGCAGGGGAGAAGGGCACTTCCGGGTGGGAGACGCGCTGTTGTGTGCACCCTGGCGCCTGCATTGCCAGGAGGTAACCGGGGGTGTTTTAAATCAGCATCATTCAACGGCGCGGGATCAGTTTTATTCTGCCCCACCCCCAGCCACACAGAGGCCCCTGACGCTGCGACCATTGGATGTGTCATTAAGTCCACCTTCTCACACTTGGCACATCAACCCTGATAAAGTTTCACCTTTTAACGAAATAAATGACTCAATTAACAAGATGAAAAACAGCGATGTGTGGCAGGCCCACTTGGTGGCCGGGAAAAAAGCCTGGAGAAGAATTATCTCAGTGGGGTGTTAATATGGGCAGAGGCTCCGTGCTCCGTGGGTGCCCCGGCTGCCAGGCTGCCAGCCTGCGGTGGGCACGGCCTGCTGACCTCTGCCACCGAGGGGGCCGCCCACCTTCTGGGCCGGACCCGGCAGGGGCTGTGGGGTCCAGCGGAGCTCCGCACGCTGAGGCCTGCGCTATGGAATCAGGCAGGGTCAGAGTGTGAGTGGGGGAGCGTGTGTGTGTGTGTGTGTGTGTGTGTGTGTTTGCATGCACATGTGTGCATCCCTGCCTCGGCCTGCCCGGCACCAACAAATCACAGTCTTTAATGATAAGACACCCCCATGCCAGGCTCGGTGCTAACTCTTTATCTGTTTATCTCTGCAGAACTGAGGGCTGACCCGGGGCAGGACACTGGGATCTGACTTGAGTCTTTTGTTGCTTTGGAATAACAGCGCCCTCTCTGCCTCCCTTTCCTCTCTGCCCAGAGGGCAGGGCAGGGTCTCCTGAGGAGGCTGGGGCTGTGGGCAGGTCCTGGCACCGAGCTGGGAAGATGAAGTGGCACCGTTGTCTTCTCTAAGCTCTCGCTGCTCGGAGCCCCTCGGTTTGTGGGGGACAGGATGATCTGGGCACAGTGTCTGCAGTGGCTGCGGCCTTGTAGCCCACGGGGTCCCAGATAGTCCCGCGTTCCAGTTGGTACG